>NW_027362183.1:0-407537 GCF_039654945.1 Dendrobates tinctorius | reverse complement strand
GATCTGTGTTGACGCCCGACCCAGCCCCTCCCTCATTGACCCCGGGATCTGCGTCCCCTCTCGCCCTGGAGACCCGCGTTCCCCCTCGTCTCTCCCCCGGTCGCGGTGTATGACTCCTGTCCTCCGTTCTCCTTTGTCTTTTCAGATGTCACAAGCTCCAGGAGTCTCTTCTCAGCTCGGCCAGCGGCTACAGCAATTATCGAGGGGTCCTGAACTGGTGCGTCGTAATGCTGGTGAGTGTGGAACCCGGGACAGAGATCACAGTGGGGGGGCTTCTCTGTGCCATCGCTGGGGGGGACCTCTGTGCCATCGCTGGAGGTGGCTGCGGGGGACCTCTGTGTCATTTCTGGAGGTGGCTGCGGGGGACCTCTGTGTCATTTCTGGAGGTGGCTGCGGGGGACCTCTGTGTCGTCTCTGGAGGTGGCTGCGGGGGACCTCTGTGCCGTCGCTGGAGGTTGCTGGGGGGATCTCTGTGCCGTCGCTGGAGGTTGCTGGGGGGATCTCTGTGCCGTCGCTGGGGGGGGGACATCTGTGCCATCGCTGGAGGTGGCTGCGGGGGACCTCTGTGTCATCTATGGAGGTGGCTGCGGGGGACCTCTGTGTCATCTATGGAGGTGGCTGCGGGGGACCTCTGTGTCATCTATGGAGGTGGCTGCGGGGGACCTCTGTGTCATCTATGGAGGTGGCTGCGGGGGACCTCTGTGTCATCTATGGAGGTGGCTGCGGGGGACCTCTGTGTCATCTATGGAGGTGGCTGCGGGGGACCTCTGTGCCATCGCTGGAGGTGGCTGGGGGGGGGACCTGTGTGCCATCGCTGGGGGGGACCTGTGTGCCATCGCTGGAGGTGGCTGCGGGGGGACCTGTGTGCCATCGCTGGAGGTGGCTGCGGGGGGACCTGTGTGCCATCGCTGGGGGGGACCTGTGTGCCATCGCTGGAGGTGGCTGCGGGGGGGACCTGTGTGCCATCGCTGGAGGTGGCTGCGGGGGGACCTGTGTGCCATCGCTGGAGGTGGCTGCGGGGGGACCTGTGTGCCATCGCTGGAGGTGGCTGCGGGGGGACCTGTGTGCCATCGCTGGAGGTGGCTGCGGGGGGACCTGTGTGCCATCGCTGGAGGTGGCTGCGGGGGGACCTGTGTGCCATCGCTGGAGGTGGCTGCGGGGGGACCTGTGTGCCATCGCTGGAGGTGGCTGCGGGGGGACCTGTGTGCCATCGCTGGAGGTGGCTGCGGGGGGGACCTGTGTGCCATCGCTGGAGGGTGGCTGCGGGGGGGACCTGTGTGCCATCGCTGGAGGTGGCTGGGGGGGGGGGACCTGTGTGCCATCGCTGGAGGTGGCTGGGGGGGGGGGACCTGTGTGCCGTGGCTGGGGGGGGGGGGACCTGTGTGCCATCGCTGGAGGTGGCTGGGGGGGGGACCTGTGTGCCATCGCTGGAGGTGGCCGCGGGGGGACCTGTGTGCCATCGCTGGAGGTGGCCGCGGGGGGGACCTGTGTGCCATCGCTGGAGGTGGCCGCGGGGGGGACCTGTGTGCCATCGCTGGAGGTGGCCGCGGGGGGGACCTGTGTGCCATCGCTGGAGGTGGCCGCGGGGGGACCTGTGTGCCATCGCTGGAGGTGGCCGCGGGGGGACCTGTGTGCCATCGCTGGAGGTGGCCGCGGGGGGGACCTGTGTGCCATCGCTGGAGGTGGCCGCGGGGGGACCTGTGTGCCATCGCTGGAGGTGGCCGCGGGGGGACCTGTGTGCCATCGCTGGAGGTGGCCGCGGGGGGACCTGTGTGCCATCGCTGGAGGTGGCCGCGGGGGGGACCTGTGTGCCATCGCTGGAGGTGGCCGCGGGGGGGACCTGTGTGCCATCGCTGGAGGTGGCCGCGGGGGGACCTGTGTGCCATCGCTGGAGGTGGCCGCGGGGGGGACCTGTGTGCCATCGCTGGAGGTGGCCGCGGGGGGACCTGTGTGCCATCGCTGGAGGTGGCCGCGGGGGGACCTGTGTGCCATCGCTGGAGGTGGCCGCGGGGGGACCTGTGTGCCATCGCTGGGGGGGGGACCTGTGTGCCATCGCTGGGGGGGGGGACCTGTGTGCCATCGCTGGAGGTGGCTGGGGGGGGGGGGGACCTGTGTGCCATCGCTGGAGGTGGCCGCGGGGGGACCTGTGTGCCATCGCTGGAGGTGGCCGCGGGGGGACCTGTGTGCCATCGCTGGAGGTGGCCGCGGGGGGACCTGTGTGCCATCGCTGGAGGTGGCCGCGGGGGGACCTGTGTGCCATCGCTGGAGGTGGCCGCGGGGGGGACCTGTGTGCCATCGCTGGAGGTGGCCGCGGGGGGACCTGTGTGCCATCGCTGGAGGTGGCCGCGGGGGGACCTGTGTGCCATCGCTGGAGGTGGCCGCGGGGGGACCTGTGTGCCATCGCTGGAGGTGGCTGCGGGGGGGGGGGGGGACCTGTGTGCCATCGCTGGAGGTGGCTGCGGGGGGGGGGGGGGGGACCTCTGTGCCATCGCTGGAGGTGGCTGGGGGGGGGGGGGACCTCTGTGCCGTGGCTGGGGGGGGGACCTCTGTGCCGTGGCTGGGGGGGGGACCTGTGTGCCATCGCTGGAGGTGGCTGGGGGGACCTGTGTGCCAACGCTGGAGGTGGCTGGGGGGGGGGGACCTCTGTGCCGTGGCTGGGGGGGGGACCTCTGTGCCGTGGCTGGGGGGGGGGACCTGTGTGCCATCGCTGGAGGTGGCTGCGGGGGGACCTGTGTGCCATCGCTGGAGGTGGCTGCGGGGGGACCTGTGTGCCATCGCTGGAGGTGGCTGCGGGGGGACCTGTGTGCCATCGCTGGAGGTGGCTGCGGGGGGACCTGTGTGCCATCGCTGGAGGTGGCTGGGGGGGGGGGGACCTGTGTGCCATCGCTGGAGGTGGCTGCGGGGGGACCTGTGTGCCATCGCTGGAGGTGGCTGCGGGGGGACCTGTGTGCCATCGCTGGAGGTGGCCGCGGGGGGACCTGTGTGCCATCGCTGGAGGTGGCTGCGGGGGGACCTGTGTGCCATCGCTGGAGGTGGCTGCGGGGGGACCTGTGTGCCATCGCTGGAGGTGGCAGCGGGGGGACCTGTGTGCCATCGCTGGAGGTGGCAGCGGGGGGACCTGTGTGCCATCGCTGGAGGTGGCCGCGGGGGGACCTGTGTGCCATCGCTGGAGGTGGCCGCGGGGGGACCTGTGTGCCATCGCTGGAGGTGGCCGCGGGGGGACCTGTGTGCCATCGCTGGAGGTGGCCGCGGGGGGACCTGTGTGCCATCGCTGGAGGTGGCCGCGGGGGGACCTGTGTGCCATCGCTGGAGGTGGCCGCGGGGGGACCTGTGTGCCATCGCTGGAGGTGGCCGCGGGGGGACCTGTGTGCCATCGCTGGAGGTGGCTGCGGGGGGACCTCTGTGCCATCGCTGGAGGTGGCTGGGGGGGGGGGACCTCTGTGCCGTGGCTGGGGGGGGGACCTCTGTGCCGTGGCTGGGGGGGGACCTGTGTGCCATCGCTGGAGGTGGCTGGGGGGACCTGTGTGCCATCGCTGGAGGTGGCTGGGGGGGGGGGACCTGTGTGCCATCGCTGGAGGTGGCCGCGGGGGGACCTGTGTGCCATCGCTGGAGGTGGCTGCGGGGGGACCTGTGTGCCATCGCTGGAGGTGGCCGCGGGGGGACCTGTGTGCCATCGCTGGAGGTGGCCGCGGGGGGACCTGTGTGCCATCGCTGGAGGTGGCTGGGGGGGGGGACCTGTGTGCCATCGCTGGAGGTGGCTGGGGGGGGGGGGACCTGTGTGCCATCGCTGGAGGTGGCTGGGGGGGGGGGGACCTGTGTGCCATCGCTGGAGGTGGCTGGGGGGGGGGACCTGTGTGTGCCATCGCTGGAGGTGGCTGGGGGGGGGGACCTGTGTGCCATCGCTGGAGGTGGCTGGGGGGGGGGGACTTGTGTGCCGTGGCTGGGGGGGGGGACCTGTGTGCCATCGCTGGAGGTGGCTGGGGGGGGACCTGTGTGCCATCGCTGGAGGTGGCTGCGGGGGGACCTGTGTGCCATCGCTGGAGGTGGCTGCGGGGGGACCTGTGTGCCATCGCTGGAGGTGGCTGCGGGGGGACCTGTGTGCCATCGCTGGAGGTGGCCGCGGGGGGACCTGTGTGCCATCGCTGGAGGTGGCCGCGGGGGGACCTGTGTGCCATCGCTGGAGGTGGCCGCGGGGGGACCTGTGTGCCATCGCTGGAGGTGGCCGCGGGGGGACCTGTGTGCCATCGCTGGAGGTGGCCGCGGGGGGACCTGTGTGCCATCGCTGGAGGTGGCCGCGGGGGGGGGGGGGACCTGTGTGCCATCGCTGGAGGTGGCCGCGGGGGGACCTGTGTGCCATCGCTGGAGGTGGCCGCGGGGGGACCTGTGTGCCATCGCTGGAGGTGGCCGCGGGGGGACCTGTGTGCCATCGCTGGAGGTGGCCGCGGGGGGACCTGTGTGCCATCGCTGGAGGTGGCCGCGGGGGGACCTGTGTGCCATCGCTGGGGGGGGACCTGTGTGCCATCGCTGGGGGGGGACCTGTGTGCCATCGCTGGAGGTGGCTGGGGGGGGGGGGGACCTGTGTGCCATCGCTGGAGGTGGCCGGGGGGGGACCTGTGTGCCATCGCTGGAGGTGGCCGCGGGGGGACCTGTGTGCCATCGCTGGAGGTGGCCGCGGGGGGACCTGTGTGCCATCGCTGGAGGTGGCCGCGGGGGGACCTGTGTGCCATCGCTGGAGGTGGCCGCGGGGGGACCTGTGTGCCATCGCTGGAGGTGGCCGCGGGGGGACCTGTGTGCCATCGCTGGAGGTGGCCGCGGGGGGACCTGTGTGCCATCGCTGGAGGTGGCCGCGGGGGGACCTGTGTGCCATCGCTGGAGGTGGCCGCGGGGGGACCTGTGTGCCATCGCTGGAGGTGGCTGCGGGGGGGGGGGGGACCTGTGTGCCATCGCTGGAGGTGGCTGCGGGGGGGGGGGGGGGGACCTCTGTGCCATCGCTGGAGGTGGCTGGGGGGGGGGGGACCTCTGTGCCGTGGCTGGGGGGGGGACCTCTGTGCCGTGGCTGGGGGGGGACCTGTGTGCCATCGCTGGAGGTGGCTGGGGGGACCTGTGTGCCAACGCTGGAGGTGGCTGGGGGGGGGGGACCTCTGTGCCGTGGCTGGGGGGGGGACCTCTGTGCCGTGGCTGGGGGGGGGGACCTGTGTGCCATCGCTGGAGGTGGCTGCGGGGGGACCTGTGTGCCATCGCTGGAGGTGGCTGCGGGGGGACCTGTGTGCCATCGCTGGAGGTGGCTGCGGGGGGACCTGTGTGCCATCGCTGGAGGTGGCTGGGGGGGGGGGGACCTGTGTGCCATCGCTGGAGGTGGCCGCGGGGGGACCTGTGTGCCATCGCTGGAGGTGGCTGCGGGGGGACCTGTGTGCCATCGCTGGAGGTGGCCGCGGGGGGACCTGTGTGCCATCGCTGGAGGTGGCTGCGGGGGGACCTGTGTGCCATCGCTGGAGGTGGCTGCGGGGGGACCTGTGTGCCATCGCTGGAGGTGGCAGCGGGGGGACCTGTGTGCCATCGCTGGAGGTGGCAGCGGGGGGACCTGTGTGCCATCGCTGGAGGTGGCCGCGGGGGGACCTGTGTGCCATCGCTGGAGGTGGCCGCGGGGGGACCTGTGTGCCATCGCTGGAGGTGGCCGCGGGGGGACCTGTGTGCCATCGCTGGAGGTGGCCGCGGGGGGACCTGTGTGCCATCGCTGGAGGTGGCCGCGGGGGGACCTGTGTGCCATCGCTGGAGGTGGCCGCGGGGGGACCTGTGTGCCATCGCTGGAGGTGGCCGCGGGGGGACCTGTGTGCCATCGCTGGAGGTGGCTGCGGGGGGACCTCTGTGCCATCGCTGGAGGTGGCTGGGGGGGGGGGGACCTCTGTGCCGTGGCTGGGGGGGGGACCTCTGTGCCGTGGCTGGGGGGGGACCTGTGTGCCATCGCTGGAGGTGGCTGGGGGGACCTGTGTGCCATCGCTGGAGGTGGCTGGGGGGGGGGGGACCTGTGTGCCATCGCTGGAGGTGGCCGCGGGGGGACCTGTGTGCCATCGCTGGAGGTGGCTGCGGGGGGACCTGTGTGCCATCGCTGGAGGTGGCCGCGGGGGGACCTGTGTGCCATCGCTGGAGGTGGCCGCGGGGGGACCTGTGTGCCATCGCTGGAGGTGGCTGGGGGGGGGGACCTGTGTGCCATCGCTGGAGGTGGCTGGGGGGGGGGGACCTGTGTGCCATCGCTGGAGGTGGCTGGGGGGGGGGGGACCTGTGTGCCATCGCTGGAGGTGGCTGGGGGGGGGGACCTGTGTGTGCCATCGCTGGAGGTGGCTGGGGGGGGGGACCTGTGTGCCATCGCTGGAGGTGGCTGGGGGGGGGGGACTTGTGTGCCGTGGCTGGGGGGGGGGACCTGTGTGCCATCGCTGGAGGTGGCTGGGGGGGGACCTGTGTGCCATCGCTGGAGGTGGCTGCGGGGGGACCTGTGTGCCATCGCTGGAGGTGGCTGCGGGGGGACCTGTGTGCCATCGCTGGAGGTGGCTGCGGGGGGACCTGTGTGCCATCGCTGGAGGTGGCTGCGGGGGGACCTGTGTGCCATCGCTGGAGGTGGCCGCGGGGGGACCTGTGTGCCATCGCTGGAGGTGGCCGCGGGGGGACCTGTGTGCCATCGCTGGAGGTGGCCGCGGGGGGACCTGTGTGCCATCGCTGGAGGTGGCCGCGGGGGGGGGGGGGACCTGTGTGCCATCGCTGGAGGTGGCTGCGGGGGGGGGGGGGACCTCTGTGCCATCGCTGGGGGGGGGGGGACCTCTGTGCCGTGGCTGGGGGGGGGACCTCTGTGCCGTGGCTGGGGGGGGACCTGTGTGCCATCGCTGGAGGTGGCTGGGGGGGGGGGGACCGGTGTGCCAACGCTGGAGGTGGCTGGGGGGGGGGGGACCTCTGTGCCGTGGCTGGGGGGGGGACCTCTGTGCCGTGGCTGGGGGGGGGGACCTGTGTGCCATCGCTGGAGGTGGCTGGGGGGGGGGACCTGTGTGCCAACGCTGGAGGTGGCTGGGGGGGGGGGACCTGTGTGCCATCGCTGGAGGTGGCTGGGGGGGGGGGGGGACCTGTGTGCCATCGCTGGAGGTGGCTGGGGGGGGGGGGACCTGTGTGCCATCGCTGGAGGGGGGGGGGGGGACCTGTGTGCCATCGCTGGAGGTGGCTGGGGGGGGGGACCTCTGTGCCATCGCTGGAGGTGGCTGGGGGGGGGACCTCTGTGCCGTGGCTGGGGGGGGGGGACCTCTGTGCCGTGGCTGGGGGGGGGACCTCTGTGCCGTGGCTGGGGGGGGGGGACCTCTGTGCCGTGGCTGGGGGGGGGGACCTCTGTGCCGTGGCTGGGGGGGGGACCTCTGTGCCATCGCTGGACGTGGCTGGGGGGGGACCTCTGTGCCGTGGCTGGGGGGGGGACCTCTGTGCCGTGGCTGGGGGGGGGGACCTCTGTGCCGTGGCTGGGGGGGGGGACCTCTGTGCCGTGGCTGGGGGGGGGGACCTCTGTGCCATCGCTGGAGGTGGCTGGGGGGGGGGACCTCTGTGCCATCGCTGGAGGTGGCTGGGGGGGGGACCTCTGTGCCATCGCTGGAGGTGGCTGGGGGGGGGACCTCTGTGCCATCGCTGGAGGTGGCTGGGGGGGGGGACCTCTGTGCCATCGCTGGAGGTGGCTGGGGGGGGGGACCTCTGTGCCATCGCTGGAGGTGGCTGGGGGGGGGGACCTCTGTGCCATCGCTGGAGGTGGCTGGGGGGGGGGACCTCTGTGCCATCGCTGGAGGTGGCTGGGGGGGGGACCTCTGTGCCATCGCTGGAGGTGGCTGGGGGGGGGGACCTCTGTGCCATCGCTGGAGGTGGCTGGGGGGGGGGACCTCTGTGCCATCGCTGGAGGTGGCTGGGGGGGGGGACCTCTGTGCCATCGCTGGAGGTGGCTGGGGGGGGGGACCTCTGTGCCATCGCTGGAGGTGGCTGGGGGGGGGGACCTCTGTGCCATCGCTGGAGGTGGCTGGGGGGGGGGACCTCTGTGCCATCGCTGGAGGTGGCTGGGGGGGGGGACCTCTGTGCCATCGCTGGAGGTGGCTGGGGGGGGGGGACCTCTGTGCCATCGCTGGAGGTGGCTGGGGGGGGGGACCTCTGTGCCATCGCTGGAGGTGGCTGGGGGGGGGGACCTCTGTGCCATCGCTGGAGGTGGCTGGGGGGGGGGACCTCTGTGCCATCGCTGGAGGTGGCTGGGGGGGGGACCTCTGTGCCATCGCTGGAGGTGGCTGGGGGGGGGGACCTCTGTGCCATCGCTGGAGGTGGCTGGGGGGGGGGGACCTCTGTGCCATCGCTGGAGGTGGCTGGGGGGGGGGGAACCTCTGTGCCGTGGCTGGGGGGGGGGGACCTCTGTGCCGTGGCTGGGGGGGGGGGGACCTCTGTGCCGTGGCTGGGGGGGGGGGGGACCTCTGTGCCGTGGCTGGGGGGGGGGACCTCTGTGCCGTGGCTGGGGAGGGGGACCTCTGTGCCGTGGCTGGGGGAGGGGGACCTCTGTGCCGTGGCTGGGGGGGGGGGACCTCTGTGCCATCGCTGGAGGTGGCTGGGGGGGGACCTCTGTGCCATCGCTGGAGCGGGTGGGTTTCTGGGGGCTTTTTGCAGTGATTACACAGGGCGGTAACGTCCTCCTCCTTTGGGTTTGTTGTTGTCTTTGGAGTCTCCTTCTCTCATAGTGGATCCAGGTGGAGATGGGACACACGAGGAGGATAACCCTGACCGTCTGCTGATAATACGGGAGCGGCACTCCTATCAGTGCAGCGGTCAGAGTCCTCTCTTATCAGCCCCATCACGTGATCGCCTGTGGCAGAGGAGGCGGAGGTTGCAGGAGAGTGATGCCGGAGGGCACAGAATGGGGGAGCACGTGCCACAAGCATGCGTCCTACTGTGGGGTCTCGGGGGCCCTTAGTCTTCGGTGTCTCCTGCTGCTCCAGGACGTATATGAATTGCCTGGTGCCCGCGGCCCCCTGCCCTCCTCCCCGGCCCGTGGCATTTGCCCGCCGCGGCTCCAGGGCGGTTGTGTGGTGGTTGGTGGCCCTACAGGAAACGTTTCTCCATCTCTAGAAGTTGGTGCGTCCGATGCGTCCACCATCCTCCCGTTCTGGGTCTGCAGCTCCTGCACTGAGTTATGTGTAGACATGTCACCTCGCATCGTTCACATGGTCATGTGACTTCTGGAGGGGGGGCGGCGGCTATGTTCAGTCATGTGACTTATGCCCCCCTGTCAGGATCTGTTCTTGTGTTTCAGGTATTGGGGAACGCACGCCTCTTCCTGGAGAACATCATTAAGTAAGTGTTACCCCACAGCTGTCCTGTCTGCGCCCTATACAGGTCACATGACCGGCAGAACCGTAGAGGGGGGCTATTGACCACAGCTCCCCTTTCCCCTCAGGTATGGGATACTGGTGGACCCCATCCAGGTGGTGTCGCTCTTCCTCAAGGACCCCTACAGCTGGCCTGCACTCATGCTGGTGGTCGGTGAGCCCCATTTGACGCCCCCCCCACTCCTTATGGTCCCCCCCCTTCACCCTGTTTTCTGTTCCTGATTGTCCCCATCTGTTTGTCTACCGCTCATCTGACGTTTCCCCCTCCCTCCTTATCTCGTGTTCCTCCCCTCCTGATCATCCCTGTCTGGCGGTCTCTCCCTCATCTGATGTCCCCCCCCTCCTTGTCTGGTGGCTTCTCGTCTTCCATGCCCCCCCGCTTGATCATCCCCAACTGGTGGTCTACCATTCGTCTGAAATTTCCCCCTCCTCCTTGTCTGGTGGTATTCCTCCCCCCGCCTGATCATCCCCGTTTGGTGGTACCCCCATCTGATGTTTCCCCCTCCTCCTTGTCTGGTGGTATTCCTCCCCCCGCCTGATCGTCCCCGTTTGGTGGTACCCCCCATGTGATGTTTCCCCCTCCCTCCTTGTCTGGTGGTATTCCTTTCCCCTGATCGTCCCCGTTTGCTGGGACCCCCTCATCTGATGTTTCCCCCTCCCTCCTTGTCTGGTGGTATTCCTCTCCTCCCGATCATCCCCGTTTGGTGGTACCCCCCCATGTGATGTTTCCCCCTCCCTCCTTGTCTGGTGGCATTCCTCTCCCCTCTGATCATCCCCGTTAGGTGGTACCCCTCATCTGATGTTTCCCCCTCCCTCCTTGTCTGGTGGTATTCCTCTCCCCCCAATCATCCCCGTTTGGTGGTACCCCCCATCTGATGTTTCCCCCTCCCTCGTCTGGTGGTATTCCTCCCCCCGCCTGATCGTCCCCGTTTGGTGGTACCCCCCATGTGATCTTTCCCCCTCCCTCCTTGTCTGGTGGCATTCCTCTCCCCCCATATCATCCCCGTTAGGTGGTACCCCTCATCTGATGTTTCCCCCTCCCTCCTTGTCTGGTGGTATTCCTCTCCCCCCGATCATCCCCGTTTGGTGGTACCCCCCATCTGATGTTTCCCTCTCCCCCCGATCATCCCCGTTTGGTGGTACCCCCCATCTGATGTTTCCCTCTCCCCCCGATCATCCCCGTTTGGTGGTACCCCCCATCTGATGTTTCCCTCTCCCCCCGATCATCCCCGTTTGGTGGTACCCCCCATCTGATGTTTCCCCCTCCTCCTTGTCTGGTGGTATTCCTCCCCCGCCTGATCGTTCCCGTTTGGTGGTACCCCCCATGTGATGTTTCCCCCTCCCTCCTTGTCTGGTGGCATTCCTCTCCCCCCTGATCATCCCCGTTAGGTGGTACCCCTCATCTGATGTTTCCCCCTCCCTCCTTGTCTGGTGGTATTCCTCCCCCCGCCTGATCGTCCCCGTTTGGTGGTACCCCCCATGTGATGTTTCCCCCTCCCTCCTTGTCTGGTGACATTCCTCTCCCCCTGATCATCCCCGTTAGGTGGTACCCCTCATCTGATGTTTCCCCCTCCCTCGTCTGGTGGTATTCCTCTCCCCGCCTGATCGTCCCCGTTTGGTGGTACCCCCCATGTGATGTTTCCCCCTCCCTCCTTGTCTGGTGATATTCCTCTCCCCCCTGATCATCCCCGTTAGGTGGTACCCCTCATCTGATGTTTCCCCCTCCCTCGTCTGGTGGTATTCCTCTCCCCGCCTGATCGTCCCCGTTTGGTGGTACCCCCCATGTGATGTTTCCCCCTCCTCGTCTGGTGGTATTCCTCTCCCCGCCTGATCGTCCCCGTTTGGTGGTACCCCCCATGTGATGTTTCCCCCTCCCTCCTTGTCTGGTGGCATTCCTCTCCCCCCTGATCATCCCCGTTAGGTGGTACCTCTCATCTGATGTTTCCCCCTCCCTCTTTGTCTGGTGGTATTCCTTTCCCCTGATTGTCCCCGTCTGGTCTCCTCCTCAGCTCACATTTCCCCCTCTCCTTGTCCGGTGGTCTTCCTCCCCCTCGTCGTGATCCTGTCTACCCCACATCCTATGTTATCCCCCCTCCCGTCTGACGCGGGTTCTTCTCTCTCGCAGCGTCCAACCTCTTCATATTGGGGTCCCTGCACTTGGAGCGGCGCCTGGCATCGGTAAGTGGAGTGGCGCTCCTCCTTACATTCCCAGAGTTGGAGGGCCGATGCAGCACAATGTGGTGTCCTGCTCCATAAGGCAGGGGAGGGTCCGACTACCTGGAGGAGGAAATGAGTTGCATGAAGGGGGTGGGGCTGACTCTTTATACCCAGGGGTGGTGTGATGGGGAGAGCTTAACAGGGGGAGGGATGTGGGTGAGGCTGACTGCCTGCTGGGAAGGGCTGACTGGGGGAGAGATGTGGGCGGGGCATACAGTTGGGGGGATGTGGGCAGGGCATACAGTTGGGATGTGGGTGGGGCTGACTGGGGAGGATGTGGGCGGGGCTGACTAAGGCAGGGTTCCCCAACTCCAGTCCTCAAGGCCCACCAACAGATCATGTTTTCAGGATTTCCTTTGTATTGCACAGGTGATGCATTACTAAGAAAATCCTGACTCTGGGGAGGAGGTGGGCGGGGCCGACTCTGGGGAGGAGGTGGGCGGGGCTTACTGTTGGGGGATGTGGGCGGGGCTGACTTCCTGATGGGAAGGGCTGACTCTGGCTGAGAGATGTGGGTAGGGCTTACTATGGGGGGATGTGAGCGGGGCTGACTGGGGGAGAGATGTGGGCGGGGCATACAGTTGTGGGATGTGGGCGGGGCTGACTCTGGGGAGGATGTGGGCAGGGCTGACTGCCTGGTGGGAAGGGCTGACTGGGGGAGATGTGGGTGGGGCTTACTCTCGAGGGTGGGCGGGGCTGACTGGTGGGAAGGGCTGACTCTGGGAGATAGATGTGGGTGGGGCTTACTGTAAGGGTGGATGTGGGCGGGGTTGACACCTTACTTGGGGTAACATGTGCCTCTCTCGCATGCCCTGCAGGGAGCCTTCTCGGAACGTGTGGGGCTGGTGCTGTACACCGTCCTCCTCTCTGCCATCCTGTGCATCCCGGTGCTGGTGGTCTTTACTGTGCTGTCCATAACTCCAGGTAATAAGACCCCTGTTGGGAAGGGGGGGGCAGGTGTGCGGAGGAAACTGGTTTGAATTAGTCATAATGTGGGAGGGGCTTGTCAGGTGCGCGGGATCTTACTATGGAGGGGGCGGGGAGATGAATCTGTATTTGAGGGCCTTCTTGATTTTCATCTCTTTCTCTCTTTGCAGTGGGCGCCGTCTTTGCCCTCATGGTTTACACCATCCTCTTTTTGAAGCTGTACTCCTATAAAGATGTAAACCGCTGGAACCGGGAGCGGAGACGGGCTCATGTACGAGCGCTCAGCCGCACACAGTCTGGTGAGATGGCTCCTGCACCTCCGCTACAGTCTTCTGTGACCCCTGTGGTCCGGCATGTGTTGGGTTTGTATGGGCCTCGTGGGATCCCTGTGGTCCGGCATGTGTTGGATCTGCATGGGACTTGTGGGATCCTCGCGGTCCTTCCATGTGTTGGGTCCGCACAGGTCTCGTGGAATCCTCGCAGTCGGGCATGTGTCTGGTCTGCACGAGCGGGCCTGGTGGTATCCCCACGGCCCCGCATGTGTTGGGTCTCCACGGGTCTCGTGGGATCCCGGCGGCCCGGCATGTGTCTGGTCTGCACAAGCAGGCTTGATGGGATCCCGGTGGTACGACATGTGTTGGCTCCGCACGGGCCTCGTGGTATCCTCGCGGTCTGGCATGTGTCTCGTCTGTACGGGCCTCGTGGTTCTCTCGCGGTCCGGGATGTGTCTGGTCTGCACGGGGGTCGTGGGATTCTCGCGGTCCGGCATGTGTCTGGTCTGCACGGGCGGGCTTGATGGTATCCCCGCGGTCCGGCATGTGTCTGGTCTGCACGGGTTTCGTGGGATCCTCGCTGTCGGGCATGTGTCTGGTCTGCACGGGCCTCATAGGATCCCCGCTGTCCTGCATGTGTTGGGTCTGCACGGGCCTCGTGGTATCCTCACGGCCTGGCATGTGTCTGGTCTGCACGGGCCTCGTGGTATCCTCGCGGCCTGGCATGTGTCTGGTCTGCACGGGCCTCGTAGGATCCCCGCTGTCCTGCATGTGTTGGGTCTGCACGGGCCTCGTAGGATCCCCGCTGTCCTGCATGTGTTGGGTCTGCACGGGCCTTGTCTGTGCACTGTAACTCTCATCCATTTTGTCTCTCAGCTCCTCTGATGAGAAAAGTGAACGGAGATGTCGGGAAGCCGGACGTGACTTATCCAGGGAATCTGACGCTCCGAGGTGGGTTCTAGAAGTCGCTCCACCTGTTGGGTCTGTGACACCCCCGTCCTGACCACATCTCTTCACCCCTCAGATATCTATTACTTCACACTCGCACCAACTCTCTGCTACGAACTGAACTTCCCACGTTCTCAGAGGATTCGCAAAAGGTTCCTTCTCCGACGACTGCTGGAGATGGTGAGAAGGGGATGATGACGAGGACACGAACGGCCACCCATCGTCACTGTGCCCCCCACACTCGTGAGACATACCTTTCACTTCTCCACCCTCAAAAGCATGAGACTTGGTGCAACTCCACCATCGCACCTGCCTACCTCCCTCCGTGCACCTGCCCTATCACACCTGCCTACTGCCCTGTCACCTACCTACTGCCCCAGGTGCACCTGCTCCATGGCACTTGCCTACCGCTCTTGCGATTGATTTTGCAAATCTTTCTGACTTTTATTTCTCTCACGTCCAGCTATTCATCATGCAGCTCCTGGTTGGACTGATCCAGCAGGTGAGATTGTGAACCTGTCACCCATCATTTTATACGGTGGCTGATGTTAAAGGTGTCTGTCCTGGCAGTCAAGTGGTTAGAGAAGGTGGAGGGGTTCGGCCAATTGGGGTGGTTAGATAAGATGGAGGTGTTGGCCCTGGCTGTTGGTTGGGGCTGATGAGAAGGTAGAGGGGTTGCTCCTGGTGTTCAGCAGCCAGTGGGGGGCTGTTACATAAGGTGGAGAGGTCGGTCCTGGTAATCGGTTGGGGGCTGATAGAGCGGGTGATGGAGTCTGTCCTGTTGTTCAGCTGGTTGGGGGATGATAGAGAAGGAGGAGGGGTCGTTGCTGGATGTTGGTTGGACCCGACATTTGGTCAGTTAGAGAAGGTGGAGGGATCGGTTCCGACGTTTGGTCTGTTAGAGAAGGTGGAGAGGTCAGTCCTGACATTCAGTCGGTTAGAGAAGGAGGAGGGGTTTGTCCCAATGTTCGGTCAGTTAGAGAAGGAGGAGGGGTCAGTCCCCACGTTCGGTTGGTTCTGAAGGTCGGCTGGTTGGAGGATCGTTAGATAATATGGAGCGGTTCGTTCTGACGGTCGGCCGGTTGGGGAGGTAGGTTAGAGACTGTGAAAGGGTCAGTCCTGGCGGTCAGCCAGTTGGGGTCTTATAATAGAGAAAGTGGGGGTTAGTCCTGGCTGGTGGGGTAATTAGAGGAGGTGGAGGGGGTCGGTCCCAACATTCGGCTGGTTAGAGAAGGTGGAGGGGGTCGGTCCTGACGTTTGGCCAGTTGGGGTTCGGTTACACAAGGTGGAGGTGTCAGTCCTGGTGGTCGACCAGTTGGGGGTGTTTTAATAAAGGCTGGTCCTGGCTTTTGGGGGTAATTAGAGAAGGTGGAGGGGTCGGTCCTGACATTCGGCCTGTTGGGGGTCGTAAGAAAAGGTGCAGGGGTCCGACCAGTTGGGGTCTTATAATAGAGAAGGTGGGGGCTGGTCCTGGTTGTTGGTGATTAGAGAAGGTGGAGGAGTTAGTCCTAGCAGTCGGCCTGTTGAGCTTTGTGGCGGCAATGTAGCAGAGCCTTGTTGTACACACCGTGCCGGAGTTTACACGGTGTGTGATTGCCTTGTTTTGTCTTTTAGTGGATGGTTCCAGCAATTCAGAACTCCATGAAACCGTTCCGGGTGAGTTTTGCATTTCTTGTTCCGTCATTATCGAGGTGTCCTTATCTCTCCCTTGTGACGTCTATTTCACCCACTTGCATGAACGTCAATCCTGATATTGTCCTGACCACAGGAGCTGACACTATAGTAGTAGAAGGAGATGTGTTACAGTTGTGGCCAAAAGTATTGACACCCCTGCAATTCTGTCAGATAATACTGTTTCTTCCTGAAAATGATTGCAAACACATTCTTTGGTATTATTATCTTCATTTAATTTGTCTTAAATGAAAAAACACAAAAGAGAATGAAGCAAAAAGCAAAACATTGATCATTTCACACAAAACTCCAAAAATGGGCCAGACAAAAGTATTGGCACCCTCAGCCTAATACTTGGTTGCACAACCTTTAGCCAAAATAACTGCGACCAACTGCTTCTGGTAACCATCAATGAGTTTCTTACAATGCTCTGCTGGAATTTTAGACCATTCTTCTTTGGCAAACTGCTCCGGGTCCCTGATATTTGAAGGGTGCCTTCTCCAAACTGCCATTTTTAGATCTCTCCACAGGTGTTCTATGGGATTCAGGTCTGGACTCATTGCTGGCCACCTTAGAAGTCTCCAGTGCTTTCTCTCAAACCATTTTCTAGTGCTTTTTGAAGTGTGTTTTGGGTCATTGTCCTGCTGGAAGACCCATAACCTCTGAGGGAGACCCAGCTTTCTCACACTGGGCCCTACATTATGCTGCAAAATTTGTTGGTAGTCTTCAGACTTCATAATGCCATGCACACAGTCAAGCAGTCCAGTGCCAGAGGCGGCAAAGCAACCCCAAAACATCAGGGAACCTCCGCCATGTTTGACTGTAGGGACCGTGTTCTTTTCTTTGAATGCCTCTTTTTTTCTCCTGGAAACGCTATGTTGATGCCTTTGCCCAAAAAGCTCTACTTTTGTCTCATCTGACCAGAGAACATTCTTCCAAAACGTTTCAGGCTTTTTCAGGTAAGTTTTGGCAAACTCCAGCCTGGCTTTTTTATGTCTCGGGGTAAGAAGTGGGGTCTTCCTGGGTCTCCTATCATATAGTCCCTTTTCATTCAGACGCCGATGGATAGTACGGGTTGACACTGTTGTACCCTCGGACTGCAGGGCAGCTTGAACTTGTTTGGATGTTAGTCGAGGTTCTTTATCCAACATCCGCACAATCTTGCGTTGAAATCTCTTGTCAATTTTTCTTTTCCGTCCACATCTAGGGAGGTTAGCCACAGTGCCATGGGCTTTACACTTCTTGATGACACTGCGCACGGTAGACACAGGAACATTCAGGTCTTTGGAGATGGACTTGTAGCCTTGATATTTCTCATGCTTCCTCACAATTTGGTTTCTCAAGTCCTCAGACAGTTCTTTGGTCTTCTTTCTTTTCTCCATGCTCAATGTGGTACACACAAGGACACAGGACAGAGGTTGAGTCAACTTTAATCCATGTCACCTGGCTGCAAGTGTGATTTAGTTATTGCCAACACCTGTTAGGTGCCACAGGTAAGTTACAGGTGCTGTTAATTACACAAATTAGAGAAGCATCACAGGATTTTTCGAACAGTGCCAATACTTTTGTCCACCCTCTTTTTTATGTTTGGTGTGGAATTATATCCAATTTGGCTTTAGGACAATTCTTTTTGTGTTTTTTCATTTAAGACAAATTAAATGAAGATAATAATACCAAAGAATGTGTTTGCAATCATTTTCAGGAAGAAACTGAGTATTATCTGACAGAATTGCAGGGGTGTCAATACTTTTGGCCACAACTGTATGTCCTTGGTCGCTCAGGTCTCCTCTGTGTCTCACTTCTTGCTCCTGGTCTTCTCTCCTCTAGGATATGGATTACTCACGGATCATTGAGCGGCTTCTGAAGTTGGCGGTGAGTGTAGCGGCCCCCGAGGTATGTTCATCCTTGTGGCCCACTGATAGAGTTGCTCTTTGCAGGTCCCCAATCACCTGATCTGGCTGATCTTCTTCTACTGGTTCTTCCATTCTTCCATGAACTTTGTGGCTGAGTTGATGCGTTTTGGGGATCGTGAGTTTTACAGGGACTGGTGGTGAGTGATCATGGACAAAGATCAACCATAGTCCTCCAGACTGCGCTTCTGAGCTCATCGAATAATGGTGTGTGGGGTGACTCAATGGTCAGGAGCGACAATCCGTAACAATCTACTAATCTGATTCTCCAGGAACTCTGAAACGGTGACCTACTTCTGGCAGAACTGGAACATCCCTGTCCACAAATGGTGCATCAGGTAGTATGAGGAGTAAGGGTAAAGATTGGGGGGGGAGGGAGCTGTGTGTTGCACAGTCAGGTCAGGTGATGCAAGTAGGGAGTGTGTGTTGTGCTGTTGAGATGGGTGATACCAGGTGCGAGTGAGTAGGTAGCCATTGAGTCGGGCGGTGCAAGGAGGGAGTGTGTGGGGGACCATCAAGTTGGGCGGTACAAGAAGGAAATGGGTGGAGCGCTGTCGGGTCAGGCTTGGAAATGTCACATGAAGAGAACATAAGGATAAGTGTTGTGGTCAGTAGATGGATGGCTGAGGAATTCTGGAGCAATGAGGACATGGTCAGCAGTCAGGGCACAGAAGGAGATGAATAAGTGGGTTAGAGGTAAGGACAGAAGAGCGGAGGTTCAGTAGATAGAATTGATGGTGCCTTATAATTTCTTGGACTGTTTTGTTTCTTTCAGACACTTTTACAAGCCAATGATGAGACGTGGTGTCCCCAGATGGGCCGCACAGACGGCTGTTTTCTTCGCTTCAGCTTTTTTCCACGAGGTTAGAACATATTATGATCCAATGTATTAGAAAGGCTGGGCATTGTCCAAGGCTGCCTGTGTTTGGGTTGAGGATAATGTTTTGGCACAGGGTGGTGGCTCATCTGCGTTACAGGTTTGTGGCCCGATAGGTGGGGTCTGGGTTGAGGACAAACTTTTCATCAAGTGCTGGCTTGATATGAGGTGTCTGGGTGCTGTTTCTAGCTCCAGGCGGTGGCCCGATCGGTGGTGTCTGGGTGCTGATTCTGGCTCTGGACTCTGGCTGGTGGTGCCGTGTCTGGGTGCTGGGCAAGTGCTTGTTCTCTGACTGCCAGCCTGATGGGTTGGTCTGGTGCTAAATCTGGCTCTAGTGGCAGGAGCCCGTGCTGTGGTTTATGGCATCCCGGTTCCTCCTCATTGACCTGATTTGGTTCTCACCTTTCTCCTCTCAGTACCTGGTCAGCGTTCCTCTGAAGATGTTCCGACTGTGGGCGTTCATGGGGATGATGTCGCAGGTTTGTACAAGTTGCCTTGCCCTGTTCTCCACTGTTCTCTCTAGGTCTGAGCTCGCCTTCTTTTCTGCAGATCCCTTTGGCCTGGTTTGTAGGTCGGTTTCTACGAGGGAATTATGGCAACGCAGCAGTGTGGATTTCGCTGATCATAGGGCAGCCTATAGCGGTTCTCATGTACGTACACGACTACTACATTTTAAACTATGGGACTGGAGCATAAGAGTCATGGAGACTAAGGAGCCATGGACTGGAGCTCCCTGCGTCTTCACTCGGATACGTACTATAAAGATCAAGGATCTGCTGGGAATTGATGAAGATGCCCCCTTGTCCCACAATGTACCACTCCTAGTTCCTCCATCCCAGCTGCTTTGAGCCAACATTTTGTTGCTCATCCTTGAAAATCCGTCCACTACCTCTACAGTCTTCTGTCCTTTGTTCTTCCCCATCTAAGGCAATAATCCGTCCTTCCATATTGTCATTGCTTTATGGAGCGCAGTCCTGGCCCGTTTTCTGCATTCCCTCCTTGATTTTGCACTTATGCTTGTACGGTACAATCCACCTCTGCTGCATCCAGGAGGTGACTGCCATCTGCCTCTGATCACTCGTGCCTATCGGTCATGAGGCAGGGTACCTGCGTGAGGTGACCGCCGTGGATGTCTCTGCAGGTTCCTGACCAGATGGGTGGAACAGAGGTGACATTGGCACTGTGGCCGAATATTAATGCTGTGTCTTGTCTGCGGTGTTTGGCTGAGCCTCTTCTGGTATCAGGAGAAGCTTCGCCTTCACGAGATTTTAGTGAATCAAATTTTGCAAATGGAGAAACTAAAGATGTTGTGTTTCAGCCTCGGGCAAGATTCATTTATCCATCGTCCATCTCCTGTACAAATTGCGGGAATTCTGAGCTCGGGCCGTAATCGCTCCCGGGCTTCGATTGCCACTTGGTTCGATGTTCAGTGATGTTTCTTATACAGACACTAAAACGCAATGATAGAAAATTATCTCCTAACCCTGTACAGTCTGCATAAAACAGAGGTGGTCCGTCCTCAGCCCTCCACACAGGAGCCGTGCGTTCTGCTCTATGGGATCCCCCTGGTCTCTGCAGCCAATGAGCCAGCACATATCCCAGCATTCACGGCTAGACTCTCAATGTCGTGGAAGCATCGCCGTCTGCACAGCACATAGCAACGAGACACATGAAGAGGCAAGATCAAATTTATTACAAAAACATCTGCAATTCTGAGTCTCTAAGCCCAAAACGTTTCATAACTTAGAAGTCGATGCAAAGTGGGAACTGCTCAACGTAGAAAACACTAAATCCTGGGAGAAGAAGAGCCGGCGCCAATCACTGCTGCAAGACACAAGAGAAGGACAATCAGTGCAAAAGGATGGGAGCAAGATGGCGGGAGGGGCAGGGAAAGCCCAAGGAAGAAAAGCCAGCGCCAATCGCGGCTGCAAGAGCAGGAAGAATCACGGGGCAGGGAAAGCAAAGCTGGGGCGGAGAAGCCCAAGGGAGAAAAGCCAGCGCCAATCGCGGCTGCAAGAGCAGCAAGATCAAGGGGCGGAGAAACCCAAGGGAGAAAAGCCAGCGCCAATCGCGGCTGCAAGAGCAGGAAGATCAAGGGGCAGGGAAAGCAAAGCTGAGGCGAAGAAGCCCAAGGGAGAAAAGCCAGCGCCAATCGCGGCTGCAAGAGCAGCAAGAACAAGGGGCGGAGAAGCCCAAGTGAGAAAAGCCAGCGCCAATCGCGGCTGCAAGAGCAGCAAGAACAAGGGGCGGAGAAGCCCAAGTGAGAAAAGCCAGCGCCAATCGCGGCTGCAAGAGCAGCAAGATCAAGGGGCGGAGAAGCCCAAGGGAGAAAAGCCAGTGCCAATCGCGGCTGCAAGAGCAGCAAGATCAAGGGGCGGAGAAAGCAAAGCTGAGGTGGTGAGAGGAGAGAGGCTCAAGGGAGAAAAGCCGGTGCCAATTACTGCTCTATGACAAGAGAAGGAAGATCAGTGCAAATCAGGAGAGAGGTGGAGGTAGGTGCAGGGAAAGCTGAGAGATCCATGGGAGGAAAGCTGGCGTCCATCATGAAAGTAAGAAAAGGGTGATCACTTGAAAGGAAGGAAGCGATGTGAGGGAGGCTGGGTCAGGGACCACCGAGGGAGAAAAGCCAGTGAAGATCACTGCTGCAAGACACGAGAAGGAAGATCAATGCAAATGAGGGGAAGGAGAGGTGGCGATAGTGGAGGGGACCATGAGGGAAAGAAAGGCTGGGGCCAATCATAGCTGCAAGAGAAGAATGATCAAGGGGCGGGGAAAGAGGAGGGGTCGGCGCCAATCACTGCTGCAAGACAGGATTAAAAAAAAAAGAGTGCAAAGGAGGGAAGCCAGGGGGCAAGCATGCGGTAGAGGAGTAGCAATGAAGAGGCCGGATGGGTGGGAAAGGGGCAAAGAAAACAAGTCTGGGTTCACTTACTTTTGCCTTGTTCTGTACGGGTAGGTACAGCTTGAACTCTGCAGGCAGCTCATCCTCAGAATAGAGCCGATCTGAGAAGTAAACTCGTCGAATTCTGCAGTTTGCGTGAATCTAATACAAGAATAAGTGTCATCACAAGGGCGGTAGGGTGTGGGCCGCTGGGGTAACCAGGTGCAATAGGGGGAGGGGCTGACAGTCTAACCTGTACTCGGAGGGTCTCGATATAATTTGTCCCGTATGCCCGGCGGGTGAAGTCTGAGAGGTTAAACTGAATCTGATTCCAGCCATCGTCTAGTCTCATGGGCATGGTGCAAATAAACGGCTTCACTCTCGTGGTGCTCTGGTAGTTACTGGCACGAAACCTCCGCCGCACGTTCTTATCATCCAGCACCTGCATAAAACAAGACAACCCATAATAACCCACCGACTGTCACCCCGAGGTGGGCAGAGACCACTGTACAACTTATCATCCTCTGGCCGTGTCGCCCCAAGGTGAAATGAGACTGCTCCACATAATATGTCGCCCCAAGGTGAGAGGAGACTGCTCCACATAATATATCGTCCTCTGTCCGTGTCGCCCCAAGGTGAGAGGAGACTGCTCCACATAATATATCGTCTGGCCGTGTCGCCCCAAGGTGAGAGGAGACGACTCCACATAATATATCGTCCTCTGGCCGTGTCGCCCCAAGGTGAGAGGAGACTCCTCCACATAATATATCGATCTCTGGCCGTGTCGCCCCCAAGGTGAGAGAAGACTACTACACATAATATTGATCTCTGGCCGTGTCGCCCCCAAGGTGGGAGGAGACGACGCCACATAATATATCGTCCTCTGGCCGTGTCGCCCCCAAGGTGGGAGGAGACTACGCCACATAATATATCGTCCTCTGGCCGTGTCGCCCCCAAGGTGGGAGGAGACGACGCCACATAATATATTGATCTCTGGCCGTGTCGCCCCCAAGGTGAGAGAAGACTACTCCACATTATATATTGATCTCTGGCCGTGTCGCCCCCAGGTGAGAGGAGACTCCTCCACATAATATATCGATCTCTGGCCGTGTCGCCCCCAAGGTGAGAGAAGACTAGTCCACATAATATATTGATCTCTGGCCGTGTCGCCCCCAAGGTGGGAGGAGACGACGCCACATAATATATCGTCCTCTGGCCGTGTCGCCCCCAAGGTGGGAGGAGACGACGCCACATAATATATCGTCCTCTGGCCGTGTCGCCCCCAAGGTGGGAGGAGACGACGTCACATAATATATCGTCCTCTGGCCGTGTCGCCCCCAAGGTGGGAGGAGACGACGCCACATAATATATTGATCTCTGGCCGTGTCGCCCCCAAGGTGAGAGAAGACTACTCCACATAATATATTGATCTCTGGCCGTGTCGCCCCCAGGTGAGAGGAGACTCCTCCACATAATATATCGATCTCTGGCCGTGTCGCCCCCAAGGTGAGAGAAGACTACTCCACATAATATATTGATCTCTGGCCGTGTCGCCCCCAGGTGAGAGGAGACTCCTCCACATAATATATCGTCCTCTGGCCGTGTCGCCCCCAAGGTGGGAGGAGACGACGTCACATAATATATCGTCCTCTGGCCGTGTCGCCCCCAAGGTGGGAGGAGACGACGCCACATAATATATCGTCCTCTGGCCGTGTCGCCCCAAGGTGAGAGGAGACGACTCCATATAATATATCGACACTGGCAGCTCACCTGCACTTCAAAGGTGAAATATTTCTTAAGATTCTTGATGATCATGACCAGGAATGGCAGCTTGATGCCCAGGGTTTTCTTGGGGTCTGCTGGGCATGTTATGTATGTAGTGCTGTAAAAGGAAGATAGGAGCTTATCATATACAACATATATCTTTGCCTTGCTTCATCAGAAGAGCTTTAAATTAGAGCAACAGGGCATGGGAGATATGCGGCCAGGAAGGAATATGCAGCGAATTAATTCTTTTGAGAACCATGTTATTAGAAGGGGAAAAGAAGAATAAAAACAACACACTCAGAATGAAAATAGAGGAGCCGACTGCAAACTAACATGTGTCTATACAAATGCACAGCGCATGGGGAACAAGGACAATTGGCGCTGCTAACACAGGAAAAAAAGATGTCATCGGCATCACTCAAACTTGGTGGGATGATATACAGTACAGACCAAAAGTTTGGACACAGCTTCTCATTCAAAGCGTTTTCTTTATTTTCATGACTATGAAAGTTGTAGATTCACTCTGAAGGCATCAAAACTATGAATTACCACATGTGGAATTATATCATTAACAAAAAAGTGTGAAACAACTGAAAATGTCTTATATTCTAGGTTCTTCAGAGTACCCACCTTTTGATTTGATTTCTGCTTTGCACACTCTTGGCATTCTCTTGATAAGCTTCAAGAGGTAAAACATGCAAAAATTGGCTGACAGCACTTCCAGGATCAAGGGATGCACGCTCTAAGCCCAGGGACCCAGTTGGACATCAGAAGTCATAAAAACGAAGAGGAGCAGCATCCAGTCCGGGTGACGAAACATGTGAAATTTATTGCGCCTTGAGAACATACAACGTTTCGACCATCACATGGTCTTTTTCAAGCATGCTTGAAAAAGACCATGTGATGGTCGAAACGTATGTTCTCATGGCGCAATAAATTTCACATGTTTCGTCACCCGGACTGGATGCTGTTCCTCTTCATTTTTGAGCTTCAAGAGGTAGTCACTGGAAATGGTCTTCACTTCTCAGGTGTGCCCTATCAGGTTTAATAGGTGGGATTTCTTGCCTTATAAATGAGGTTGGGACCATCAGTTGTGTTGTGCAGAAGTCTGGTGGATACACAGCTGATAGTCCTACTGAATAGACTGTTAGAATTTGTATTATGGCAAGAAAAAAGCAGCCGAGTTAAGAAAAACGAGTGGCCATCATTACTGTAAGAAATGAAGGTCAGTCAGTCCGAAAAATTGGGAAAACTTTGAAAGTGTCCCCAAGTGCAATGGCAAAAACCATCAAGCGCTACAAAGAAACTTGCTCACATGAGGACCGCCCCAGGAAAGGAAGACCAAGAGTCACCTCTGCTGCGGAGGATAAGTTCATCCGAGTCACCAGCCTCAGAAATCGCAGGTTAACAGCAGCTCAGATTAGAGACCAGGTCAATGCCACACAGAGTTCTAGCAGCAGACACATCTCTACAACAACTGTTAAGAGGAGACTTTGTGCAGCAGGCCTTCATGGTAAAATAGCTGCTAGGAAACCACTGCTAAGGACAGGCAACAAGCAGAAGAGACTTGATTGGGCTAAAGAACACAAGGAATGGACATTAGACCAGTGGAAATCTGTGCTTTGGTCTGATGAGTCCACATTTGAGATCTTTGGTTCCAACCACCGTGTCTTTGTGCGACGCAGAAAAGGTGAACGGATGGACTCTACATGCCTGGTTCCCACCGTGAAGCATGGAGGAGGAGGTGTGATGGTGTGGGGGTGCTTTGCTGGTGACACTGTTGGGGATTTATTCAAAATTGAAGGCATACTGAACCAGCGTGGCTACCACAGCATCTTGCAGCGGCATGCTATTCCATCCGGTTTGTGTTTAGTTGGACCATCATTTATATTTCAACAGGACAATGACCCCAAACCCACCTCCAGGCTGTGTAAGGGCTATGTGACCAAGAAGGAGAGTGATGGGGTGCTACGCCAGATGACCTGGCCTCCACAGTCACCAGACCTGAACCCAATAGAAATGGTTTGGGGTGAGCTGGACCGCGGAGTGAAGGCAAAAGGGCCAACAAGTGCTAAGCATCTCTGGGAAATCCTTCAAGACTGTTGGAAGACCATTTCCGGTGACTACCTCTTGAAGCTCATCAAGAGTGTGCAAGGCAGTAATCAAAGCAAAAGGTGGCTACTCTGAAGGACCCAGAATATAAGACATATTTTCAGTTGTTTCACACTTTTTTGTTAATGCAAATAAAGTCCGTGGAGCCTCATTTAAGAGTCTCAAGACTCTTAAATGAGGCTCCATGGACTTTATTTGCATATTTGTATTTCCCAGGGAGCAATGCACCTAGGATTTCACTGATTGAGCGCCTTTGCCAGCTGCTGCAGTGTTTTCTTTGACTGGTCTCCATGAGGTCAGTGATTGTTTCGTGACCTTTTTGTTAATTATATAATTCCACATGTGATAATTCACAGTTTTGATGCCTTCAGAGTGAATCCACAATTACATAGTCATGAAAATAAAGAAAACTCTTTGAATGAGAAGGTGTGTCTAAACTTTTGGTCTATACTGTACATGATTGGAATACAAGAGAAAACAAAAAGCAAAAAACACAAACATCCTGAACTAAAAAATAAAAAAAAGTTTGTTACTAGTGGTTCAGCTGCTCGATCCTTATTCACATTCACGTCACTTGGCAAGTGAAAAGGTTTTAAATCCTAGAGAAGGGACTGTCCCACAAGGGGTGGCCGTGACGTGGCGGGATGGCTTGTACATTATTTTGATCAAAATTATGTTTGCTAAATACCCTTATTATTATTATTACTACCTTTTATGCATTATATTTTTTACTTTTTAGTTCAGGATATTTGTGTTTTTTGCTTTTTGTTTTCTCTGGTTAATGGTCATGTGTTAATATGCACTTACATTCTGCAGACACATTTACTTACTTTTCTCAGTTCAGATTTGTTTTTTAATGATTGGAATACAAGGCTAGAAGGATACAACTTATTTATTAGAAAAAGGTCCCACTGAAACATGGCAACTACAATATCATGACTGTGCTATGCCCCAGAGAAAGACCAGTAAAGGATATAACTGAACACTCCCAATAGCATAAACTCCATGGTTTTTGTAGGACTTAAGTCCAAAAATGTGTAATACAAATTCCTCCGAGGAAGCCCACGTGAAACGTGCGTCGGGGCTGCACCAGGACCTCACATCACACAGGCAACAATATGGGTAAGCTGACCGGTGCTGGTAGACTGCTGCAGTTATAGTTATAATGCCCGTGTTTGATTATACACTTAAGGAAGCTTACATAGACCAGGAAGCCGGCATTACCTGGTGATAGCATGCTCTTTATATGAACGGTGGGCTGAATCTAGGTGTCACGTACCTGCTTCTCAGCTCGTGACTCGGGGTTGCACCTGCAAGGGTCAATCTCCTCTCACTCAGTCCAGCATTCCACCTGTGTTCTATGCCGCAGTGGGAGCATAAATCACACCCCGACACAAAGCACGCACCCCGCTCATACACGCTGCCACCACTCACCGAACACACGGGTGATGAGTCCCGGAAATACTACTACTACAGTCCGCCAATCACCGGGAGCGCACACTCTAAGGCTATGGATTCTTTACAGCAACAAGGTTCAGACTTATTAAAGTTTTAATATAAAAGGTGCAGCGCTTACAATAAAAAGATATAAAAATATGGAAATAAAAAGTGACATACAAATATGCAAAACAGCGATAAAATAAAAGGGAGAAACTTACAGAACTATCAGACTTTGCAGTCTGGTATTCTGTCCCTGAGGGAGGGGGGATATGGACTGGAGCACACCAGCTAGGCTGCCCCTCACTGTGAACAGGTTTCTATGTGTACAGGCCTAATTTATAGATTTACTCTGGAGATCAGATTGCTAGACCAGCCTCGTATTCTAATTGCTGGCTATTTTACCCAGGAATACATCATTTTCCTCTGAACACTATTTGTTTCACCTCTCAGATAGTGTCAGGCTGTAATTGGCGTCTCTCCTTCAAAAACACTAGAAGGTGTGCAATGTTTCCACTTTGTGTTCTCAGGAAATCCCCTGGGGTTGGGACCAGACAGACTGTCTCCTCTCATGATAACACAGGTCGCTGTGTGGAGAGCTGCAGCCTCAGGATAGATAATGTACCGCTGGTCATACACCCCTAGCATATGTCACTACACTAGGTTTCTCAGGCAGTATCCCTCCCTGGGCAATTATATTGCACCTCATTGACACGATAAGCACTTTACATATGAAACAGGACACTGACACTTCTTCAGGACTAGCATTACCCAAGGCCTATAGAAATAATAATGATCTTTATATAGCGCTAACATATTCCGCAGCGCTTTACAGTTTGCACACATCACCATCACTGTCCCCAATGGGGCTCACAATCTACAATCCCTACCATCAGTATAGGTCTTTGGAATGTGGGAGGAAACCGGAGAACCCGGAGGAAACCCACACAAACACGGGGAGAACATACAAACTCCTTGGTGGGATTTGAACCCAGAACCCCAGCGCTGTAAGGCTGCAGTGCTATCCACTGAGCCACTCGGATGTGTATACGTCCTTCACAACGGAGCCTTTTTTCTGTATTTTTGACTTTCCCATTTATAATGTGTGTAAGAAGTTTTTATGCTTTTTTTGTTTAATAAAATGAATGTATTACACATTTTTAGACTTAAAATCCGTTTTTTGTAGGACTTATTTATTCATTAGAAACAGGATTAAAGGGAATCTGTCACCCTTTTCTTGGCCTATCAGCTGCCAGCACCGCCATCAGGGGCTTATCTCCAGCATTCTGTAATGCATTCTGTAATGCTGTAGATAAGCCCCCGATGTAACCTGAAAGAGAAGAAAAACGAGTTATACTCACCCAGGGGCGGTCTGGGTCAGGTTCGGGTCCAGAGGGTGTCGCGGTCCGGATCTGGCGCCTCCCATCTTCTAGCGATGACGTCCTCTTCTTTGCTTCGTCGAGGCTCCGGCGCAGGCGTGATTGTCTGTCCTGTTGAGGGCAGAGCAGAGTCCTGCAGTGCGCAGGTGCCGGGAAAGGTCAGAGAGGTCTGGCGCCTGCGCTCTGCAGTACGCTGCTCTGCCATCAACAGGGCAGACAATCACGCCTGCGCCGGAGCCGCGACAGAAGTAAGAAGGAGGACGTCGTCGCTAGAAAATGGGAGGCACCGGACCACGACAGCCATCGGACCCAGACCGCCCCTGGGTGAGTATAACTCGTTTTTCTTCTCTTTCCGGTTACATCGGGGGCTTATCTACAGCATTACAGAATACATTACAGAATGCTGGCGATAATCCCCTGATGGCGGTGCCGGCAGCTGATAGGGCTAAAAACAGGTGACAGATTCCCTTTAAAGCAAACCTGTCACAAGTTTTGGCCGATAGGAGATACGGCCACCGCCTTTCAGGGCTTAACTACAGCATTCTATAATGCCGTATATCTGCTCCGACCTGCAAGATAAGCTATATTTATTATTATATTCACCTGCGGGTCTGTCCGATCCGATGTATCCCAGGTCTTGGTCCGGTGTCTCCCATCTTCTTGCAATGCCGCCCTCCTGCTTGTATCATCGTTCCCTGGCATCATGCTCCTGCGCAGCAGCACTTATCTGCCGTGTTGAGGGCAGAGCAAAGTACTGCAGTGCGCAGGCGGCGGGAAAGGTCAGAGACCCAGCGCCTGCGCACTGCAGTACTTTGCTCTGCCCTCAACACGGCAGATAAGTGCTGCTGCGCAGGAGCGTGATGCCAGAAAAGATGAAGCAAGCAGGAGGGCGGCGTAGCAAGAAGATGGGACCTGCGACACCTATCGGACCGTCCTCCGGGTGAGTATAATTAAACTTATTTTTCTTACCTTGCAGGTCGGATCAGGGGCTTATCTACAGCATTATAGAATGCTGTAGATAAGCCCTGAAAGGCAATGGCCGTAACTCGCATCGGCCAAACCAGCTGACTGGTTCACTTTAACAAGAGGGGAGGAGATATGGCATTGCATGTTAGGAAAACGTATATCTCCACCGCAATCCAAGCTTCAGACAACGGTAGCTCTGCAGAAACTGTCTGGGTAAGAATACAAGAAGAGAAGAACACTATTGTAGGTGTTTACTATAGGCCACCTGCACAAACTGAAGATATGGATGAACTCTTTTTACATCAGATGTTCTCAAGAAAATATGACACCGTGATCATGGGAGATGTTAACTACCCAGATATTTGTTGGGAATCTCTCAGATAAAAGAACTGGGTCCAGAAAATTCTTCTCTTGCTGACAACTTTATCTTTCAAAAAGGTAGAAGAGAGAACACGAGGATCTTCAATTTTGGACCTAATTCTTACCAACTCGAAGGAAATGCAGTTGAGGAAGTAAAAGGTGGCCGGGAATTTAGGAGGCACTGATAACACTAGCCTCGAATTTTGGATTACAAGAGGAGGAAAACCAGCAAATACTTAGTGTCCCGTTACACTAAGCGACGCACCAACGATCCCGACAACGATATGACCTGGTCAGGATCGTTGGTGTCACTACATGATTGCTGGTGAGCTGTCAAACAGGCAGATCTCACCAGCGATCAGGACCAGCGACGACACGGGTAACTAAGCGTGCACGTCGCTTAGTTACCCACTGTGTACCCAGGATACCAGCGTGCTTGCGCTGGAAGCTGGTATCCAAGGTAAACAGCGGGTAACTAAGTGCGTGGCGCCTAGTTACCCGCTGTTTACCTTGGATACCAGTTCTCAGCGCGAGCACGCTGGTATCCAGGGTACACAGCGGTAACTAAGCGACGCGTGCACTTAGTTACCCGCTGTTTACCTTGGATACCAGCTCCCAGCGTCTGCTTACAGCCCAGGACATTCCTGTACGATCAGCGATACCCGGCGGGGGAGCGGTCGCTGGTCAGTGTCACAGCGAGATCGCTGATGCGTCACAAAATCGGTGACTCCTCAGCGATCTCGCTTAGCGTGAAGTACCCCTCAGCCTTTAAGGTTGGACTTCAGAAAGAGGTAGGAAAGGTCCAATGGCCGGATGTTCTAAAGGACAGAAATGTCCGAGAAGGATGGGAGAGTTTACTAAACGAGATTCTCTGCACATTCGGTAACAATCATGAAAAGAGGGAAGGATTGGAAACCTTTAGGCTGTGTGCCCACGTAGCGATTTTTAAGCGTTTCCGCAGCGCTTTTAGACAGGCGTTTCTGCTGCGGAAACGCTTAAGAAAAGCATCTAATGTAATAGCATGGAAAACGCACACGTTGTGCTAATGGTGCGTTTTTTTCCGCTGCGGAAACGCTTAGCGGAGAAAAACGCTGCATGTTCATTAATTGTGCGGAATTGCATGCGATTCCGCACACACTAATTGCAAAAACGCGTGTCAAAAAGCGCCTGCGTCTCTGCTCAGGAAAAAAACGCTACGTGGGCACATAGCCTGAAAGAGAGCAGGGTGGATGAACACAGAACTTATCACTTGTTAAAGAGGAAAAAAGAAATGTATATGAAATGGAAAGGGGGCCTATCTAAAGAAGAATATAATGTGGTCTGCAGGGAAACAAGGGCAAGAGATAGAAGAGCAATGAAGGGAGGCTGCCAAGGGAGACCAAAAGTAGCAAAAAGGGAGTTTGAGGTGTGACGCAGTGACCCCTGTGACAGCTAGGGGGCGCTGTATGGTCCGCCCGGGAATTGCATGCAGGCATTCCCTTTGTTATGATGGGAAAATGGTGAGCGGCAGGATTGTAAATGGCCGATATGTATCACAGGGGTGGGTGCCCTATGATGGAAGCTGGAATATGTATTGATCAGCAGAGGTTACTGCTGATGGTTTCTGTTGTACAATGGGGCTGCTTCCAGGTGACTTGGTTAAATGGGTGGGACCAGTCACCTACAAACCCACCCTGGGGCGTGTGGCTGAACGCCCAAAGTAAAGCCTCGGTGTGTGTGGCTGTGTGTTGAAAGGACCTGCCATGAGGTCATGACCATGTGATCCATACCTCACCTGTGGGTGTGGTTACGGTCCATATAATGTGACCAGGGTGGGTCACATGGACAGAGTGCATGGACCTGATTGGTTCATGTGGAAGGTTCTGGAAGGCCTGTGTGCTGGAAGGTGTGCTACCTCCCTGAAGAGCACATGGAGGCTTTGAACCTGGTGTCCTGTGTGTTGGACAGTTCCAAGTGGGGACAGACGTCCTGAACAGCACACAGAGGCCGTGTTTCCGGAGTCAGTGACGGCTCTGCATGGGGAAGCTACCACCCGGCTGAGGATCTGAAACTGTTAGGCGGCCTAGTGAGCAAGGCGTTGTCCGGGATGGTGATCCCAGTTCGGCAGCTTCCCTAACAAACGTGAGTGATACTGACCGAGGTCAGAAAGAGACTGAGTTCAGGCTACAGAGCCTACATGCTGGACGTGGCACAGCCTGTGTGCCCACTGGCCTGAGAGAGCGAGGCCCTACTATAGACATTATGAATTCATCTGTCGGATACAAGACTGTTTGCCTTGTGTTGCCTTATATGGTTCGGAAAGTGTTCCTGTGTGCCGTGAATCCACTGCCAAGTGAGTGTTCCCCAACACAAACAGGAGGCGCTACCTTACAGAGGGTATTTCAAAAGAAAAGTCAAAGATGCTATAGGAGTTTTACAGGATGAAAAGGTGAAGTGGTCAAAAATGGTGTTGAGAAGCCGAACTTTATATTCCTATTTTACATCTGTGTTTTCCAAGAAAGCAAATGTAACATCTGCTGATCTTCACGGTGCCATCGAAGGAATAAAAGAATCCACACTATCCATAAACAGAGAGACGGTGAGGGAACAGTTAGCGAAATACATCTCCTGGTCCAGATGAATTACATCCTAGGATACTGACAGAGTAAGAGGAAGTTGCAGAACCACTAGCCAGAATCTTTGAAAAATCCTGGAAAATAGAAGTACCTGAAGATTGGAAAAGGACAAATGTTGTCCCTATCATCAAAAAAGGAAAGAAGACTGAGCCAGGAAATTACAGGCCAGTGAGCCTTACTTCTATACCATGAAAGATCTGTGAACAAATTATTGAACAGCATGTATGCATTTGTGTGGGGAAGGTGACTTGATGGACGGACTTGACTGAAGGATGAAGGGACGGTTTGTGCACTATAGATGGATATGGGCAATGACAGAAGGGAAACAGCTGGGGAAGATGGAAAAGGAATGCAGTACCTAGATTTGACCACAAGATGGCAGGGGGAGCGTAGTTCAGGACTTGACAGCAGCTTAGAGCTTTAGAAAAATCTTAGTCATGGGGGGGGGGGGGGGGGGAGATAGGAACCCAGGAGGGAAATTCCCGAGGAAGGGGATAAATAGGACAGGAGAGGGTTCCAGTCCTGGGAGGAGCTCAAGAGGAGAAGAGACAGTGGAGGAGAATGAACAGAAGAGGAGAGCTCGACCAGGGGACTGAGGAGAAAAGAAGTCAGGGGGTGGCCTCGACACGAAGAACCGCAGAACAGACGAGGCCCCGGGGGTACCAAATTGACGACGACCTCGGACTGGTGAAGCGCTGGCGGTAGATAGGCCTAGGGCAGCCCCAGTGAAAGAGCCGCGAGGAACGTCACTATGACAGAAGGAAGGTGCAGGTACACGGGCCTGAATACGGAGAGCTGTAAAGGTGTTGCGGTGTATTGCTACAGTCGTCAGGAGGACGGCCAATAAACTCGGACCAGTTGTACCTGAAAATCTGCCTCCGTCTCTGTCGTCTGTGCGCGGTAAGCAGTAGACCACCCCCCAATCTGGCCCTTACTACACATGGATAAGAAAACAGTAATTAACCAGAGCCAGCATGGGTTTGTAGCAAACAAGTCATGCCAGACTAATCTAATTTCCTTCCATGATAGAATCACTGACTGGGTGGATCAGGGAAATGCGGTAGACACAGTATATCGCAACTTCAGAAAAGCATGATAAAGTACCTCACACTATCCATACTGAAAAATCTGACCAAGTGATCTGAAGCAGCCTCCGAGAACCCACCGCTCCTTCAGCGATCTGAAGCAGCCTCCGAGAACCCACCACTCCTTCAACGATCTGAAGCAGCCTCCGAGAACCCACCGCTCCTTCAGCGATCTGAAGCAGCCTCCGAGAACCCACCGCTCCTTCAGCGATCTGAAGCAGCCACCGAGAACCCACCGCTCCTTCAGCGATCTGAAGCAGCCTCCGAGAACCCACTGCTCCTTCAGCGATCTGAAGCAGCCTCCGAGAACCCACCGCTCCTTCAGCGATTGAAGCAGCTTGAGAACCCACCGCTGTTCCAGTGATCTAAAGCAGCCTCCGAGAACCCACCGCTCCTACAGTGATCTGAAGCAGCCTCCGAGATCCCACCGCTCCTTCAGTGATTGAAGCAGCTTGAGAACCCACCGCTCCTTCAGTGATCTAAAGCAGCCTCCGAGAACCCACCGCTCCTTCAGTGATCTAGAGCAGCCTCCGAGAACCCACCGCTCCTTCAGTGATCTAAAGCAGCCTCCGAGAACCCACTGCTCCTTCAGTGATCTGAAGCAGCTTGAGAACCCACCTCTCCTCCAGTGATCTGAAGCAGCCTCCGAGAACCCACCGCTCCTTCAGCGATCTGAAGCAGCCTCCGAGAACCCACCGCTCCTTCAGCGATCTGAAGCAGCCTCCGAGAACCCACCGCTCCTTCAGCGATCTGAAGCAGCCTCCGAGAACCCACTGCTCCTTCAGCGATCTGAAGCAGCCTCCGAGAACCCACCGCTCCTTCAGCGATTGAAGCAGCTTGAGAACCCACCGCTCTTCCAGTGATCTAAAGCAGCCTCCGAGAACCCACCGCTCCTACAATGATCTGAAGCAGCCTCCGAGATCCCACCGCTCCTTCAGTGATTGAAGCAGCTTGAGAACCCACCGCTCCTTCAGTGATCTAAAGCAGCCTCCGAGAACCCACCGCTCCTTCAGTGATCTAGAGCAGCCTCCGAGAACCCACCGCTCCTTCAGTGATCTAAAGCAGCCTCCGAGAACCCACTGCTCCTTCAGTGATCTGAAGCAGCTTGAGAACCTACCTCTCACCTCTCCTCCAGTGATCTGAAGCAGCCTCCGAGAACCCACCGCTCCTTCAGTGATCTGAAACAGCCTCCGAGAACCCACCGCTCCTTCAGTGATCTGAAACAGCCTCCGAGAACCCACCGCTCCTCCAGTGATCTGAAACAGCCTCCGAGAACCCCACCGCTCCTCCAGTGATCTGAAGCAGCCTCAGGGAACCCACCGCTCCTCCAGTGACCTGAAGCTGTCCCCTGAGAGCCCATCGCTCCTCCAGTGATCTGAAGCAGCCTCCAAAAACCAACAGCTCCTCAAGTGAGAACCCACCACTGCCCCAGTGATCTGAAGCAGCCGCTGAGAACCCACCGCTCCTCCAGTGAACTGCAGTAGCCCCCAAAACCGATCGCTTCTCCAGTGATCTGCAAGAGCCTGGAGAACCCATCACTCCTCTTGACCCTAGTCTGTGTGATGTGTAGAGCCGCACATCCCGGGTGCAAACAGTGACCTCCACCTGCCTGCAGACACTCACCTGACGTTGGTTCCCTCCACCTCCAGCACCAGGGACTGGATGTCATTGTCAGTTATCCTCTTGATGTGACCGTTCCGCACCTACAGAGGAAGTGAAGTCGGGAGGGTCGTACTGGGCCACAAGCTCTGCTCAAAGACTACATAAGACACACATCATACACGGGACGTCACATTGCACATTCATGGGGACCATATACATCACACATAGGGATGTCACAGTGCACATCTATGGGGGACGTATAGATTATACACAAGGAGACGTCACTGCACATCTATGGGGACCGTATACATCACACACAAGGGGACGTCACTGCACATCTATAGGGGCCGTATGCATCATACACAAGGGGACGTCACTGCACATCTATAGGGGCCGTATGCATCATACACAAGGTGATGTCACTGCACATCTATAGGATCCATACACATCATACACAAGGGGACGTCACTGCACATCTTTAGGGGCCGTATACATCATACACAAGGTGATGTCACTGCACATCTATAGGATCCATACACATCATACACAAGGGGACGTCACTGCACATCTATATGGGCCGTATACATCATACACAAGGTGATGTCACTGCACATCTATAGGATCCATACACATCATACACAAGGGGACGTCACTGCACATCTTTAGGGGCCGTATGCATCATACACAAGGGGACGTCACTGCACATCTATAGGATCCATACACATCATACACAAGGGGACGTCACTGCACATCTTTAGGGGCCGTATACATCATACACAAGGGGACGTCACTGCACATCTATAGGGGCCGTATACATCATACACAAGGAGACGTCACTGCACATCTATAGGGGCCGTATACATCATACACAAGGAGACGTCACTGCACATCTATAGGGGCCGTATGCATCATACACAAGGGGACGTCACTGCACATCTATAGGGGCCGTATGCATCATACACAAGGGGACGTCACTGCACATCTTTAGGGGCCGTATACATCATACACAAGGGGACGTCACTGCACATCTATAGGATCCATACACAAGGGGACGTCACTGCACATCTTTAGGGGCCGTATACATCATACACAAGGGGACGTCACTGCACATCTATAGGGGCCGTATACATCATACACAAGGAGACGTCACTGCACATCTATAGGGGCCGTATACATCATACACAAGGAGACGTCACTGCACATCTATAGGGGCCGTATGCATCATACACAAGGGGACGTCACTGCACATCTATAGGGGCCGTATGCATCATACACAAGGTGATGTCACTGCACATCTATAGGATCCATACACATCATACACAAGGGGACGTCACTGCACATCTTTAGGGGCCGTATACATCATACACAAGGTGATGTCACTGCACATCTATAGGATCCATACACATCATACACAAGGGGACGTCACTGCACATCTATATGGGCCGTATACATCATACACAAGGTGATGTCACTGCACATCTATAGGATCCATACACATCATACACAAGGGGACGTCACTGCACATCTTTAGGGGCCGTATGCATCATACACAAGGGGACGTCACTGCACATCTATAGGATCCATACACATCATACACAAGGGGACGTCACTGCACATCTTTAGGGGCCGTATACATCATACACAAGGGGACGTCACTGCACATCTATAGGGGCCGTATACATCATACACAAGGAGACGTCACTGCACATCTATAGGGGCCGTATACATCATACACAAGGAGACGTCACTGCACATCTATAGGGGCCGTATACATCATACACAAGGGGACGTCACTGCACATCTATAGGGGCCGTATACATCATACACAAGGGGACGTCACTGCACATCTATAGGGGCCGTATACATCATACACAAGGGGACGTCACTGCACATCTATAGGGGCCGTATACATCATACACAAGGGGACGTCACTGCACATCTATAGGGGCCGTATACATCATACACAAGGGGACGTCACTGCACATCTATAGGGGCCGTATACATCATACACAAGGGGACGTCACTGCACATCTATAGGGGCCGTATACATCATACACAAGGAGACGTCACTGCACATCTATAGGGGCCGTATACATCATACACAAGGGGACGTCACTGCACATCTATAGGGGCCGTATACATCATACACAAGGGGACGTCACTGCACATCTATAGGGGCCGTATACATCATACACAAGGGGACGTCACTGCACATCTATAGGGGCCGTATACATCATACACAAGGGGACGTCACTGCACATCTATAGGGGCCGTATACATCATACACAAGGGGACGTCACTGCACATCTATAGGGGCCGTATACATCATACACAAGGAGACGTCACTGCACATCACGAGGGGGGATAGCGCTGGACACTGGGGGAGGGGGGGGTCGCACACACATGACTCTTGGGGATGGGGGAATAGCACTGGACTCTGGAACGGGGGCCTTTAGCATCGGACACATCGAACTGTGGGGGGGGGGGAGGAGGGGGTCGCACGCACAGCCTTAGCATCGGACTCGGGGGGGGGGGGGGGGGGGATAGCTCAAACCGCGTTCTGGGGGGGGGGGGGGGATAGCTCGCACCGGGCTCTGGGGGGGGGGGGGGGGGATAGCTCGCACCGGGCTCTGGGGGGGGGGGGGGGGATAGCTCGCACCGGGCTCTGGGGGGGGGGGGGGATAGCTCGCACCGGGCTCTCGCGGGGGGGGGGGATAGCTCGCACCGGGCTCTCGCGGGGGGGGGGGATAGCTCGCACCGGGCTCTCGCGGGGGGGGGGGGATAGCTCGCACCGGGCTCTCGCGGGGGGGGGGGGATAGCTCGCACCGGGCTCTCGCGGGGGGGGGGGATAGCTCGCACCGGGCTCTCGGGGGGGGGGGGGATAGCTCGCACCGGGCTCTCGCGGGGGGGGGGGATAGCTCGCACCGGGCTCTCGCGGGGGGGGATGGCTCGCACCGGGCTCTCGCGGGGGGGGGGATAGCTCGCACCGGGCTCTCGCGGGGGGGGGGATAGCTCGCACCGGGCTCTCGCGGGGGGGGGGGGGATAGCTCGCACCGGGCTCTCGGGGGGGGGGGGATAGCTCGCACCAGGCTCTCGGGGGGGGGGGGATAGCTCGCACCGGGCTCTCGGGGGGGGGGGGGGGGATAGCTCGCACCGGGCTCTCGGGGGGGGGGATAGCTCGCACCGGTCTCTGGGGGGGGGGATAGCTCGCACCGGTCTCTGGGGGGGGGGGGGAATAGCTCGCACCGGGCTCTCGGGGGGGGGGGGAATAGCTCGCACCGGGCTCTCGGGGGGGGGGGGGGGGGGATAGCTCGCACCGGGCTCTGGGGGGGGGGATAGCTCGCACCGGGCTCTGGGGGGGGGGGGGATAGCTCGCACCGGGCTCTGGGGGGGGGGGGGATGGCTCGCACCGGGCTCTGGGGGGGGATAGCTCGCACCGGGCTCTCGGGGGGGGGGGATAGCTCGCACCGGGCTCTGGGGGGGGGGGGGATAGCTCGCACCGGGCTCTGGGGGGGGGGATAGCTCGCACCGGGCTCTCGCGGGGGGGGGGGGGATAGCTCGCACCGGGCTCTCGCGGGGGGGGGGGATAGCTCGCACCGGGCTCTCGCGGGGGGGGGGATAGCTCGCACCGGGCTCTCGCGGGGGGGGGGATAGCTCGCACCGGGCTCTCGCGGGGGGGGGGGGATAGCTCGCACCGAGCTCTCGCGGGGGGGGGGGGATAGCTCGCACCGGGCTCTCGGGGGGGGGGGGGGGGATAGCTCGCACCGGGCTCTGGGGGGGGGGGGGGAATAGCTCGCACCGGGCTCTCGGGGGGGGGGGAATAGCTCGCACCGGGCTCTGGGGGGGGGATAGCTCGCACCGGGCTCTGGGGGGGGGGGGATAGCTCGCACCGGGCTCTGGGGGGGGGGATAGCTCGCACCGGGCTCTGGGGGGGGGGATGGCTCGCACCGGGCTCTGGGGGGGGGGGGATAGCTCGCACCGGGCTCTCGGGGGGGGGGGATAGCTCGCACCGGGCTCTGGGGGGGGGGGGGATAGCTCGCACCGGGCTCTGGGGGGGGGGGGGGGATAGCTCGCACCGGGCTCTGGGGGGGGGGGGGATAGCTCGCACCGGGCTCTGGGGGGGGGGGGGGGGGATAGCTCGCACCGGGCTCTGGGGGGGGGGGGGGATAGCTCGCACCGGGCTCTGGGGGGGGGGGGATAGCTCGCAGCGGGCTCTGGGGGGGGGGGGGATAGCTCGCAGCGGGCTCTGGGGGGGAGATAGCACCGGACTCTTGCCCTCCCGCCACCAGGGGGCGCCGCCTCACCTTCTTGTCCCAGATCTGCAGGGGCTTGCTGCCGATGCTGTACAGGATGGACAGGAAGCCGGACTGGAACGTGTTCTTGAACATGGTGCTGCCTCCGCTCTGCCCGTCTCCTCCGCAGCAGCCGCGTTGCTATAAGGTCACTAGGCCGCGGTTGCCGAGGTGACGCCTCCTCCGTCCCTTATCGTAGCCATGACAGCAGGCCCCGCCCACTGGCGCGCTGGTGTTGATCCGTACACAGTTCCGTCTCCTGGAGACACGCCTGTGTCAGGTGACCGGAAGAGGCGGGGCCGAGAGTGCAGCGGCCGCCATGTTTGGTGCTGGCAGTTTCTGATGGTAATGTGAGGGCCGGGAAAGCTGAAAAGAAGGAGCGAGAGCGGCGGGATGTGAGAACCGGAGCACCGGGGACCGGACCCTAGCAACCGTCACCGGGGATCGGACCCTAGCGACTGTCACCGTACCATAGCAACCGTCACCGGGGAGCGGACCCTAGCGACTGTCATCGGACCATAGCAACCGTCACCGGGGACCGGACCCTAGCAACCGTCACCGGGGATCGGACCCTAGCGACTGTCACCGGACCATAGCAACCGTCACCGGGGACCGGACCCTAGCGACTGTCACCGTACCATAGCAACCGTCACCGGGGAGCGGACCCTAGCGACTGTCACCGGACCATAGCAACCGTCACCGGGGACCGGACCCTAGCAACCGTCACCGGGGACCGGACCCTAGCGACTGTCACCGTACCATAGCAACCGTCACCGGGGAGCGGACCCTAGCGACTGTCACCGGACCATAGCAACCGTCACCGGGGACCGGACCCTAGCGACTGTCACCGTACCATAGCAACCGTCACCGTGGACCGGACCACAGCGACCGTCACCGGACCACAGCGACCGTCACCGGACCATAGCAACCGTCACCGGGGACCGGACCCTAGCGACTGTCACCGGACCATAGCAACCGTCATCGGGGACCGGACCCTAGCGACTGTCACCGGACCATAGCAACCGTCACCGTGGACCGGACCACAGCGACCGTCACCGGACCATAGCAACCGTCATCGGGGACAGGACCCTAGCGACCGTCACCGGACCACAGCGACCGTCACCGGACCATAGCAACCGTCATCGGGGACAGGACCCTAGCGACCGTCACCGGACCATAGCGACCGTCATCGGGGACCGGACCATAGCGACCGCCATCGGACCATAGCAACCGTCATCGGGGACAGGACCCTAGCGACCGTCACCGGACCCTAGCGACCGTCATCGGGGACCGGACCCTAGCGACCGCCATCGGACCATAGCAACCGTCATCGGGGACCGACCCTAGCGACCGTCACCGGGGACCGGACCCTAGCGACCGTCACCGGACCATAGCAACCGTCATCGGGAAGCGGACCCTAGCGACCGTCACCGGGGACCGGACCCTAGCGACCGTCACCGGGGACCGGACGCTAGAGACTGTCACCGGACCATAGCAACCGTCACCAGGGATCGGACCATAGCAACCGTCATCGGGGACCGGACCAAAGCAACCGTCACCGGGGACCAGACCCTGGCGACCGTCACCAGACCATAGCAACCGTCACGGGGGGGACCGGACCCTAGCGACTGTCACCGGACAATAGCAACCGTCACCGGGGACTGGACCCTAGCGACCGTCACCGGGGACCGGACCCTAGCGACCGTCACCGGGGACCGGACCCTAGCGACTGTCACCGGACCATAGCAACCATCACCGGGGATTGGACCCTAGCGACCGTCACCGGGGACCGGACTCTAGCGACTGTCACCGGACCATAGCAACCATCACTGGGGACTGGACCCTAGCGACCGTCACCGGACCATAGCAACCGTCGCCGTGGAACGGACCATAGCGACCGTCACCGGGGACCGGACCCTAACGACCATCACCGGACCATAGCAACCGTCACCGGGGAGCGGACCCTAGCGACTGTCACCGGACCATAGCAACCGTCACCGGGGACCGGACCCTAGCGACCGTCACCGGACCATAGCGACCATCACCGGGGACTGGACCCTAGCGACTGTCACCGGACCATAGCAACCGTCACCGGGGACTGGACCCTAGCGACCGTCAACGGACCATAGCAACCGTAACCGGGGAGCGGACCCTAGCGACCGTCACCGGGAACCGGACCCTAGCGACCGTCATCGGGAAGCGGACCCTAGCGACCGTCACCGGGGACCGGACCCTAGCGACCGTCACCGGACCATAGCGACCATCACCGGGGACTGGACCCTAGCGACTGTCACCGGACCATAGCAACCGTCACCGGGGACTGGACCCTAGCGACCGTCAACGGACCATAGCAACCGTAACCGGGGAGCGGACCCTAGCGACCGTCACCGGGAACCGGACCCTAGCAACCGTCATCGGGAAGCGGACCCTAGCGACCGTCACCGGGGACCGGACCCTAGCGACCGTCACCGGGGACCGGACCCTAGAGACTGTCACCGGACCATAGCAACCGTCACCGGGGATCGGACCATAGCAACCGTCATCGGGGACCGGACCAAAGCAACCGTCACCGGGGACCAGACCCTAGCGACCGTCACCAGACCATAGCAACCGTCACGGGGTGGACCGGACCCTAGCGACCGTCACCGTACCATAGCAACTGTCACCGTGGACCGGACCATAGCAACCGTCACCGGGGACCGGACCCTAGCGACCGTCACCGGACCATAGCGACCGTCACCGGGGACCGGACCCTAGCGACCGTCACCGGACCATAGCAACCGTCACGGGGGGGACCGGACCCTAGCGACTGTCACCGGACCATAGCAACCGTCATCAGGGACCGGACCATAGCGACCGTCAACGGGGACCGGACCCTAGCGACTGTCACCGGACCATAGCAACCGTCACCGGGGACCGGACCCTAGCGACCGTCACCGGGGACCGGACCCTAGCGACTGTCACCGTACCATAGCAACTGTCACCGTGGACCGGACCATAGCAACCGTCACCGGGGACGGGCCCTAGCGACCGTCACCGGACCATAGCGACCGTCACCGGGGACCGGACCCTAGCGACTGTCACCGGACCATAGCAACCGTCACCGGGGACCGGACCCTAGCGACTGTCACCGGACCATAGCAACCGTCACCGGGGACCGGACCCTAGCGACTGTAACCGGACCATAGCAACCGTCACCGTGGACCGGACCACAGCGACCGTCACTGGACCATAGCAACCGTCATTGGGGACCGGACCCTAGCGACCGTCACCGGACCATAGCGACCGTCACCGGGGACCGGACCCTAGCGACTGTCACGGACCATAGCAACCATCACCGGGGACTGGACCCTAGCGACCGTCACCGGGGACCGGACCCTAGCGACTGTCACCGGACCATAGCAACCGTCATCGGGAAGCGGACCCTAGCGACCGTCACCGGGGACCGGACCCTAGCGACCGTCACCGGGGACCGGACCCTATAGACTGTCACCGGACCATAGCAACCGTCACCGGGGATCGGACCATAGCAACCGTCATCGGGGACCGGACCAAAGCAACCGTCACTGGGGACCAGACCCTAGCGACCGTCACCAGACCATAGCAACCGTCACGGGGTGGACCGGACCCTAGCGACCGTCACCGTACCATAGCAACTGTCACCGTGGACCGGACCATAGCAACCGTCACCGGGGACCGGACCCTAGCGACCGTCACCGGACCATAGCGACCGTCACCGGGGACCGGACCCTAGCGACCGTCACCGGACCATAGCAACCGTCACGGGGGGGACCGGACCCTAGCGACTGTCACCGGACCATAGCAACCGTCATCAGGGACCGGACCATAGCGACCGTCAACGGGGACCGGACCCTAGCGACTGTCACCGGACCATAGCAACCGTCACCGGGGACCGGACCCTAGCGACCGTCACCGGGGACCGGACCCTAGCGACTGTCACCGTACCATAGCAACTGTCACCGTGGACCGGACCATAGCAACCGTCACCGGGGACGGGCCCTAGCGACCGTCACCGGACCATAGCGACCGTCACCGGGGACCGGACCCTAGCGACTGTCACCGGACCATAGCAACCGTCACCGGGGACCGGACCCTAGCGACTGTCATCGGACCATAGCAACCGTCACCGGGGACCGGACCCTAGCGACTGTAACCGGACCATAGCAACCGTCACCGTGGACCGGACCACAGCGACCGTCACTGGACCATAGCAACCGTCATTGGGGACCGGACCCTAGCGACCGTCACCGGACCATAGCGACCGTCACCGGGGACCGGACCCTAGCGACTGTCACCGGACCATAGCAACCGTCACCGGGGAACGGACCATAGCAACCGTCACCGGGGAGCGGACCCTAGCGACTGTCACCGGACCATAGCAACCATCACTGGGGACTGGACCCTAGCGACCGTCACCGGACCATAGCAACCGTCACCGGGGATCGGACCATAGCAACCGTCACCGGGGAGCGGACCCTAGCGACTGTCACCGGACCACAGCAACCATCACCGGGGACCGGACCCTAGCGACCGTCACCGGACCATAGCGACCGTCACCGGGTACCGGACCCTAGCGACTGTCACCGGACCATAGCAACCGTCACCGGGGACCGGACCCTAGCGACTGTCACCGGACCATAGCAACCGTCACCGGGGAGCGGACCCTAACGACTGTCACCGGACCATAGCAACCGTCACCGGGGACCGGACCAAAGCAACCGTCACAGGGGACCAGACCCTAGCGACCGTCATGGGGGAGCGGACCCTAGCGACCGTCACCGGGGACCGGACTCAAGAGACCGTCACCGGACCATAGCAACCGTCATCGGGGACCGGACCCTAGCGACCCTCACCGGGGACCGGACCCTAGCGACCGTCACCGGACCATAGCAACCGTCACGGGGGGACCGGACCCTAGCGACTGTCACCCGAACATAGCAACCGTCATCAGGGACCGGACCATAGCAACCGTCAACGGGGACCGGACCCTAGCAACTGTCACCGGACCATAGCAACCGTCACCGGGGACCGGACCCTAGCGACCGTCACCGGGGACCGGACCCTAGCGACTGTCACCGTACCATAGCAACCGTCACCGTGGACCGGACCATAGCAACCGTCACCGGGGACCGGACCCTAGCGACCGTCACCGGACCATAGCGACCGTCACCGGGGACCGGACCCTAGCGACTGTCACCGGACCATAGCAACCGTCACCGGGGACCAGACCCTAGCGACTGTCACCGGACCATAGCAACCGTCACCGGGGACCGGACCCTAGCGACTGTCACCGGACCATAGCAACCGTCACCGTGGACCGGACCACAGCGACCGTCACTGGACCATAGCAACCGTCATTGGGGACCGGACCCTAGCGACCGTCACCGGACCATAGCGACCGTCACCGGGGACCGGACCCTAGCGACTGTCACGGACCATAGCAACCATCACCGGGGACTGGACCCTAGCGACCGTCACCGGGGACCGGACCCTAGCGACTGTCACCGGACCATAGCAACCGTCACCGGGGAATGGACCATAGCAACCGTCACCGGGGAGCGGACCCTAGCGACTGTCACCGGACCATAGCAACCGTCACCGGGGATCGGACCATAGCAACCGTCATTGGGGACCGGACCCTAGCGACCGTCACCGGACCATAGCGACCGTCACCGGGGACCGGACCCTAGCGACTGTCACGGACCATAGCAACCATCACCGGGGACTGGACCCTAGCGACCGTCACCGGGGACCGGACCCTAGCGACTGTCACCGGACCATAGCAACTGTCACCGGGGAATGGACCATAGCAACCATCACCGGGGACTGGACCCTAGCGACCGTCACCGGACCATAGCAACCGTCACCGGGGATCGGACCATAGCAACCGTCACCGGGGAGCGGACCCTAGCCACTGTCACCGGACCATAGCAACCATCACCGGGGACCGGACCCTAGCGACCGTCACCGGACCATAGCGACCGTCACCGGGGACCGGACCCTAGCGACTGTCACCGGACCATAGCAACCGTCACCGGGGACTGGACCCTAGCGACCGTCACCAGACCATAGCAACCGTCACCGGGGAACGGACCCTAGCGACCGTCACCAGGGAGCGGACCCTAGCGACCGTCACCGGACCATAGCAACCGTCATCGGGGACCGGACCCTAGCGACCGTCATCGGACCATAGCAACCCTCATCGGGGACCGGACCCTAGCGACCGTCACCGGACCATAGCAACCGTCATCGGGGAGCAGACCCTAGCGACCGTCACCGGGGAGCAGACCATAGCGACTGTCACTGTACCATAACAACCGTCACCGGGGACCCACCCTACCGACCGTCACCGGGGACCAGACTCTAGCGACCGTCACCGGACCATAGCAACCGTCACCGGGGACCGGACCAAAACAACCGTCACCGGGGACCAGACCCTATGACCGTCACCAGACCATAGCAACTGTCACGGGGGGGACCGGACCCTAGCGACCGTCACTGGGGACCGGACCCTAGCGACTTTCACCGGACCATAGCAACCGTCACCGGGGACCGGACCATAGCGACCGTCACCGGGGACCGGACCCTAGCGACTGTCACCGGACCATAGCAACCGTCACCGGGGACCGGACCCTAGTGACCATCACCGGGGACTGGACCCTAGCGACTCACCGTACCATAGCAACCGTCACCGGGGACCGGTCCCTAGCGACTGTCACGGGGGAGCGGACCCTAGCAACCGTCACTGGGAACCTGACCATAGCGAATGTCACCGGGGAGCGGACCATAGCGACCTTCACCAGGGACCGGACCATAGCGAATGTCACCGGGGAGCGGACCATAGCGACCGTCACCGGGGACCGGACCCTAGCGACGATCACCGGGGACTGTACCGTCTTATAGACCCTAGAAAAAATAAGTCCAGCGCTGTAAGTCCATAAAATCATTTTCTTTTATTCCATAACTTCAAATGGCCTGAAAACCATTATCTCATAGTCCAGAGATGAAAATCCAACGCGAAACCGACGGCGTCTCCATCACTGACAAGGCGCTAATGGCGACTGAACATTGTAGACTAGTTCACAGCTCAATCCCCCCACCAGATCCGGCTCCTGACAGGGACGATTAACCCCTTACAGGCTGGGATCATATATGACACCAGATCCGGCTCCTGACAGGGACGATTAACCCCTTACAGGCTGGGATCATATATGACACCAGATCCGGCTCCTGACAGGGACGATTAACCCCTTACAGGCTGGGATCATATATGACACCAGATCCGGCTCCTGACAGGGACGATTAACCCCTTACAGGCTGGGACCATATATGACACCAGATCCGGCTCCTGACAGGGACGATTAACCCCTTACAGGCTGGGACCATATATGACACCAGATCCGGCTCCTGACAGGGACGATTAACCCCTTACAGGCTGGGATCATATATGACACCAGATCCGGCTCCTGACAGGGACGATTAACCCCTTACAGGCTGGGATCATATATGACACCAGATCCGGCTCCTGACAGGGACGATTAACCCCTTACAGGCTGGGACCATATATGACACCAGATCCAGCTCCTGACAGGGACGATTAACCCCTTACAGGCTGGGACCATATATGACACCAGATCCGGCTCCTGACAGGGACGATTAACCCCTTACAGGCTGGGACCATATATGACACCAGATCCGGCTCCTGACAGGGACGATTAACCCCTTACAGGCTGGGATCATATATGACACCAGATCCGGCTCCTGACAGGGACGATTAACCCCTTACAGGCTGGGATCATATATGACACCAGATCCGGCTCCTGACAGGGACGATTAACCCCTTACAGGCTGGGACCATATATGACACCAGATCCGGCTCCTGACAGGGACGATTAACCCCTTACAGGCTGGGATCATATATGACACCAGATCCGGCTCCTGACAGGGACGATTAACCCCTTACAGGCTGGGATCATATATGACACCAGATCCGGCTCCTGACAGGGACGATTAACCCCTTACAGGCTGGGATCATATATGACACCAGATCCGGCTCCTGACAGGGACGATTAACCCCTTACAGGCTGGGATCATATATGACACCAGATCCGGCTCCTGACAGGGACGATTAACCCCTTACAGGCTGGGACCATATATGACACCAGATCCGGCTCCTGACAGGGACGATTAACCCCTTACAGGCTGGGATCATATATGACACCAGATCCGGCTCCTGACAGGGACGATTAACCCCTTACAGGCTGGAACCATATATGACACCAGATCCGGCTCCTGACAGGGACGATTAACCCCTTACAGGCTGGGACCATATATGACACCAGATCCGGCTCCTGACAGGGACGATTAACCCCTTACAGGCTGGGACCATATATGACACCAGATCCGGCTCCTGACAGGGACGATTAACCCCTTACAGGCTGGGATCATATATGACACCAGATCCGGCTCCTGACAGGGACGATTAACCCCTTACAGGCTGGGATCATATATGACACCAGATCCGGCTCCTGACAGGGACGATTAACCCCTTACAGGCTGGGATCATATATGACACCAGATCCGGCTCCTGACAGGGACGATTAACCCCTTACAGGCTGGGACCATATATGACATCAGATCCGGCTCTTGACAGGGACGATTAACCCCTTACAGGCTGGGACCATATATGACATCAGATCCAGCTCCTGACAGGGACGATTAACCCCTTACAGGCTGGGACCATATATGACATCAGATCCGGCTCCTGTCAGGGACGATTAACCCCTTACAGGCTGGGACCATATATGACATCAGATCCGGCTCCTGACATGGACGATTAACCCCTTATGGGCTGGGACCATATATGACATCAGATCCGGCTCCTGACAGGGACGATTAACCCCTTACAGGCTGGGACCATATATGACGTCAGATCCGGCTACTGATAAGGACGATTAACCCCTTACAGGCTGGGACCATATATGACACCAGATCCGGCTCCTGACAGAGACGATTAACCCCTTACAGGCTGGGACCATATATGACATCAGATCCGGCTCCTGATAGGGACGATTAACCCCTTACAGGCTGGGACCATATATGACATCAGATAGGTGTTTCTCTATTCATAATGATAGATCAGATCCTGTCTGATATTGATGCTATGCGGGACCCTGGGGTTTAGCTGATAAATCCACCATGTTTCCCGGCTTATCAGTTTTCTTTTAAACGGAATGACATCTCATTTTTCCTCTATGAGATGTGGCCACCGCCATCTGGGGCTTATCTCCAGCACTCTGTAATGCATTCTGTAATGCTGTAGATAAGCCCCCGATGTAACCTGAAAGAGAAGAAAAATGAGTTAGATTATACTCTCCGGGGGGGGGCTTTCCGATGGATGTCGTGGTCCGGCGCCTCCCATCTTCTAGCAATGCCATCCTCCTCCTTGCTTCTGCCGCGGCTCCTACGCAGGCGTACTTTATCTTCCCAGTTGAGGGCCAAGCAGAGTAATTCAGTACTCGGGCGCCGGACCTCTCTGACCTTTTCTGGCGCCTGCTCACTGCAGTTCTCTGTTCTTCCCTCAACAGGGCAGACAATCACGGCTGCGCCGGAGCCGCGACAGGAAGCAAGAAGGAGGACGTTATCTCTAGGAGATGGGAGGCAATATAACAAAGAGAAAAGAATCTAAATAATATAAATATTGGAGAAAGAGAAACCAATCACAAACTAAAATGTTTCTATACTAATGCACAAAGCATGGGCAACAAACAAGGAGAATTGGAACTACTAACACAGGAAAAGAAATATGATGTCATTGGAATCACTGAGACTTGGTGGGATGATACACATGATTGGAATACAAGGCTAGAAGGATACAACTTATCTGCAAGAAACAGACTTGATAAACGAGGAGGAGGTGTCGCATTGTATGTTAGAAACGCGTATATCTGCACAGAGATCCAAGCTTCAGAGACTGGGAGTTCTGTGGAAACTGTTTGGGTAAGAATACAAGGACAGAACAATGGAAAGGACACCATTGTAGGCATTTACTACAGGCCGCCTGTGCAAGCTGAAGATATGGATGAACTCTTTATGCATCAAATGGCTAAGTTCTCCAAAAAATATGACATAGTTGTCATGGGAGATTTCAACTATCCTGACATTTCCATCCTGACATTTGCCTGTGACAATCTCTCACAGGCAAAACTAACAGGTCAAGGAAATTCTTATCCTCTCTTGCTGACAACTTTATCTTCCAAAAGGTAGGGGAGAAAACAAGGGGAACTGCTACCTTGGATCTATTCCTTATAAACAGGGAGGAAATGGTTGAGGAGGTAAAAGTGTCTGGGACCCTAGGAGGTAGCAACAATGCTATTTTAGAACTTTGGATAACTAGAGGAGGAAGACCTGTGAAGACTCAGACGTCAAGGTTAGATTTCAGAAAGGCAGATTTTAAGGGACTCAAAGAGAATTGGAGGGATCCAATGGCTGGATATCCTTAAGGACAAAAATGTCCAGGAACGATGGGAAATCTTGAAAAATGAAATTCTCAAAGCACAATCGTTAACAATTCCGAAAAGAGGGAAGAATAGGAAGCATTTAAGGAAGCCAGGATGGATGAACACAGAACTTAAGCACATGCTAAAAAGGAAGAAAGAAATGTTTATCAAATGGAAAGAGGGAGGCATATCTAAAGAAAAATATAATGCTGTATGCAGAACCTGCAGGGCACAAATCAGATTAACTAAAGCTGACAATGAATTGAGGCTTGCAAGAGACTTCAAAAGCAATAATAAAGGATTTTGGGAACATGTCAAAAGTAAAAGAAAAGTCAAAGATGCTATAGGATTTTCACAGGATGAAAATGGTGAAATGGTAAGACAGGATGTTGAGAAGGCCGAACTTTTAAATTCCTAGTTTGAATCTGTTTTCTCCCAGAAAGGAAATGTAACATCAACTGTTCTTCACTGTCCTATTAAGGGAATAGAAGAATCCAGGATATCTATAAAAAGAAAGATAGTGAGGAAACACTTAGCTAACCTAAATGAATTCAAGTCTCCAGGTCCAGATGAATTACACCCCAGAGTACTGAAGGAGATAGCAGAAGAAATTTTTGAACCCCATCTTTGAAAATTCATGGAGAACAGGAGAAGTCCCAGAAGACTGGAGAAGAGCAAATGTTCCTATCTTCAAAAAGGGGAAGAAGGAGGACCCAGGCAACTCTAGGCCGGTGAGTCTGACTTCTATACCAGGAAAGAACTTTGTACAAATTATTAACTAACATGTATGTCCGTACCTGGATAAGAAAGAAGTGATTAAACAGAGTCAGCATGGGTTTGTAACAAGTCATGTCAGACTAACTTAATTTCCTTCTATGACGGAATCACTGATTGGGTGGATCAGGGAAATGCAGATATAGTATATCTTGACTTCAGCAAAGAATTTGACAAAGTATCTCACACAAAACTTATTGAAAAAATGACTAAGTATGGAATGGACAAGGCAACTGTTAGGTGGATTCATAACTGGCTTAGTGATCGGACCCAAAGAGTGGTCGTAAATTGCTGCACATCCAGTTGGAAGGATGTCTCAAGTGGGGTATCACAGGGCTCTGTCCTGGGCCCTGTATTGTTCAACATCTTTATCAACGACTTAGATGAAGGAATTGGTGGTAAACTGATTAAATTTGCCGATGACACAAAGCTAGGAGTGATATCTAATACTAGAGAAGAGAGAGAGAATTCAAAAAGATATAAATAAACTGGAGCAGTGGGCAGTAACTAACAGAATGGTTTTTAGCGGAAAAATGCAAAGTACTACATCTTGGCAATAAAAATGAAAAAAGCATATACCGAATGGGAGGAATAGGGCTAAGCAACAGCACATGTGAAAAAGACTTGGGTATACTAATAGATCACAGAATGAATATGAGTCAACAGTGTGATGCAGCAGCAAAAAAGGCAAATACAATTCTAGGATGTATACAGAAGCATACAGTCTAGATCACGTGAAGTCGTTATTTCCCTCTACTCCTCTTTGGTCAGACCTCATCTGGAATATTGTGTCCAGTTTTGGGCACCACATTTTAAAAAAACACATCAACAAACTGGAGCAAGTTCAGAAAAGAGCGACCAGAATGGTGACCGGTCTGCAAACCCCGTCTTATGAGGAAAGTGTTATGAATGAGTCACTGTAGGAGGCAAAAACAGAAATACTAGCCAAGTCCAGAAAACCAGAGAAGTTGGCAGCTATCGGATTGCAGACCTCTGAACCTAACAACAACAACTAGCAGTAGCCGTGGGGGGTTCCTACGGTGCCCTAGACCCCTCGATCACAGCCGGAGAACTACATAGCCTAAAGACAGAAAGGGAAATCTAAACTGCCCCAGAGCAATAGGCAGCCCCCAACATATAATGACGGTGAAGCAAGATGAAAAAACACACAGATAGAAAGATAGGCTGAGCAAATGATGGGGCCCAAGCTAACTAAATAGGACAGGATAGAAAAGCTGCTGTCTGCAATCCGCCGACTGATAGGGAAAAAAGCCCTGAAGACGCTAGGCTTCAAAAAGACTATATCAGTACTCAGGTATCTTCTGAAGACAGAGCAAAAAGGAATTCAGCTCACCCAGCAGGGGAAGGCAGAAATCCAGAAAAACAAGGCAAAACAAAACCAAAACACAAATGCAAAAAGCAGAGCAGAAAACTTAGCTTTTGAGGAGCAGGAATCAGACTGGTCTCCTAGAATCCCTCAGAGAAATCACCCGCAAGGCAGAAGGGCGTTGGCTGCCTTATATCCAGTCAGCAATTCCAGTCACCCAGTCATCATTATTCTGCTCAGGTGCTTTGTAATCAGCCTCACTACCTTCCTTCACCAGAAGAGGGAGTTCATCAGACCTCAATGGTGAAGGGGAAAATGAACTCACAACAGTACCTCCCCCTTGAGGAGGGGTCACCGAACCCTCATCCACACCACTAGGGCGATCAGGGTGAGCCCGATGAAAGGCACGCACCAATCTTTTGGCATGACTATCAGAGGCAGAGACCCAGGAATTATCCTCCTGACCATAACCCTTCCACTTAACCAAATACTGGAGTCTCCGTCTAGCCAGACGGGAATCCAGTATCTTCTCTACCTCATATTCCATGTTACCTTCAACTAACACAGGGTCCGGAGGTGCCACCCCAGGAGCAACTGGTTCAACAAACCTCTTCAACAAGGACTTATGAAACACATTATGAATTTTAAATGTGACAGGAAGAGCCAAGCGAAAAGAGACCGGATTAATAATCTCCAAAATCTTGTAAGGTCCAATAAATCTAGGCTTAAACTTAGGAGAAGCCACCTTCATAGCGATATTTTTTGATGATAACCAAACCATAACACCAACCTTAAACTAGGGACCAAAGGTCCTATGTCGGTTGGAAAACCGCTGGGCCTTTTCCTGGGAGAGAGATAACTTATCCACCACTTGGTCCCAGATCTGGTGCATTCTCTCCACCACAGTGTCAACACCTGGGCAGGCAGAAGGCTCCACCTGCCCTGAAGAAAATCGAGGATGAAACCCAAAGTTACAAAAAAAAGGTGACATCAAAGTGGCAGAACTAGCTCTATTATTTAAAGCAAATTCGGCCAAGGGCAAAAATGAAACCCAATCATCCTGATCAGCGGAAATAAAACATCTCAAATACGACTCCAAGGTGTGGTTTGTTCTCTCCGTCTGCCCATTGGTCTGAGGGTGAAAAGCAGAGGAGAAGGACAACTGAATTCCCAGCTTGGAACAGAAAGTCCTCCAAAATCTAGACACAAATTGAACTCCTCTGTCAGATACAATGTTCTCAGGAATCCTGTGCAAGCAAACCACCTGTTGCAAAAACAGGGGCACCAACTCAGAGGAAGATGGCAACTTAGGGAGTGGTACAAGATGAACCATCTTAGAGAACCTATCACAAATCACCCAAATAACAGTCATTCTCTGAGAGACAGGCATATCAGAGATGAAATCCATTGAAATATGGGTCCATGGCCTCCTGGGGACCGGCAAAGGCATCAACAATCCACTAGAGCGAGAACAAGGTTTAGACCAGGAGCAAGTCCCACAGGACTGCACAAAATTCCTGACATCACGAGACAAGGCGGGCCACCAAAAAGACCGACTCACCAGATCTCTAGTACCAAAAATACCTGGATGACCAGCCAATGCAGAGCAATGAACTTCAGACATCACTCTCTTCTTCCACTGGTCAGGAGCATACAACTTTCCACTGGGACAACGCTCAGGTTTGTCCTCCTGGAACTCTTCCAGAGCATGTCTCAAATCGGGCGAGATGGCAGAACTACCCCTTTGCCTAAGATGGTAGCAGGCTTGGTCACCACAGGAGAATCAGCAAAGAAGCTCCTAGAGAGGGCGTCTGCCTTGATATTCTTAGTGCCAGGAAGAAAAGAGACCACAAAATCAAAACGTGTAAAAAACAAGGCCCACCTAGCCTGTCTAGGGTTCAAACGTTTGGCCGACTCCAGGTAAATCAAATTCTTGTGGTCAGTGAGGACCACAACTTGATGTTTAGCTCCCTCCAACCAATGTCTCCACTCCTCAAATGCCCATTTCATGGCTAACAGTTCCCGATTCCCCACGTCATAGTTACGTTCAGATGGAGAGAACTTTCGGGAAAAGAAAGCACAGAGATTCATTTTAGATGTTACAGGATCCTTTTGGGACAAAACAGCTCCTGCACCAATCTCAGAAGCGTCCACCTCTACCTGGAACGGGAGTGAGACATCAGGTTGCCGCAAAACCGGGGCAGAAGTGAATCTTCGCTTCAGCTCCTGAAAGGAAGGAACAGCCTCCGGAGACCAATTCAACACATCAGCACCCTTCTTAGATCAGTCAATGGCTTGGCAATACTAGAAAATTTTGCTATAAATTTCCGATAAAAATTAGCAAAACCCAAAAACTTCTGGAGGGCCTTCAAAGAAGTGGGCTGAACCCAATCATAAATGGCCTGTACCTTGGCCGGGTCCATTTCAATAGTTGACGGAAACAAAATAAATCCCAAAAATGAAATCCTCTGTACCCCAAAAAGGCATATCGATCCTTTGACATACAGGGAATTCTCCCTCAAGATCCGGAACACAGTCCGAACATGTTCCACATGAGAATCCCAATCCTTGGAGAAGATCAAAATATCATCCAGATAGAGAGAATCAAAAATTTATCCACAAAGTCTCGGAAAATGTCGTTCATGAAGCACTGGAAGACAGAAGGGGCATTAGTGAGCCCAAAAGGCATCACCAGGTACTCAAAATGTCCCTCCGGAGTATTAAACGCCGTCTTCCATTCATCCCCATGCTTAATGCGGATAAGATTATACGCCCCCCTGTGGTCAAGCTTGCTAAACCATCAAGCACCTTTAACTCTGGAGAATAGATCCGAAATCAGGGGTAACGGATACTGATATTTAATAGTAATTTTGTTGAGGGCACGATAATACAAGGCCTTAATGAACCATCCTTTTTGGCCACGAAAAAAAACCCGGCACCTAAGGGTGAAGAGGATGGTCTAATATGACCCTTCTCCAACGCCTCCTTAATATAGGATCGCATAGCCTCGTGCTCGGGTACAGATAAATTGAAGAGCTAACCCTTGGGAAATTTACACCCCAGGCTCAGTTCAATTGCACAGTCATAACTTCTATGAGGCAAAGACGCAGACTCATTCTCACTAAATACGTCATAAAAGTCCGCCAAATAGTCAGGAACATCATGCGACTGAGGAGAGGTGGAAAAAACCGGATCCTCACTAAGGGCACACCGACAACCCCAACTCACCACAGACACAGATTTAAATCCACAACTGGATTATGAATTTGCCACCAGGGAAACCCCAGAACAATGGTATCATGCAAATTATGCAATACCAAAAATCTGCAATTTTCTTGATGGTCTGGGGCAACCAGCATTACCACCTGGGTCCAAAACTGAGGTTTATTTTTCGCCAAAGGAGTAGCATCAATCCCCCTCAAATGGATAGGCGTCCGCAGAGGTGTCATCGGAAATCCACAACGTTTAGCAAAATCCAAGTCCATTAGGTTCAGGGCTGCTCCCGAATCCACAAAAGCCTTGGCGGAAAATGTGGACAGGGAGCAGATCAGAGTAATTGCCAGAAGAAACTTAGGTTGAACACCACCCACAGAAAACGTGTGTGCAAAACGTTTCTCTCGTTTAGAACAGACAGAAATAATATGCAAGGCATCTCCACAAAAAAAAACACAGCTTATTACGCCTTCTGAACTCCTGTCGTTGCTCCCTGGACAAAACTCTATCACATTGCATAGGTTCAGACACTTGTTCAACAGGTGGCAACACCTCTCATGCAGTCCTGCGTTCACGTAAACGCCGATCAACCTAAATGGCTAATGACATAGAATCGTCAAGACCAGAGGGAACAGGAAATCCCACCATAGTATCTTTTACGGCTTCTGACAAAACCCTTCCGAAAGAGAGCTGCCAAGGCATTATCATTCCAGGTAGTAAGGACCGCCCACTTTCGGAATTTTTGACAGTACAATTCTGCAGAATCTCGACCCTGGCTCAATGCCAACAGGGTCTTTTCAGCCTGATCAATAGCATTAGGTTCGTCATACAACAACCCCAAGGCTTGAAAAAATGCGTTCAAATTAGTCAGAATAGGATCATCTGGTTTCAAAGAAAATGCCCAATCCTGGGGATCGCCACGCAGCAAAGAGATGACAATTTTAACCTGCTGCGCGGAGCTCCCTGACAAGTTAGGCTTCAAGGCAAAAAATAATTTACAATTATTTTTGAAATTCAAAAATTTAGACCGATCCTCAAAAAACACATCAGGAGTAGGGATCTTTGGTTCAGCAGCATGTGAATGAGCAAGGTAGGCGGAAATTCCCCGCACTTCCGCAGCGAGCTGCTCCACACGATCAGACAATTGCTTTATCTCCATTGAGAGAAAAAAAATTCCCCCTACGGCCTCAGAGATATAGAGGAAAAAATATACACACTTTTTTTTTTTACAATTCTTTCCTGCTATTGAGTACCCTAGGATCTGCGGTAAGGCGGGTGATTCTGTTATGAATGAGTCACCGTAGGAAGCAAAAACAGAAATACTAGCCAAGTCCAGAAAACCAGAGAAGTTGGCAGCTATCGGATTGCAGACCCCTGAACCTAACAACAACAACTAGCAGTAGCCGTGGGGGGTTCCTACAGTGCCCTAGACCCCTCGATCACAGCCGGAGAACTACATAGCCTAAAGACAGAAAGGGAAATCTAAACTGCCCCAGAGCAGACCCCAAAGCAATAGGCAGCCCCCAACATATAATGACGGTGAAGCAAGATGAAAAAACACTCACACAGATAGAAAGATAGGCTGAGCAAATGATGGGGCCCAAGCTAACTAGATAGGACAGGATAGAAAAGCTGCTGTCTGCCATCCGCAATAACCTCTCAAAACAAGAGCCAACAGACTGATAGGGAAAAATGACCTGAAGACGCTAGGCTTCAAAAAGACTATATCAGTACTCAGGTATCTTCTGAAGACAGCAAAAAGAAATTCAGCTCACCCAGCAGGGGAAGGCAGAAATCCAGAAAAACAAGGCAAAACAAAACCAAAACACAAATGCAAAAAGCAGAGCAGAAAACTTAGCTTTTGAGGAGCAGGAATCAGACTGGTCTCCTAGAATCCCTCAGAAAAATCACCCGCAAGGCAGAAGGGCGTCGGCTGCCTTATATCCAGTCAGCAATTCCAGTCACCGAGTCATCATCATTCTGCTCATGTGCTTTGTAATCGGCCTCACTACCTTCCTTCACCAGAAGAGGGAGTTCATCAGACCTCAATGGTGAAGGGGAAAATGAACTCACAACAGGAAAGGTTGCAGGATCTGGGAATGTTTAGTTTGCAAAAGAGAAGACTGAGAGGAGACTTAATAGCTGTCTACAAATATCTAAAGGGCTGTCACATTGTAGAAGGATCAACTTTATTCTCATTTGCACAAGGAAAGACTAGAAGCAATGGGATGAAATTGAATGGGAGGAGACACAGGTTAGATATTAGAAAAAACGTTTTGACAGAGTGATCAATGAGTGGAACAGGCTGCCACGAGAAGTGGTGAGTTCTTCAATGGAAGTCTTCACACAGAGGCTGGACAGACATCTGACTGGGATGATTTAGTGAATCCTGCTTTGAGCAGGGGGTTGGACCAGATGGCCCAGTAGGTCCCTTCCAACTCTACGATTCTATGAGGCGCCGGACTACGACACCCATCGGACCGAACCGCCCCCCTGGTGAGTATAATATAACGTGTTATTCTCTTTCAGGTTACATCGGGGGCTTATCTACAGCATTACAGAATGCTGGAGATAAGCCCCTGATGGCGGTGGCCGCAGCTTATGGGCCAAAAAAAGAATGACAGATTCCCTTTAATATCGCCACCTCTGGCTGGAATTTTAACCTTTTCTATACCTGACACCTCAAAAGCGGACATAACCCCCCCATGACTATTAATAAAATGTTGTGAACTTGCTGACCTTTTCTGAATGATGTTCCTGGTGGCATCTGAGAGGTGACGTCTTCTCCTGATTGTTAATGGTCCTTGTGAGGAACAGCGCGGCCGGTGCCACCAATATGCCACGATCCCACCTGACACGGGTTTGTCAGCAGACAGAGGGACCCGACACACTGCCGGGACACGGCTATCACAGGCACAGTGGGGGCTTATCTTAGTTATCCCACCACTAGCACCATGTGACCAAAATATACAGCAAGCTAATCTTGCTCTAACAATTTACTGCAGGCGGTATTTAGGTTGCCCCACCACTGCTAACACCCTTTCAAGAACTGCGGATATTTGTGTATATCCCACTTTCTCAGTTCCACTTTGGAACTCGCAGCTCTCCGGCACCTCCTTTACCCTCAGGTCAGTCAGGGAACTGCACCTAGGATAATTAGTCGCCGTACGGGCTGCTTGTGCACAGGCAACTAGACTACTGCAGTAAGGGAATTATCAATGCTGTGGCCTCAACCACTCATCCAGCATTATAAGACCCTTCCGGACTGCCAACCAGCCTAACCAATCACACACCATGCTGCCACCAGCCACGTTTTGCTTAATCAAAGAGTTAATTAAGAGGGTCCATGGCAAACCCCCAAATTAGTAGCGATTATCTAACAAAGGCGCATAGTTCGTTTCTTAGAGCATGGAGTCAAACTGATAATTTTACGATTTATTCCCCAAAGTCGGGCAATGATTACAAATACAAAAGTTGTTATAAATTGAGACATTAAATATGTACAGTACGAGTATGAAATAACATAAAGGATGGAATCTCCAGCGCTGGACTTCAGTTAAAAATACATCATTTATTGTAAATTCTTAAAATAGAACAGAAAAAAGTATGGATAAGGACATACAGGCAGATGGGGTCTCTGGTGGTCTCCAACCAACGCGTTTCGACCTAGAGGGTCTTACTCATGGTTCACACTAGACCAATACTGACGACTACAAATAGTACAAAAACTAGTAAATCACAGGTGTTGGACAAAAGAATTAATGAAAATAGGGAGTATCCCTACCAGTTAACTCTTGCAAACACTCAGCCTAATGTGGAGCTGAAACAAAAACTTGTCGGAAAAACAGGAAAAAAAAAAATCTAATAAAAAGATATCATAAGAATATAATAACAATCACAAAAATTATCAGAATAACCAGAATTGAATAGGACTAAGTAGAATGTAAATATACAGAAGAAAATATCAATCTAATTGCAATATTAAATCAAGTCGTTTGTTCAGCCCTAATGGTACTCTTGTATTTAATTTAAAAATCCAAAAGGATTCACGATTTAATAATTTTCTCCTGAAATCACCTCCCCTAGTAGATCTATAGACTTTCTCTATTGCTATAATTTTGAGACTATCAGTTTTACCTCCATGAACAGTTTTACAATGATAAGAAACTGCTGAAATATTATAATTACTACTAGTAGCTTCTGACAAGTGTTTCCTAATTCTCTTTTTAAGAGGTCCTATTGTGCAGCCTACATATTGTAGGTTACAAAAAACGCATTCAATAACATATATGACTCCTTCTGAATTACAATTTATGTGAGACTGAATAGGGTATGATATGCCAGTAACACCAGAAGTGAATCTGCTGGTTTTAACCACATAGTTGCAGACTTTACAGGGATGATGTCCACATTTGGAGAAGCCTTTATATAACAACCAAGTATTATTTTTAGTTCTCCTATTGCTGATAAAAAGACTGGGGGATAAGATATCGCTCAAAGCAGGAGCTTTCCTGGCTATGTATCGTATCTGGGTATTGTCCAGAATTTGACCAAGTTTATTATCATTGTGTAAAATAGGTAAATATTTTTTGACAATGTCTGTTATCTTGTTGAATTGTGGACTGTACATGGTAGAAAAACTAACTATAGGACGGTCATGATTATTACAGGGGGCCCGTGTGCGATTCTTTTTCTTGTTAGCAGTAACTCCAGTGTGTACAAGGCTCAAAGGAGATTCATTCAGCAGGGTGTGTCTATCGATCCTGCTGACAATATTATCAGCTTTCCTTAGCATCCAATTAGCATATCCTCTGTCCTTAAGTCTAGAGAGGGTTTTGTTTGATTCTTTGGCAAATGTTATAGGTGAACTACAATTTCTTTTTAACCTAATTAATTCTCCCACTGGAATGTTTTTAACCACGTGCTTGGGGTGACAAGAATAAGCTTGTAAAATTGAATTTGTATCTGTGGGTTTTCTGAAAGGAAAAACGCAGACCTTTTGGTTGTCAGGATTCACAGACAAAGTCACATCCAGAGTCCAGAGTCATATGAGCTTCTGATAGGATATAGCTTGAAAGATTTATTACAGGGCATGTTGATATCTCCTCCTGTTTCTGAAGTAGTAGTTTCTTTTTATGTTTCCTCCCCGCTCTTCTCCGTCGTTTTTTGATCTCCTTACGATAATTCCATCACTACGGATATCCTCAGAATGATTAGTGTTGAAGGAAGCATCTAAGAACTCTTCTGACCTGATTTTGATTTGGAAGGGAGACATCTCAGGGATTAGTGATTTCATTAGCTATATTAATATGAATGAGTTTAATCTTTCATTTACATTTACAGTGTCAGATTTTTCTATCAGTTATCTGGATGTGACTTTGTCTGTGAATCCTGACAACCAAAAGGTCTGCGTTTTTCCTTTCAGAAAACCCACAGATACAAATTCAATTTTACAAGCTTATTCTTGTCACCCCAAGCACGTGGTTAAAAACATTCCAGTGGGAGAATTAATTAGGTTAAAAAGAAATTGCAGTTCACCTATAACATTTGCCAAAGAATCAAACAAAACCCTCTCTAGACTTAAGGACAGAGGATATGCTAATTGGATGCTAAGGAAAGCTGATAATATTGTCAGCAGGATCCATAGACACACCCTGCTGAATGAATCTCCTTTGAGCCTTGTACACACTGGAATCACTGCTAACAAGAAAAAGAATCGCACACGGGCCTCCTGCAATAATCATGACCGTCCTATAGTTAGTTTTTCTACCATGTACAGTCCACAATTCAATAAGATAACGGACATTGTCAAAAAATATTTACCTATTTTACACAATGATAATAAACTTGGTCAAATTCTGGACAATACCCAGATACGATACATAGCCAGGAAAGCTCCTGCTTTGAGCGATATCTTATCCCCCAGTCTTTTTATCAGCAATAGGAGAACTAAAAATAATACTTGGTTGTTATATAAAGGCTTCTCCAAATGTGGACATCATCCCTGTAAAGTCTGCAACTATGTGGTTAAAACCAGCAGATTCACTTCTGGTGTTACTGGCATATCATACCCTATTCAGTCTCACATAAATTGTAATTCAGAAGGAGTAATATATGTTATTGAATGCGTTTTTTGTAACCTACAATATGTAGGCTGCACAATAGGACCTCTTAAAAAGAGAATTAGGAAACACTTGTCAGAAGCTACTAGTAGTAATTATAATATTTCAGCAGTTTCTTATCATTGTAAAACTGTTCATGGAGGTAAAACTGATAGTCTCAAAATTATAGCAATAGAGAAAGTCTATAGATCTACTAGGGGAGGTGATTTCAGGAGAAAATTATTAAATCGTGAATCCTTTTGGATTTTTAAATTAAATACAAGAGTACCATTAGGTCTGAACAAACGACTTGATTTAATATTGCAATTAGATTGATATTTTCTTCTGTATATTTACATTCTACTTAGTCCTATTCAATTCTGGTTATTCTGATAATTTTTGTGATTGTTATTATATTCTTATGATATCTTTTTATTAGATTTTTTTTTTTCCTGTTTTTCCGACAAGTTTTTGTTTCAGCTCCACATTAGGCTGAGTGTTTGCAAGAGTTAACTGGTAGGGATACTCCCTATTTTCATTAATTCTTTTGTCCAACACCTGTGATTTACTAGTTTTTGTACTATTTGTAGTCGTCAGTATTGGTCTAGTGTGAACCATGAGTAAGACCCTCTAGGTCGAAACGCGTTGGTTGGAGACCACCAGAGACCCCATCTGCCTGTATGTCCTTATCCATACTTTTTTCTGTTCTATTTTAAGAATTTACAATAAATGATGTATTTTTAACTGAAGTCCAGCGCTGGAGATTCCATCCTTTATTTTGCTTCAGTCAACACCCCTGATCAAGGTGACTCCGTGCGCAGGAAGATTATGGATCGCAACCGAGACTGGTGAGCTGACCTCCCTTCATTTTCCCTATCCTTCTATAATTATGAAATAACATGGATTAAAGGTAGAGTAACACTTACATGTGCTTAGGTGGTATTAGGCATCCCATGTGGCTAGGGAGAGAAGGCGGAGCCACACTTCTCCACTCATCTGGGGTTCTTGTCAGCACGGACTCTGTGGCTCCAACTGCCAGGAATTTGATAGGGAATACCTTATAGCCTAGGGTGTGTGACCTCACAAAAAGGGCGGTCTGGTGAGGCCCAACCCCCCTTTCTCTAAGTTAGGATTTGGCTACGAAACTTAGAATAACTATATCTAAACGAGAAAAGCCCGTTCAACACACATAGGGCATCATTGTTTGTGATTTATCGAATAGAATCCAGCAACACCAAGCATGCCATAATTAAGACACTCCATTTGGGAGCAATCCATCTCAGTTTCTGGAGAGATTAGGATCATGAAAATTAGGGAGGGGTAAGCTGTTTTCGTTGCCTACGCAGTGATATGGTTATTCTATCTCTGAGATGTATGGTTTTTGCAATATGACTTGTTTTAATACTTCCCATATACTGGCCTCCAGCCTTGTGGCCAGAACACAAAGATCTCTTCCCTTTTGCTGTGCAGGGGGAGAGGAGGAGGAGAAGGCTTCTAGAGGAAATGCCCGGTATCAGGTATCCAGCAGGCAGAGGGGGAAGGTAAGGAGGATGCTGCAGCTATGTGACAGGCCACTTTCTCATCAGAGTGAAATGGGAGATTTCTAGAAGGTTACAGAAAACATCATACTTAACATACAGATCTTACAGTACATTTTACATTACAGTCCTCCTGTGCAGCCGACATCCTGGAGGTCACACACAGCGCACAGTGGACACCACATTTCTGGGGCTGCGGATTATATAGGAATTACTCATAGACTTATTTATTTGCATCAGTGGCAAAGTTTTGTATTTCTCATAAACCCTGTGGCCGCATCGTCGGACCCTCTGGTACTGAGCCAATTGTCCTTTATTATCACTGAGATAGAGACCGGAGGACAGAAGATCTCCAGAGTGGAGGCTTTTTTGGTGATAAATGTCACAGGATTTTCTCCAATTTTTGTCCTGATTTAAAATAGGGAATAGTTATTAATGATGTTAGTAATATTTGTGAAGTATGGGCTGTACATAGTTGAAAAACCACTCCAGCATTTTTACTACCTACACTAACTTAAGAGCCCAGCGCTGCCCGGGCATAGTAACTAACTACGGTTAGTTATAACAGATTATAATGATTACATCTATATATAAAAAGCTGTGTGTATAGCCCCGCCCACTCCGCATAGCCACATTCACTATAATATCCCACATCATCCCATCAGCCAGAGCCACCGGACTACTACCCCTAATATCCCACATCATCCCGCCAGCCAGAGCTACCGGACTAATACCCCTAATATCCCACATCATCCCGTCAGCCAGAGCCACCGGACTACTACCCCTAATATCCCACATCATCCCATCAGCCAGAGCCACCGGACTACTACCCCTAATATCCCACATCATCCCATCAGCCAGAGCCACCGTACTACTACCACTAATATCCCACATCATCCCGTCAGCCAGAGCCACCGGACTACTACCCCTAATATCCCACATCATCCCATCAGCCAGAGCCACGGGACTACTCCCCCTAATATCCCACATCATCCCATCAGCCAGAGCCACCGTACTACTACCACTAATATCCCACATCATCCCGTCAGCCAGAGCTACCGGACTACTACCCATAATATCCCACATCATCCCGTCAGCCAGAGCCACCGGACTACTACCCCTAATATCCCACATCATCCCGTCAGCCAGAGCCACCGGACTACTACCCCTAATATCCCACATAATCCCATCAGCCAGAGCCACCGGACTACTACCCCTAATATCCCACATCATCCCGTCAGCCAGAGCCACCGGACTACTCCCCCTAATATCCCACATCATCCCATCAGCCAGAGCCACCGGACTACTACCCCTAATATCCCACATCATCCCGCCAGCCAGAGCTACCGGACTAATACCCCTAATATCCCACATCATCCCGTCAGCCAGAGCCACCGGACTACTACCCCTAATATCCCACATCATCCCGCCAGCCAGAGCTACCGGACTACTACCCCTAATATCCCACATCATCCCATCAGCCAGAGCCACGGGACTACTCCCCCTAATATCCCACATCATCCCATCAGCCAGAGCCACCGGACTACTACCCATAATATCCCACATCATCCCGTCAGCCAGAGCTACCGGACTAATACCCCTAATATCCCACATCATCCCATCAGCCAGAGCCACGGGACTACTCCCCCTAATATCCCACATCATCCCATCAGACAGAGCCACCGGACTACTACCCATAATATCCCACATCATCCCGTCAGCCAGAGCTACCGGACTACTACCCCTAATATCCCACATCATCCCATCAGCCAGAGCCACCGGACTACTACCCATAATATCCCACATCATCCCGTCAGCCAGAGCCACCGGACTACTACCCCTAATATCCCACATCATCCCGTCAGCCAGAGCCACCGGACTACTACCCCTAATATCCCACATCATCCCATCAGCCAGAGCCACCGGACTACTACCCCTAATATCCCACATCATCCCGTCAACCAGAGCCACCGGACTACTCCCCCTAATATCCCACATCATCCCGTCAGCCAGAGCCACCGGACTACTACCCATAATATCCCACATCATCCCGTCAACCAGAGCTACCAGACTACTACCCCTAATATCCCACATCATCCCATCAGCCAGAGCCACCGGACTACTACCCCTAATATCCCACATCATCCCGTCAGCCAGAGCCACCGGACTACTACCACTAATATCCCACATCATCCCGTCAGCCAGAGCTACCGGACTACTATCCCTAATATCCCACATCATCCCGTCAGCCAGAGCCACCGGACTACTACCCCTAATATCCCACATCATCCCGTCAGCCAGAGCCACCGGACTACTACCCCCTAATATCCCACATCATCCCGTCAGCCAGAGCCACCGGACTACTACCACTAATATCCCACATCATCCCGTCAGCCAGAGCCACCGGACTACTACCCCTAATATTCCACATCATCCCGTCAACCAGAGCTACCAGACTACTACCCCTAATATCCCACATCATCCCGTCAGCCAGAGCCACCGGACTACTACCCCTAATATCCCACATCATCCCGTCAGCCAGAGCCACCGGACTACTACCACTAATATCCCACATCATCCCGTCAGCCAGAGCCACCGGACTACTACCACTAATATCCCACATCATCCCGTCAGCCAGAGCCACCGGACTACTACCACTAATATCCCACATCATCCCGTCAGCCAGAGCCACCGGACTACTACCACTAATATCCCACATCATCCCGTCAGCCAGAGCCACCGGACTACTACCCCTAATATCCCACATCATCCCGTCAACCAGAGCCACCGGACTACTACCACTAATATCCCACATCATCCCGTCAGCCAGAGCCACCGGACTACTACCCCTAATATCCCACATCATCCCGTCAACCAGAGCTACCAGACTACTACCCCTAATATCCCACATCATCCCATCAGCCAGAGCCACCGGACTACTACCACTAATATCCCACATCATCCCGTCAGCCAGAGCCACCGGACTACTACCACTAATATCCCACATCATCCCGTCAGCCAGAGCAACCGGACTACTACCCTTAATATCCCACATCATCCCATCAGCCAGAGCCACCGGACTACTACCCCTAATATCCCACATCATCCCATCAGCCAGAGCCACCGGACTACTACCCCTAATATCCCACATCATCCCGCCAGCCAGAGCCACCGGACTACTACCACTACTATCCCACATCATCCCGTCAGCCAGAGCAACCGGACTACTACTCCTAACATCCCACATCAGCCAGAGCCACCGGACTACTACCCCTAATATCCCACATCATCCCGTCAGCCAGAGCCACCGGACTACTACCCCTAATATCCCACATCATCCCATCAGCCAGAGCCACCGGACTACTACCCTTAATATCCCACATCATCCCATCAGCCAGAGCCACCGGACTACTACCCCTAATATCCCACATCATCCCATCAGCCAGAGCCACCGGACTACTACCCCTAATATCCCACATCATCCCGCCAGCCAGAGCCACCGGACTACTACCACTACTATCCCACATCATCCCGTCAGCCAGAGCAACCGGACTACTACTCCTAACATCCCACATCAGCCAGAGCCACCGGACTACTACCCCTAATATCCCACATCATCCCGTCAGCCAGAGCCACCGGACTACTACCCCTAATATCCCACATCATCCCTTCAGCCACAGCCACCGGACTACTACCCCTAATATCCCATATCATCCCGTCAGCCAGAGCCACCGGACTACTACCCCTAATATCCCACATCATCCCGTCAGCAAGAGCCACTGGACTACTACCCCTAATATCCCATATCATCCCGTCAGCCAGAGCCACCGGACTACTACCCCTAATATCCCACATCATCCCGTCAGCCAGAGCCACCGGACTACTACCCCTAATATCCCACATCATACCGTCAGCCAGAGCCACCTGACTACTACCCCTAATATCCCACATCATCCCGTCAGCCAGAGACACCGGACTACTACCCCTAATATCCCACATCATCCCGTCAGCCAGAGCCACCGGACTACTACCCCTAATATCCCACATCATCCCGTCAGCCAGAGCCATCGGACTACTACCCCTAATATCCCACATCATCCCGTCAGCCAGAGCCATCGGACTACTACCACTAATATCCCACATCATCCCTTCAGCCACAGCCACCGGACTACTACCCCTAATATCCCACATCATCCCGTCAGCAAGAGCCACTGGACTACTACCCCTAATATCCCATATCATCCCGTCAGCCAGAGCCACCGGACTACTACCCCTAATATCCCACATCATCCCGTCAGCCAGAGCCACCGGACTACTACCCCTAATATCCCACATCATACCGTCAGCCAGAGCCACCTGACTACTACCCCTAATATCCCACATCATCCCGTCAGCCAGAGACACCGGACTACTACCCCTAATATCCCACATCATCCCGTCAGCCAGAGCCACCGGACTACTACCCCTAATATCCCACATCATCCCGTCAGCCAGAGCCATCGGACTACTACCACTAATATCCCACATCATCCCGTCAGCCAGAGTCACCGGACTACAACCCCTAATATCCCACATCATCCCATCAGCCAGAGCCACCGGACTACTACCCCTAATATCCCACATCATCCCGTCAGCCAGAGTCACCGGACTACAACCCCTAATATCCCACATCATCCCATCAGCCAGAGCCATCGGACTACTACCACTAATATCCCACATCATCCCGTCAGCCAGAGTCACCGGACTACAACCCCTAATATCCCACATCATCCCATCAGCCAGAGCCACCGGACTACTACCACTAATATCCCACATCATCCCGTCAGAGCCACCGGACTACTACCACTAATATCCCACATCATCCCATCAGCCAGAGCCACGGGACTACTACCCCTAATATCCCACATCATCTCGTCAGAGCCACCGGACTACTACCCCTAATATCCCACATCATCCCATCAGCCAGAACCACCGGACTACTACCCCTAATATCCCACATCATCCCTTCAGCCAGAGCCACCAGACTACTACCCCTAATATCCCACATCTTCCCGTCAGCCAGAGCCACCGGACTACTACCCCTAGTATCCCACATCCCATCAGCCAGAGCTACCAGACTACTACCCCTAATATCCCACATCATCCCGTCAGCCAGAGCCACCGGACTACTACCCCTAATATCCCACATCATCCCGTCAGCCAGAGCCACCGGACTACTACCCCTAATATCCCACATCATCCCATCAGCCAGAGCCACCGGACTACTACCCCTAATATCCCACATCATCCCGTCAGCCAGAGCCACCGGACTACTACCCCTAATATTCCACATCATCCCGTCAGCCAGAGTCACCGGACTACTACCCTTAATATCCCACATCATCCCGTCAGTCAGAGCCATCGGACTGTTACCCCTAATATCCCACATCATCCTGTCAGCCAGACCACCGGACTACTACCCCTAATATCCCACATCATCCCGTCAGCCAGAGCCACCAGACTACTACCCCTAGTATCCCACATCCCATCAGCCAGAGCTACCGGACTACTACCCCTAATATCCTACATCATCCCGTCAGCCAGAGCCACCGGACTACTACCCCTAATATCCCACATCATCCCGTCAGCCAGAGCCACCGGACTACTACCCCTAATATCCCACATCATCCCGTCTGCCAGAGCCACCGGACTACTACCCCTAATATCCCACATCATCCCGCCAGCCAGAGCCACCGGACTACTACCCCTAATATCCCACATCATCCCATCAGCCAGAGCCACCGGACTACTAACCCTAATATCCCACATCATCCTGTTAACCAGAGCCACCGGACTACTAACCCTAATATCCCACATCATCCCGTCTGCCAGAGCCACCGGACTACTACCCCTAATATCCCACATCATCCCGAGCCACCGGACTATTACCCCTAATATCCCACATCATCCCGTCAGCCAGAGCCACCGGACTATTACCCCTAATATCCCACATCATCCCGTCAGCCAGAGCCACCGGACTACTACTCCTAATATCCCACATCATCCCGTCTGCCAGAGCCACCGGACTATTACCCCTAATATCCCACATCATCCCGTCAGCCAGAGCCACCGGACTACTAACCCTAATATCCCACATCATCCCGTCTGCCAGAGCCACCGGACTACTACCCCTAATATCACACATCATCCCGAGCCACCGGACTATTACCCCTAATATCCCACATCATCCCGTCAGCCATAGCCACCGGACTACTACCCCGAATATCCCACAGCATCCCGTCAGCCATAGCCACCGGACTACTAACCCTAATATCCCACATCATCCTGTCAACCAGAGCCACCGGACTACTAACCCTAATATCCCACATCATCCCGTCTGCCAGAGCCACCGGACTACTACCCCTAATATCCCACATCATCCCATCAGCCAGAGTCACCGGACTACTACCCCTAATATCCCACATCATCCCGTCAGTCAGAGCCACCGGACTACTACCCCTAATATCCCACATCATCCCGCCAGCCAGAGCCACCGGACTACTACCCCTAATATCCCACATCATCCCGCCAGCCAGAGCCACCGGACTACTACCCCTAATATCCCACATCATCCCATCAGCCAGAGCCACCGGACTACTACCCCTAATATCCCACATCATCCCATCAGCCAGAGCCACCGGACTACTAACCCTAATATCCCACATCATCCTGTCAACCAGAGCCACCGGACTACTACCCCTAATATCCCACATCATCCCGAGCCACCGGACTATTACCCCTAATATCCCACATCATCCCGTCAGCCAGAGCCACCGGACTATTACCCCTAATATCCCACATCATCCCGTCAGCCAGAGCCACCGCACTACTACCACTAATATCCCACATCATCCCGTCAGCCATAGCCACCGGACTACTACACCTAATATCCCACATCATCCCGTCAGCCATAGCCACCGGACTACTACCACTAATATCCCACATCATCCCTTCAGCCAGAGCCACCAGACTACTATCCCTAATATCCCACATCATCCCATCAGCCAGAGCCACCGGACTACTACCCCTAATATCCCACATCATCCCATCAGCCAGAGCCACGGGACTACTACCCCTAATATCCCACATCATCCCGTCAGCCAGAGCCACCGGACTACTACCCCTAATATCCCACATCATCCCATCAGCCAGAGCTACCGGACTACTACCCCTAATATCCCACATCATCCCGTCAGCCAGAGCCACCGGACTACTACCCCTAGTATCCCACATCCCATCAGCCAGAGTCACCGGACTACTACCCCTAATATCCCACATCATCCCATCAGCCAGAGTCACCGGACTACTACCCCTAATATCCCACATCATCCCATCAGCCATATCCACCGGACTACTACCCCTAATATCACACATCATCCCGTCAGCCAGAGCCACCGGACTACTGCCCCTAATATCCCACATCATCCTGTCAGCCAGAGCCACCGGACTACTACCCCTAATATCCCACATCATCCCGTCAGGCAGAGCCACCGGACTACTACCCCTAATATCCTACATCATCCCGTCAGCCAGAGCCACCGGACTACTACCACTAATATCCCACATCATCCCATCAGCCAGAGCCACGGGACTACTACCCCTAATATCCCACATCATCCCGTCAGCCAGAGCCACCGGACTACTACCCCTAATATCCCACATCATCCCATCAGCCAGAGCTACCGGACTACTACCCCTAATATCCCACATCATCCCGTCAGCCAGAGCCACCGGACTACTACCCCTAGTATCCCACATCCCATCAGCCAGAGTCACCGGACTACTACCCCTAATATCCCACATCATCCCATCAGCCAGAGTCACCGGACTACTACCCCTAATATCCCACATCATCCCATCATCCATATCCACCGGACTACTACCCCTAATATCACACATCATCCCGTCAGCCAGAGCCACCGGACTACTGCCCCTAATATCCCACATCATCCTGTCAGCCAGAGCCACCGGACTACTACCCCTAATATCCCACATCATCCCGTCAGGCAGAGCCACCGGACTACTACCCCTAATATCCTACATCATCCCGTCAGCCAGAGCCACCGCACTACTACCACTAATATCCCACATCATCCCGTCAGCCATAGCCACCGGACTACTACACCTAATATCCCACATCATCCCGTCAGCCATAGCCACCGGACTACTACCACTAATATCCCACATCATCCCTTCAGCCAGAGCCACCAGACTACTATCCCTAATATCCCACATCATCCCATCAGCCAGAGCCACCGGACTACTACCCCTAATATCCCACATCATCCCATCAGCCAGAGCCACCAGACTACTACCCCTAATATCCCACATCATCCCGTCAGCCAGAGCCACCGGACTACTACCCCTAATATCCCACATCATCCCATCAGCCAGAGCTACCGGACTACTACCCCTAATATCCCACATCATCCCGTCAGCCAGAGCCACCGGACTACTACCCCTAGTATCCCACATCCCATCAGCCAGAGTCACCGGACTACTACCCCTAATATCCCACATCATCCCATCAGCCAGAGTCACCGGACTACTACCCCTAATATCCCACATCATCCCATCAGCCATATCCACCGGACTACTACCCCTAATATCACACATCATCCCGTCAGCCAGAGCCACCGGACTACTGCCCCTAATATCCCACATCATCCTGTCAGCCAGAGCCACCGGACTACTACCCCTAATATCCCACATCATCCCGTCAGGCAGAGCCACCGGACTACTACCCCTAATATCCTACATCATCCCGTCAGCCAGAGCCACCGGACTACTACCCCTAATATCCCACATCATCCCGTCAGCCAGAGTCACCGGACTACTACCCCTAATATCCCACATCATCCCATCAGCCATATCCACCGGACTACTACCCCTAATATCCCACATCATCCCGTCAGCCAGAGCCACCGGACTACTGCCCCTAATATCCCACATCATCCCATCAGCCATATCCACCGGACTACTACCCCTAATATCCCACATCATCCTGTCAGCCAGAGCCACCGGACTACTACCACTAATATCCCACATCATCCCGTCAGCCAGAGCCACCGGACTACTACCCCTAATATCCTACATCATCCCGTCAGCCAGAGCCACCGGACTACTACCCCTAATATCCCACATCATCCCGTCAGCCAGAGTCACCGGACTGCTACCCTTAATATCCCACATCATCCCATCAGCCAGAGCCACCGGACTACTGCCCCTAATATCCCACATCATCCCGTCAGCCAGAGCCACCGGACTACTACCACTAATATCCCACATCATCCCATCAGCCAGAGCCACCGGACTACTACCCCTAATATCCTACATCATCCTGTCAGCCAGAGCCACCGGACTACTACCACTAATATCCCACATCATCCCATCAGCCAGAGCCACCGGACTACTACCCCTAATATCCTACATCATCCCGTCAGCCAGAGCCACCGGACTACTACCCCTAATATCCCACATCATCCCGTCAGCCAGAGTCACCGGACTACTACCCTTAATATCCCACATCATCCCATCAGCCAGAGCCACCGGACTACTGCCCCTAATATCCCATATCATCCCATCAGCCATATCCACCGGACTACTACCCCTAATATCCCACATCATCCTGTCAGCCAGAGCCACCGGACTACTACCACTAATATCCCACATCATCCCGTCAGCCAGAGCCACCGGACTACTACCCCTAATATCCTACATCATCCCGTCAGCCAGAGCCACCGGACTACTACCCCTAATATCCCACATCATCCCGTCAGCCAGAGTCACCGGACTACTACCCTTAATATCCCACATCATCCCATCAGCCAGAGCCACCGGACTACTACCCCTAATATCCCGCATCATCCCGTCAGCCAGAGCTACCGGACTACTACCACTAATATCCCACATCATCCCGTCAGCCAGAGCTACCGGACTACTACCACTAATATCCCACATCATCCCGTCAGCCAGAGCCACCGGACTACTACCACTAATATCCCACATCATCCCGTCAGCCAGAGCTACCGGACTACTACCACTAATATCCCACATCATCCCGTCAGCCAGAGCCACCGGACTACTACCACTAATATCCCACATCATCCCGTCAGCCAGAGCCACCGGACTACTACCCCTAATATCCCACATCATCCCGTCAGCCAGAGCTACCGGACTACTACCCCTAATATCCTACATCATCCCGTCAGCCAGAGCCACCGGACTACTACCCCTAATATCCTACATCATCCCGTCAGCCAGAGCCACCGGACTACTACCCCTAATATCCTACATCATCCCGTCAGCCAGAGCCACCGGACTACTACCCCTAATATCCCACATCATCCCGTCAGCCAGAGTCACCGGACTACTACCCTTAATATCCCACATCATCCCGTCAGCCAGAGCCACCGGACTACTACCCCTAGTATCCCACATCCCATCAGCCAGAGCCACCGGACTACTACCCCTAATATCCCACATCAACCCGTCAGCCAGAGCCACCGGACTACTGCCCCTAATATCCCACATCATCCCATCAGCCAGAGCCACCGGACTACTACCCCTAATATCCCACATCATCCCGTCAGCCAGAGTCACCGGACTACTACCACTAATATCCCACATCATCCCGTCAGCCAGAGTCACCGGACTGTTACCCCTAATATTCCACATCATCCCATCAGCCAGAGTCACCGGACTGTTACCCCTAATATCCCACATCATCCCGTCAGCCAGAGTCACCGGACTGTTACCCTTAATATCCCACATCATCCCGTCAGCCAGAGCCATCGGACTGTTACCCCTAATATCCCACATCATCCTGTCAGCCAGACCACCGGACTACTACCCCTAATATCCCACATCATCCCGCCAGCCAGAGCCATCGGACTACTACCCCTAATATCCCACATCATCCCGTCAGCCAGAGCCACCAGACTACTACCCCTAGTATCCCACATCCCATCAGCCAGAGCTACCGGACTACTACCCCTAATATCCTACATCATACCGTCAGCCAGAGCCACCGGACTACTACCCCTAATATCTCACATCATCCCGTCAGCCAGAGCCACCGGACTACTACCCCTAATATCCCACATCATCCCATCAGCCAGAACCACCGGACTACTACCCCTAATATCTCACATCATCCCGTCAGCCAGAGCCACCGGACTACTACCCCTAATATCCCACATCATCCCATCAGCCAGAGCCACCAGACTACTACCCCTAATATCCCACATCATCCCGTCAGCCAGAGCCACCAGACTACTACCCCTAGTATCCCAAATCCCATCAGCCAGAGCTACCGGACTACTACCCCTAATATCCCACATCATCCCATCAGCCAGAGTCACCGGTCTACTACCCCTAATATCCCACATCATCCCGTCAGTCAGAGCCATCGGACTGTTACCCCTAATATCCCACATCATCCCGTCAGCCAGAGTCACCGGACTGTTACCCTTAATATCCCACATCATCCCGTCAGCCAGAGCCATCGGACTGTTACCCCTAATATCCCACATCATCCTGTCAGCCAGACCACCGGACTACTACCCCTAATATCCCACATCATCCCGCCAGCCAGAGCCATCGGACTACTACCCCTAATATCCCACATCATCCCGTCAGCCAGAGCCACCAGACTACTACCCCTAGTATCCCACATCCCATCAGCCAGAGCTACCGGACTACTACCCCTAATATCCTACATCATCCCGTCAGCCAGAGCCACCGGACTACTACCCCTAATATCTCACATCATCCCGTCAGCCAGAGCCACCGGACTACTACCCCTAATATCCCACATCATCCCATCAGCCAGAACCACCGGACTACTACCCCTAATATCTCACATCATCCCGTCAGCCAGAGCCACCGGACTACTACCCCTAATATCCCACATCATCCCATCAGCCAGAGCCACCAGACTACTACCCCTAATATCCCACATCATCCCGTCAGCCAGAGCCACCAGACTACTACCCCTAGTATCCCAAATCCCATCAGCCAGAGCTACCGGACTACTACCCCTAATATCCCACATCATCCCATCAGCCAGAGTCACCGGTCTACTACCCCTAATATCCCACATCATCCCGTCAGTCAGAGCCATCGGACTGTTACCCCTAATATCCCACATCATCCTGTCAGCCAGAGCCACCGGACTACTACCCCTAATATCCCACATCATCCCGCCAGCCAGAGCCACCGGACTACTACCCCTAATATCCCACATCATCCCATCAGCCAGAGCCACCGGACTACTAACCCTAATATCCCACATCATCCCGTCTGCCAGAGCCACCGGACTACTACCCCTAATATCCCACATCATCCTGTCAGCCAGAGCCACCGGACTACTACCCCTAATATCCCACATCATCCCGAGCCACCGGACTATTACCCCTAATATCCCACATCATCCCGTCAGCCAGAGCCACCGGACTATTACCCCTAATATCCCACATCATCCCGTCAGCCAGAGCCACCGGACTACTACTCCTAATATCCCACATCATCCCGTAAGCCATAGCCACCGGACTACTACCCCTAATATCCCACATCATCCCGTCAGCCATAGCCACCGGACTACTACCACTAATATCCCACATCATCCCTTCAGCCAGAGCCACCAGACTACTACCCCTAATATCCCACATCATCCCATCAGCCAGAGCCACCAGACTACTATCCCTAATATCCCACATCATCCCATCAGCCAGAGCCACCGGACTACTACCCCTAATATCCCACATCATCCCATCAGCCAGAGCCACGGGACTACTACCCCTAATATCCCACATCATCCCGTCAGCCAGAGCCACCGGACTACTACCCCTAATATCTCACATCATCCCGTCAGCCAGAGCCACCGGACTACTACCCCTAATATCCCACATCATCCCGAGCCACCGGACTACTACCCCTAATATCCCACATCATCCCGTCAGCCAGAGCCACCGGACTATTACCCCTAATATCCCACATCATCCCGTCAGCCAGAGCCACCGGACTACTACTCCTAATATCCCACATCATCCCGTCAGCCATAGCCACCGGACTACTACCCCTAATATCCCACATCATCCCGTCAGCCATAGCCACCGGACTACTACCACTAATATCCCACATCATCCCTTCAGCCAGAGCCACCAGACTACTACCCCTAATATCCCACATCATCCCATCAGCCAGAGCCACCAGACTACTATCCCTAATATCCCACATCATCCCATCAGCCAGAGCCACCGGACTACTACCCCTAATATCCCACATCATCCCATCAGCCAGAGCCACGGGACTACTACCCCTAATATCCCACATCATCCCGTCAGCCAGAGCCACCGGACTACCCCTAATATCTCACATCATCCCATCAGCCAGAGCCACCGGACTACTACCCCTAATATCCCACATCATCCCGTCAGCCAGAGCCACCGGACTACTACCCCTAATATCCCACATCATCCCATCAGCCAGAGCCACCGGACTACTACCCCTAATATCCCACATCATCCCGTCAGCCAGAGCCACCGGACTACTACCCCTAATATCCCTCATCATCCCGTCAGCCAGAGCCACCAGACTACTACCCCTAATATCCCACATCATCCCATCAGCCATATCCACCGGACTACTACCCCTAATATCCCACATCATCCCATCAGCCAGAGCCACCAGACTACTACCCCTAATATCCCACATCATCCCATCAGCCATATCCACCGGACTACTACCCCTAATATCCCACATCATCCCATCAGCCAGAGCCACCGGACTACTACCCCTAATATCCCACATCATCCCGTCAGCCAGAGCCACCAGACTACTACCCCTAATATCCCACATTATCCCGTCAGCCAGAGCCACCGGACTACTACCCCTAATATCCCACATCATCCCATCAGCCATATCCACCGGACTACTACCCCTAATATCCCACATCATCCCGTCAGCCAGAGCTACCGGACTACTACCCCTAATATCCCACATCATCCCGTCAGCCAGAGCCACCGGACTACTACCCCTAGTATCCCACATCCCATCAGCCAGAGTCACCGGACTACTACCCCTAATATCCCACATCATCCCATCAGCCATATCGACCGGACTGCTACCCCTAATATCCCACATCATCCCGTCAGCCAGAGCTACCGGACTACTACCCCTAAAATCCCACATCATCCCGTCAGCCAGAGCCACCGGACTACTACCCCTAGTATCCCACATCCCATCAGCCAGAGCCACCGGACTACTACCCCTAATATCCCACATCATCCCGTCAGCCTGAGCCACCGGACTACTGCCCCTAATATCCCACATCATCCTGTCAGCCAGAGCCACCGGACTACTACCCCTAATATCCCACATCATCCCGTCAGCAAGAGCCACCGGACTACTACCCCTAATATCCCAAATCATCCCGTCAGCCAGAGCTACCGGACTACTACCCCTAATATCCCACATCATCCCGTCAGCCAGAGCCACCGGACTACTACCCCTAGTATCCCACATCCCATCAGCCAGATCCACCGGACTACTACCCCTAATATCCTACATCATCCCGTCAGCCAGAGCCACCGGACTACTGCCCCTAATATCCCACATCATCCTGTCAGCCAGAGCCACCGGACTACTACCCCTAATATCCCACATCATCCCGTCAGCCAGAGCCACCGGACTACTACCCCTAATATCCCACATCATCCCGTCAGCCAGAGCCACCGGACTACTACCCCTAATATCCCAAATCATCCCATCAGCCAGAGCCACCGGACTTCTACCCCTAATATCCCACATCATCCCGTCAGCCATAGCCACCGGACTACTACCCCTAATATCCCACATCATCCCTTCAGCCAGAGCCACCAGACTACTACCCCTAATATCCCACATCATCCCGTCAGCCAGAGCCACCGGACTACTACCACTAATATCCCACATCATCCCGTCAGCCAGAGCCACCGGACTACTACCCCTAATATCCCAAATCATCCCATCAGCCAGAGCCACCGGACTTCTACCCCTAATATCCCACATCATCCCGTCAGCCATAGCCACCGGACTACTACCCCTAATATCCCACATCATCCCTTCAGCCAGAGCCACCAGACTACTACCCCTAATATCCCACATCATCCCGTCAGCCAGAGTCACCGGACTACGACCCCTAATATCCCACATCATCCCATCAGCCAGAGCCAACGGACTACTACCCCTAATATCCCACATCATCCCGTCAGCCAGAGCCACCGGACTACTACCACTAATATCCCACATCATCCCGTCAGCCAGAGCCACCGGACTACTACCCCTAATATCCCACATCATCCCATCAGCCAGAGCCACCGGACTACTACCCCTAATATCCCACATCATCCCGTCAGAGCCACCGGACTACTACCACTAATATCCCACATCATCCCATCAGCCAGAACCACGGGACTACTACCCCTAATATCCCACATCATCTCGTCAGAGCCACCGGACTACTACCCCTAATATCCCACATCATCCCGTCAGCCAGAGCCACCGGACTACTACCCCTAATATTCCACATCATCCCGTCAACCAGAGTCACCGGACTACTACCCTTAATATCCCACATCATCCTGTCAACCAGAGCCACCGGACTACTACCCCTAATATCCCACATCATCCCGTCAGCCAGAGCCACCGGACTACTACCCCTAATATCCCACATCATCCCGTCAGAGCCACCGGACTACTACCACTAATATCCCACATCATCCCATCGGCCAGAACCACGGGACTACTACCCCTAATATCCCACATCATCTCGTCAGAGCCACCGGACTACTACCCCTAATATCCCACATCATCCCGTCAGCCAGAGCCACCGGACTACTACCCCTAATATTCCACATCATCCCGTCAGCCAGAGTCACCGGACTACTACCCCTAATATCCCACATCATCCCGTCAGAGCCACCGGACTACTACCACTAATATCCCACATCATCCCATCGGCCAGAACCACGGGACTACTACCCCTAATATCCCACATCATCTCGTCAGAGCCACCGGACTACTACCCCTAATATCCCACATTATCCCATCAGCCAGAGCCACCGGACTACTACCCCTAATATCCCACATCATCCCGTCAGCCAGAGCCACCGGACTACTACCCCTAATATCCCACATCATCCCGTCAGCCAGAGCCACCGGACTACTACCCCTAATATCCCACATCATCCCATCAGTCAGAGCTACCGGACTACTACCCCTAATATCCCACATCATCCCATCAGCCAGAGCCATTGGACTACCACCCCTAATATCCCACATCATCTCGTCAGAGCCACCGGACTACTACCCCTAATATCCCACATCATCCCATCAGCCAGAGCCACCGGACTACTACCCCTAATATCCCACATCATCCCGTCAGCCAGAGCCACCGGACTACTACCCCTAATATCCCACATCATCCCATCAGTCAGAGCTACCGGACTACTACCCCTAATATCCCACATCATCCCGTCAGCCAGAGCCACCGGACTACTACCCCTAATATCCCACATCATCCCATCAGCCAGAGCCACCGGACTACTACCCCTAATATCCCGCATCATCCCGTCAGCCAGAGCCACCGGACTACTACCCCTAATATCCCACATCATCCCGTCAGCCAGAGCCACCGGACTACTACCCCTAATATCCCACATCATCCTGTCAACCAGAGCCACCGGACTACTACCCCTAATATCCCGCATCATCCCGTCAGCCAGAGCCACCGGACTACTACCCCTAATATCCCACATCATCCCATCAGCCAGAGCTACCGGACTACTACCCCTAATATCCCACATCATCCCGTCAGCCAGAGCCACCGGACTACTACCACTAATATCCCACATCATCCCATCAGCCAGAGCTACCAGACTACTACCACTAATATCCCACATCATCCCGTCAGCAAGAGCCACCGGACTACTACCCCTAATATCCCACATCATCCCGTCAGCAAGAGCCACCGGACTACTACCACTAATATCCCACATCATCCCATCAGCCAGAGCTACCAGACTACTACCCCTAATATCCCACATCATCCCGTCAGCAAGAGCCACCGGACTACTACCACTAATATCCCGCATCATCCCGTCAGCCAGAGCCACCGGACTACTACCCCTAATATCCCACATCATCCCGTCAGCCAGAGCCACCGGACTACTACCCCTAATATCCCACATCATCCCATCAGCCAGAGCTACCGGACTACTACCCCTAATATCCCACATCATCCCGTCAGCCAGAGCCACCGGACTACTACCACTAATATCCCACATCATCCCATCAGCCAGAGCTACCAGACTACTACCCCTAATATCCCACATCATCCCGTCAGCAAGAGCCACCGGACTACTACCCCTAATATCCCACATCATCCCGTCAGCCAGAGCCACCGGACTACTACCACTAATATCCCACATCATCCCATCAGCCAGAGCTACCAGACTACTACCCCTAATATCCCACATCATCCCGTCAGCCAGAGCCACCGGACTACTACCACTAATATCCCACATCATCCCATCAGCCAGAGCTACCAGACTACTACCACTAATATCCCACATCATCCCATCAGCCAGAGCTACCAGACTACTACCCTTAATATCCCACATCATCCCGTCAGCCAGAGCCACCGGACTACTACCCCTAATATCCCACATCATCCCGTCAGAGCCACCGGACTACTACCCCTAATATCCCACATCATCCCGTCAGAGCCACCGGACTACTACCACTAATATCCCACATCATCCCATCAGCCAGAGCTACCAGACTACTACCACTAATATCCCACATCATCCCATCAGCCAGAGCTACCAGACTACTACCACTAATATCCCACATCATCCCATCAGCCAGAGCCACCGGACTACTACCCCTAATATCCCACATCATCCCGTCAGAGCCACCGGACTACTACCCCTAATATCCCACATCATCCCGTCAGCCAGAGCCACCGGACTACTACCCCTAATATCCCACATCATCCCGTCAGAGCCACCGGACTACTACCCCTAATATCCCACATCATCCCATCAGCCAGAGCCACCGGACTACTACCCCTAATATCCCACATCATCCCGTCAGAGCCACCGGACTACTACCCCTAATATCCCACATCATCCCATCAGCCAGAGCCACCGGACTACTACCCCTAATATCCCGCATCATCCCGTCAGCCATAGCCACCGGACTACTACCACTAATATCCCACATCATCCCGTCAGAGCCACCGGACTACTACCCCTAATATCTCACATCATCCCGTCAGCCAGAGCCACCGGACTACTACCCCTAATATCCCACATCATCTCGTCAGAGCCACCGGACTACTACCCCTAATATCCCACATCATCCCATCAGCCAGAGCCACCGGACTACTACCCCTAATATCCCACATCATCCCTTCAGCCAGAGCCACCGAACTACTACCACTAATATCCCACATCATCCCGTCAGAGCCACCGGACTACTACCACTAATATCCCATATCATCCCATCAGCCAGAGCCACCGGACTACTACCCCTAATATCCCACATCATCTCGTCATAGCCACCGGACTACTACCCCTAAAATCCCTCATCATCCCGTCAGCCAGAGCCACCGGACTACTACCCCTAATATCCCACATCATCTCGTCATAGCCACCGGACTACTACCCCTAAAATCCCTCATCATCCCGTCAGCCAGAGCCACCGGACTACTTCCCCTAATATTCCACATCATCCCATCAGCCAGAGCCACCGGACTACTACCCCTAATATCCCACATCATCCTGTCAACCAGAGCCACCAGACTTCTACCCCTAATATCCCGCATCATCCCGTCAGCCAGAGCCACCGGACTACTACCCCTAATATCCCACATCATCCCATCAGCCAGAGCCACCGGACTACTACCCCTAATATCCCACATCATCCCATCAGCCAGAGCTACCGGACTACTACCACTAATATCCCACATCATCCCGTCAGCCAGAGCCACCGGACTACTACCCCTAATATCCCACATCATCCCATCAGCCAGAGCTACCGGACTACTACCCCTAATATCCCACATCATCCCGTCAGCCAGAGCCACCGGACTGTTACCCCTAATATCCCACATCATCCCATCAGCCAGAGCCACCGGACTACTACCCCTAATATCCCACATCATCCCTTCAGCCAGAGCCACCGAACTACTCCCCCTAATATCCCACATCATCTCGTCAGCCAGAGCCACCGGACTACTACCCCTAATATCCCTCATCATCCCGTCAGCCAGAGCCCCCGGACTACTACCCCTAATATCCCACATCATCTCGTCATAGCCACCGGACTACTACCCCTAAAATCCCTCATCATCCCGTCAGCCAGAGCCACCGGACTACTACCCCTAATATTCCACATCATCCCGTCAGCCAGAGTCACCGGACTACTACCCTTAATATCCCACATCATCCTGTCAACCAGAGCCACCGGACTTCTACCCCTAATATCCCGCATCATCCCGTCAGCCAGAGCCACCGGACTACTACCCCTAATATCCCACATCATCCCGTCAGCCAGAGCCACCGGACTACTACCCCTAATATCCCACATCATCCCGTCAGCCAGAGCCACCGGACTACTACCCCTAATATCCCAAATCATCCCATCAGCCAGAGCCACCGGACTTCTACCCCTAATATCCCACATCATCCCGTCAGCCATAGCCACCGGACTACTACCCCTAATATCCCACATCATCCCTTCAGCCAGAGCCACCAGACTACTACCCCTAATATCCCACATCATCCCGTCAGCCAGAGCCACCGGACTACTACCACTAATATCCCACATCATCCCGTCAGCCAGAGCCACCGGACTACTACCCCTAATATCCCAAATCATCCCATCAGCCAGAGCCACCGGACTTCTACCCCTAATATCCCACATCATCCCGTCAGCCATAGCCACCGGACTACTACCCCTAATATCCCACATCATCCCTTCAGCCAGAGCCACCAGACTACTACCCCTAATATCCCACATCATCCCGTCAGCCAGAGTCACCGGACTACGACCCCTAATATCCCACATCATCCCATCAGCCAGAGCCAACGGACTACTACCCCTAATATCCCACATCATCCCGTCAGCCAGAGCCACCGGACTACTACCACTAATATCCCACATCATCCCGTCAGAGCCACCGGACTACTACCAATAATATCCCACATCATCCCGTCAGCCAGAGCCACCGGACTACTACCCCTAATATCCCACATCATCCCATCAGCCAGAGCCACCGGACTACTACCCCTAATATCCCACATCATCCCGTCAGAGCCACCGGACTACTACCACTAATATCCCACATCATCCCATCAGCCAGAACCACGGGACTACTACCCCTAATATCCCACATCATCTCGTCAGAGCCACCGGACTACTACCCCTAATATCCCACATCATCCCGTCAGCCAGAGCCACCGGACTACTACCCCTAATATTCCACATCATCCCGTCAACCAGAGTCACCGGACTACTACCCTTAATATCCCACATCATCCTGTCAACCAGAGCCACCGGACTACTACCCCTAATATCCCACATCATCCCGTCAGCCAGAGCCACCGGACTACTACCCCTAATATCCCACATCATCCCGTCAGAGCCACCGGACTACTACCACTAATATCCCACATCATCCCATCGGCCAGAACCACGGGACTACTACCCCTAATATCCCACATCATCTCGTCAGAGCCACCGGACTACTACCCCTAATATCCCACATCATCCCGTCAGCCAGAGCCACCGGACTACTACCCCTAATATTCCACATCATCCCGTCAGCCAGAGTCACCGGACTACTACCCCTAATATCCCACATCATCCCGTCAGAGCCACCGGACTACTACCACTAATATCCCACATCATCCCATCGGCCAGAACCACGGGACTACTACCCCTAATATCCCACATCATCTCGTCAGAGCCACCGGACTACTACCCCTAATATCCCACATTATCCCATCAGCCAGAGCCACCGGACTACTACCCCTAATATCCCACATCATCCCGTCAGCCAGAGCCACCGGACTACTACCCCTAATATCCCACATCATCCCGTCAGCCAGAGCCACCGGACTACTACCCCTAATATCCCACATCATCCCATCAGTCAGAGCTACCGGACTACTACCCCTAATATCCCACATCATCCCATCAGCCAGAGCCATTGGACTACCACCCCTAATATCCCACATCATCTCGTCAGAGCCACCGGACTACTACCCCTAATATCCCACATCATCCCATCAGCCAGAGCCACCGGACTACTACCCCTAATATCCCACATCATCCCGTCAGCCAGAGCCACCGGACTACTACCCCTAATATCCCACATCATCCCATCAGTCAGAGCTACCGGACTACTACCCCTAATATCCCACATCATCCCGTCAGCCAGAGCCACCGGACTACTACCCCTAATATCCCACATCATCCCATCAGCCAGAGCCACCGGACTACTACCCCTAATATCCCGCATCATCCCGTCAGCCAGAGCCACCGGACTACTACCCCTAATATCCCACATCATCCCGTCAGCCAGAGCCACCGGACTACTACCCCTAATATCCCACATCATCCTGTCAACCAGAGCCACCGGACTACTACCCCTAATATCCCGCATCATCCCGTCAGCCAGAGCCACCGGACTACTACCCCTAATATCCCACATCATCCCATCAGCCAGAGCTACCGGACTACTACCCCTAATATCCCACATCATCCCGTCAGCCAGAGCCACCGGACTACTACCACTAATATCCCACATCATCCCATCAGCCAGAGCTACCAGACTACTACCCCTAATATCCCACATCATCCCGTCAGCAAGAGCCACCGGACTACTACCACTAATATCCCACATCATCCCATCAGCCAGAGCTACCAGACTACTACCCCTAATATCCCACATCATCCCGTCAGCCAGAGCCACCGGACTACTACCCCTAATATCCCACATCATCCCGTCAGCCAGAGCCACCGGACTACTACCCCTAATATCCCACATCATCCCGTCAGCCAGAGCCACCGGACTACTACCCCTAATATCCCACATCATCCCATCAGCCAGAGCTACCGGACTACTACCCCTAATATCCCACATCATCCCGTCAGCCAGAGCCACCGGACTACTACCACTAATATCCCACATCATCCCATCAGCCAGAGCTACCAGACTACTACCCCTAATATCCCACATCATCCCGTCAGCAAGAGCCACCGGACTACTACCCCTAATATCCCACATCATCCCGTCAGCCAGAGCCACCGGACTACTACCACTAATATCCCACATCATCCCATCAGCCAGAGCTACCAGACTACTACCCCTAATATCCCACATCATCCCGTCAGCCAGAGCCACCGGACTACTACCACTAATATCCCACATCATCCCATCAGCCAGAGCTACCAGACTACTACCACTAATATCCCACATCATCCCATCAGCCAGAGCTACCAGACTACTACCCTTAATATCCCACATCATCCCGTCAGCCAGAGCCACCGGACTACTACCCCTAATATCCCACATCATCCCGTCAGAGCCACCGGACTACTACCCCTAATATCCCACATCATCCCGTCAGAGCCACCGGACTACTACCACTAATATCCCACATCATCCCATCAGCCAGAGCTACCAGACTACTACCACTAATATCCCACATCATCCCATCAGCCAGAGCTACCAGACTACTACCACTAATATCCCACATCATCCCATCAGCCAGAGCCACCGGACTACTACCCCTAATATCCCACATCATCCCGTCAGAGCCACCGGACTACTACCCCTAATATCCCACATCATCCCGTCAGCCAGAGCCACCGGACTACTACCCCTAATATCCCACATCATCCCGTCAGAGCCACCGGACTACTACCCCTAATATCCCACATCATCCCATCAGCCAGAGCCACCGGACTACTACCCCTAATATCCCACATCATCCCGTCAGAGCCACCGGACTACTACCCCTAATATCCCACATCATCCCATCAGCCAGAGCCACCGGACTACTACCCCTAATATCCCGCATCATCCCGTCAGCCATAGCCACCGGACTACTACCACTAATATCCCACATCATCCCGTCAGAGCCACCGGACTACTACCCCTAATATCTCACATCATCCCGTCAGCCAGAGCCACCGGACTACTACCCCTAATATCCCACATCATCTCGTCAGAGCCACCGGACTACTACCCCTAATATCCCACATCATCCCATCAGCCAGAGCCACCGGACTACTACCCCTAATATCCCACATCATCCCTTCAGCCAGAGCCACCGAACTACTACCACTAATATCCCACATCATCCCGTCAGAGCCACCGGACTACTACCACTAATATCCCATATCATCCCATCAGCCAGAGCCACCGGACTACTACCCCTAATATCCCACATCATCTCGTCATAGCCACCGGACTACTACCCCTAAAATCCCTCATCATCCCGTCAGCCAGAGCCACCGGACTACTACCCCTAATATCCCACATCATCTCGTCATAGCCACCGGACTACTACCCCTAAAATCCCTCATCATCCCGTCAGCCAGAGCCACCGGACTACTTCCCCTAATATTCCACATCATCCCATCAGCCAGAGCCACCGGACTACTACCCCTAATATCCCACATCATCCTGTCAACCAGAGCTACCGGACTACTACCACTAATATCCCACATCATCCCGTCAGCCAGAGCCACCGGACTACTACCCCTAATATCCCACATCATCCCATCAGCCAGAGCTACCGGACTACTACCCCTAATATCCCACATCATCCCGTCAGCCAGAGCCACCGGACTGTTACCCCTAATATCCCACATCATCCCATCAGCCAGAGCCACCGGACTACTACCCCTAATATCCCACATCATCCCTTCAGCCAGAGCCACCGAACTACTCCCCCTAATATCCCACATCATCTCGTCAGCCAGAGCCACCGGACTACTACCCCTAATATCCCTCATCATCCCGTCAGCCAGAGCCCCCGGACTACTACCCCTAATATCCCTCATCATCCTGTCAACCAGAGCCACCGGACTTCTACCCCTAATATCCCGCATCATCCCGTCAGCCAGAGCCACCGGACTACTACCCCTAATATCCCACATCATCCCGTCAGCCAGAGCCACCGGACTACTACCCCTAATATCCCACATCATCCCATCAGCCAGAGCTACCGGACTACTACCCCTAATATCCCACATCATCCCGTCAGTCAGAGCCATCGGACTGTTACCCCTAATATCCCACATCATCCTGTCAACCAGAGCCAGCGGACTACTACCCCTAATATCCCGCATCATCCCGTCAGCCAGAGCCACTGGACTACTACCCCTAATATCCCACATCATCCCGTCAGCCAGAGCCACCGGACTACTACCCCTAATATCCCACATCATCCCATCAGCCAGAGCTACCGGACTACTACCCCTAATATCCCACATCATCCCGTCAGCCAGAGCCACCGGACTACTACCACTAATATCCCACATCATCCCGTCAGCCAGAGCTACCGGACTACTACCCCTAATATCAAACATCATCCCATCAGCCAGAGCCACCGGACTACTTCCCCTAATATCCCACATCATCCCGTCAGCCAGAGCCACCGGACTACTACCCCTAATATCCCACATCATCCCATCAGCCAGAGCCACCGGACTACTACCACTAATATCCCACATCATCCCGTCAGCCAGAGCCACCGGACTACTACCCTTAATATCCCACATCATCCCGTCAGCCAGAGTCACCGGACTACTACCCTTAATATCCCACATCATCCCGTCAGCCATAGCCACCGGACTACTACCCCTAATATCCCACATCATCCCTTCAACCAGAGCCACCGGACTACCACCCCTAATATCCCACATCATCCCATCAGCCAGAGCCACCGGACTACCACCCCTAATATCCCACATCATCCCGTCAGCCAGTGCCACCTGACTACTACCCCTAATATCCCTCATCATCCCGTCAGCCAGAGCCCCCGGACTACTACCCCTAATATCCCACATCATCTCGTCATAGCCACCGGACTACTACCCCTAAAATCCCTCATCATCCCGTCAGCCAGAGCCACCGGACTACTACCCCTAATATTCCACATCATCCCGTCAGCCAGAGTCACCGGACTACTACCCTTAATATCCCACATCATCCTGTCAACCAGAGCCACCGGACTTCTACCCCTAATATCCCGCATCATCCCGTCAGCCAGAGCCACCGGACTACTACCCCTAATATCCCACATCATCCCGTCAGCCAGAGCCACCGGACTACTACCCCTAATATCCCACATCATCCCATCAGCCAGAGCTACCGGACTACTACCCCTAATATCCCACATCATCCCGTCAGTCAGAGCCATCGGACTGTTACCCCTAATATCCCACATCATCCTGTCAACCAGAGCCAGCGGACTACTACCCCTAATATCCCGCATCATCCCGTCAGCCAGAGCCACTGGACTACTACCCCTAATATCCCACATCATCCCGTCAGCCAGAGCCACCGGACTACTACCCCTAATATCCCACATCATCCCATCAGCCAGAGCTACCGGACTACTACCCCTAATATCCCACATCATCCCGTCAGCCAGAGCCACCGGACTACTACCACTAATATCCCACATCATCCCGTCAGCCAGAGCTACCGGACTACTACCCCTAATATCAAACATCATCCCATCAGCCAGAGCCACCGGACTACTTCCCCTAATATCCCACATCATCCCGTCAGCCAGAGCCACCGGACTACTACCCCTAATATCCCACATCATCCCATCAGCCAGAGCCACCGGACTACTACCACTAATATCCCACATCATCCGGTCAGCCAGAGCCACCGGACTACTACCCCTAATATCCCACATCATCCCGTCAGCCAGAGTCACCGGACTACTACCCTTAATATCCCACATCATCCCGTCAGCCATAGCCACCGGACTACTACCCCTAATATCCCACATCATCCCTTCAACCAGAGCCACCGGACTACTACCACTAATATCCCACATCATCCCATCAGCCATAGCCACCGGACTACTACCCCTAATATCCCACATCATCCCTTCAACCAGAGCCACCGGACTACTACCACTAATATCCCACATCATCCCGTCAGCTAGAGTCACCGGACTACTACCCTTAATATCCCACATCATCCCGTCAGCCATAGCCACCGGACTACTACCCCTAATATCCCACATCATCCCATCAGCCAGAGCCACCGGACTACTACCCCTAATATCCCACATCATCCCGTCAGCCAGTGCCACCTGACTACTACCCCTAATATCCCACATCATCCCTTCAGCCAGAGCCACCGGACTACTACCCCTAATATCCCACATCATCCCGTCAGCCAGAGCCACCGGACTACTACCCCTAATATCCCACATCATCCCATCAGCCAGAGCCACCAGACTACTACCCCTAATATCCCACATCATCCCGTCAGCCAGAGCCACCGGACTACTACCCCTAATATCCCACATCATCCCTTCAGCCAGAGCCACCGGACTACTACCCCTAATAACCCACATCATCCCGTCAGCCAGAGCCACCGGACTACTACCCCTAATATCCCACATCATCCCTTCAGCCAGAGCCACCGGACTACTACCCCTAATATCCCACATCATCCCGTCAGCCAGAGCCACCGGACTACTACCCCTAATATCCCACATCATCCCGTCAGCCAGAGCCACCGGACTACTACCCCTAATATCCCACATCATCCCGTCAGCCAGAGCCACCGGACTACTACCCCTAATATCCCACATCATCCCGTCAGCCAGAGTCACCGGACTACAACACCTAATATCCCACATCATCCCATCAGCCAGAGCCACCGGACTACTACCCCTAATATCCCACATCATCCCGTCAACCAGAGCCACCGGACTACTACCCCTAATATCCCACATCATCCCGTCAGCCAGAGCCACCGGACTACTACCCCTAATATCCCACATCATCCCTTCAGCCAGAGCCACCGGACTACTACCCCTAATATCCCACATCATCCCATCAGCCTGTGCCACATCATCCCGTCAACCAGAGCCACCGGACTACTACCACTAATATCCCACATCATCCCGTCAGCAAGAGCTACGGGACTACTACCCCTTATATCCCACATCATCCCATCAGCCAGAGTCACCGGACTACTACCCCTAATATCCCACATCATCCCGTCAGCCAGAGTCACCGGACTACAACCCCTAATATCCCACATCATCCCATCAGCCAGAGCCACCGGACTACTACCCCTAATATCCCACATCATCCCGTCAGCCAGAGCCACCGGACTACTACCCCTAATATCCCACATCATCTCGTCAGAGCCACCGGACTGCTACCACTAATATCCCACATCATCCCATCAGCCAGAGCCACCGGACTACTACCACTAATATCCCACATCATCCCGTCAGCCAGAGTCACCGGACTACTACCCCTAATATCCCACATCATCCCGTCAGCCAGAGTCACCGGACTACAACCCCTAATATCCCACATCATCCCATCAGCCAGAGCCACCGGACTACTACCCCTAATATCCCACATCATCCCGTCAGCCAGAGTCACCGGACTACAACCCCTAATATCCCACATCATCCCATCAGCCAGAGCCACCGGACTACTACCCCTAATATCCCACATCATCCCATCAGCCAGAGCCACCGGACTACTACCCCTAATATCCCACATCATCCCATCAGCCAGAGCCACCGGACTACTACCCCTAATATCCCACATCATCCCATCAGCCAGAGTCACCGGACTACAACCCCTAATATCCCACATCATCCCGTCAGCCAGAGTCACCGGACTACAACCCCTAATATCCCACATCATCCCATCAGCCAGAGCCACCGGACTACTACCCCTAATATCCCACATCATCCCATCAGCCAGAGCCACCGGACTACTACCCCTAATATCCCACATCATCCCATCAGCCAGAGTCACCGGACTACAACCCCTAATATCCCACATCATCCCATCAGCCAGAGTCACCGGACTACAACCCCTAATATCCCACATCATCCCATCAGCCAGAGCCACCGGACTACTACCCCTAATATCCCACATCATCCCATCAGCCAGAGCCACCGGACTACTACCCCTAATATCCCACATCATCCCGTCAGCCAGAGCCACCGGACTACTACCCCTAATATCCCACATCATCCCATCAGCCAGAGCCACGGGACTACTACCCCTAATATCCCACATCATCTCGTCAGAGCCACCGGACTGCTACCACTAATATCCCACATCATCCCATCAGCCAGAGCCACCGGACTACTACCCCTAATATCCCACATCATCCCATCAGCCAGAGCCACCGGACTACTACCCCTAATGTCCCACATCATCCCGTCAGCCAGAGTCACCGGACTACTACCCCTAATATCCCACATCATCCCGTCAGCCAGAGTCACCGGACTACAACCCCTAATATCCCACATCATCCCATCAGCCAGAGCCACCGGACTACTACCCCTAATATCCCACATCATCCCATCAGCCAGAGCCACCGGACTACTACCCCTAATATCCCACATCATCCCGTCAGCCAGAGCCACCGGACTACTACCCCTAATATCCCACATCATCCCATCAGCCAGAGCCACGGGACTACTACCCCTAATATCCCACATCATCTCGTCAGAGCCACCGGACTGCTACCACTAATATCCCACATCATCCCGTCAGCCAGAGCCACCGGACTACTACCACTAATATCCCACATCATCCCGTCAGCCAGAGCCACCGGACTACTACCACTAATGTCCCACATAATCCCATCAGCCAGAGCCACCGGACTACTACCACTAATATCCCACATCATCCCGTCAGCCAGGGCCACCGGACTACTACCACTAATATCCCACATCATCCCGTCAGCCAGTGCCACCGGACTACTACCACTAATCTCCCACATCATCCCATCAGCCAGAACCACCGGACTACTACCCCTAATATCCCACATCATCCCGTCAGCCAGAGCCACCGGACTACTACCACTAATATCCCACATCATCCCATCAGCCAGAGCCACCAGAATACTACCCCTAATATCCCACATCATCCCGTCAGCCAGTGCCACCGTACTACTACCACTAATCTCCCACATCATCCCATCAGCCAGAACCACCGGACTACTACCCCTAATATCCCACATCATCCCGTCAGCCAGAGCCACCAGACTACTACCCCTAATATCCCACATCATCCCGTCAGCCAGAGCCACCGGACTACTACCCCTAATATCCCACATCATCCCGTCAGCCAGAGCCACCAGACTACTACCCCTAATATCCCACATCATCCCGTCAGCCAGAGCCACCAGACTACTACCCCTAATATCCCACATCATCCCGTCAGCCAGAGCCACCGGACTACTACCCCTAATATCCCACATCATCCCGTCAGCCAGAGCCACCGGACTACTACCCCTAATATCCCACATCATCCCGTCAGCCAGAGCCACCAGACTACTACCACTAATATCCCACATCATCCCGTCAGCCAGAGTCACCGGACTACTACCCCTAATATCCCACATCATCCCGTCAGCCAGAGCCACCAGACTACTACCCCTAATATCCCACATCATCCCGTCAGCCAGAGCCACCGGACTACTACCACTAATATCCCACATCATCCCGTCAGCCAGAGCCACCGGACTACTACCACTAATATCCCACATCATCCCATCAGCCAGAGTCACCGGACTACTACCCCTAATATCCCACATCATCCCGTCAGCCAGAGCCACCGGACTACTACCACTAATATCCCACATCATCCCATCAGCCAGAACCACCGGACTACTACCCCTAATATCCCACATCATCCCGTCAGCCAGAGCCACCAGACTACTACCCCTAATATCCCACATCATCCCGTCAGCCAGAGCCACCGGACTACTACCCCTAATATCCCACATCATCCCGTCAGCCAGAGCCACCGGACTACTACCCCTAATATCCCACATCATCCCGTCAGCCAGAGCCACCGGACTACTACCACTAATATCCCACATCATCCCGTCAGCCAGAGCCACCGGACTACTACCACTAATATCCCACATCATCCCATCAGCCAGAGCCACCGGACTACTACCCCTAATATCCCACATCATCCCGTCAGCCAGAGCCACCGGACTACTACCACTAATCTCCCACATCATCCCATCAGCCAGAACCACCGGACTACTACCCCTAATATCCCACATCATCCCGTCAGCCAGAGCCACCAGACTACTACCCCTAATATCCCACATCATCCCGTCAGCCAGAGCCACCGGACTACTACCCCTAATATCCCACATCATCCCGTCAGCCAGAGCCACCAGACTACTACCCCTAATATCCCACATCATCCCGTCAGCCAGAGCCACCGGACTATTACCCCTAATATCCCACATCATCCCATCATCCAGAGCCACCAGACTTCTACCACTAATATCCCACATCATCCCGTCAGCCAGAGTCACCGGACTACTACCACTAATATCCCACATCATCCCATCAGCCAGAACCACCGGACTACTACCCCTAATATCCCACATCATCCCGTCAGCCAGAGCCACCAGACTACTACCCCTAATATCCCACATCATCCCGTCAGCCAGAGCCACCGGACTACTACCCCTAATATCCCACATCATCCCATCATCCAGAGCCACCAGACTACTACCACTAATATCCCACATCATCCCGTCAGCCAGAGCCACCGGACTACTACCCCTAATATCCCACATCATCCCATCAGCCAGAACCACCGGACTACTACCCCTAATATCCCACATCATCCCATCAGCCAGAGCCACCGGACTACTACCCCTAATATCCCACATCATCCCGTCAGCCAGAGCCACCGGACTACTACCACTAATATCCCACATCATCCCATCAGCCAGAACCACCGGACTACTACCCCTAATATCCCACATCATCCCGTCAGCCAGAGCCACCAGACTACTACCCCTAATATCCCACATCATCCCATCATCCAGAGCCACCAGACTACTACCACTAATATCCCACATCATCCCGTCAGCCAGAGCCACCAGACTACTACCCCTAATATCCCACATCATCCCGTCAGCCAGAGCCACCGGACTACTACCCCTAATATCCCACATCATCCCGTCAGCCAGAGCCACCGGACTATTACCCCTAATATCCCACATCATCCCATCATCCAGAGCCACCAGACTACTACCACTAATATCCCACATCATCCCGTCAGCCAGAGTCACCGGACTACTACCCCTAATATCCCACATCATCCCATCAGCCAGAGCCACCGGACTACTACCCCTAATATCCCACATCATACCGTCAGCCAGAGCCACCGGACTACTACCACTAATATCCCACATCATCCCATCAGCCAGAGCCACCGGACTACTACCCCTAATATCCCACATCATCCCGTCAGCCAGAGCCACCGGACTACTACCCCCTAATATCCCACATCATCCCATCAGCCAGAGCCACCAGACTACTACCCCTAATATCCCACATCATCCCATCAGCCAGAGCCACCAGACTACTACCCCTAATATCCCACATCATCCCGTCAGCCAGAGCCACCAGACTACTACCCCTAATATCCCACATCATCCCGTCAGCCAGAGCCACCGGACTACTACCCCTAATATCCCACATCATCCCGTCAGCCAGAGCCACCGGACTATTACCCCTAATATCCCACATCATCCCATCATCCAGAGCCACCAGACTACTACCACTAATATCCCACATCATCCCGTCAGCCAGAGTCACCGGACTACTACCCCTAATATCCCACATCATCCCATCAGCCAGAGCCACCGGACTACTACCCCTAATATCCCACATCATACCGTCAGCCAGAGCCACCGGACTACTACCCCTAATATCCCACATCATCCCGTCAGCCAGAGCCACCGGACTACTACCCCTAATATCCCACATCATCCCATCAGCCAGAGCCACCAGACTACTACCCCTAATATCCCACATCATCCCATCAGCCAGAGCCACCGGACTACTACCCCTAATATCCCACATCATCCCGTCAGCCAGAGCCACCGGACTACTACCCCCTAATATCCCACATCATCCCATCAGCCAGAGCCACCGGACTACTACCCCTAATATCCCACATCATCCCGTCAGCCAGAGCCACCGGACTACTACCCCTAATATCCCACATCATCCCATCAGCCAGAGCCACCGGGCTACTACCCCTAATATCCCACATCATCCCGTCAGCCAGAGCCACCGGACTACTACCCCTAGTATCCCACATCATCCCGTCAGCCAGAGCCACCGGACTACTACCACTAATATCCCACATCATCCCGTCAGCCAGAGCCACCGGACTACTACCACTAATATCCCACATCATCCCATCAGCCAGAGCCATGGGACTACTACCCCTAGTATCCCACATCCCATCAGCCAGACCCACCGGACTACTACCCCTAATATCCTACATCATCCCGTCAGCCAGAGCCACCGGACTACTACCCCTAATATCCCACATCATCCCGTCAGCCAGAGCCACCGGTCTACTACCACTAATATCCCGCATCATCCCGTCAGACCCACCGGACTACTACCCCTAATATCCCACATCATCCCATCAGTCAGAGCCACCGGACTACTACCCCTAATATCCCACATCATCCCGTCAGCCAGAGTCACCGGACTACAACCCCTAATATCCCACATCATCCCATCAGCCAGAGCCACCGGACTACTACCCCTAATATCCCACATCATCCCGTCAGTCAGAGCCATCAGACTACTACCCCTAATATCCCACATCATCCCGTCAGCCAGAGCCACCGGACTACTACCCCTAGTATCCCACATCATCCCGTCAGCCAGAGCCACCGGACTACTACCACTAATATCCCACATCATCCCGTCAGCCAGAGCCACCGGACTACTACCTCTAATATCCCACATCATTCCGTCAGCCAGAGCCACCGGACTACAACCCCTAATATCCCACATCATCCCATCAGCCAGAGCCACCGGACTACTACCCCTAATATCCCACATCATCCCATCAGCCAGAGCCACCGGACTACTACCCCTAATATCCCACATCATCCCGTCAGCCAGAGCCACCGGACTACTACCCCTAATATCCCACATCATCCCGTCAGCCAGAGCCACCGGTCTACTACCACTAATATCCCGCATCATCCCGTCAGCCAGAGACACCGGACTACTACCCCTAATATCCCACATCATCCCATCAGCCAGAGCCACCGGACTACTACCCCTAATATCCCACATCATCCCGTCAGCCAGAGCCACCGGACTACAACCCCTAATATCCCACATCATCCCGTCAGCCAGAGCCACCGGACTACTACCACTAATATCCCACATCATCCCGTCAGCCAGAGCTACCGGACTACTACCCCTAATATCCCACATCATCCCGTCAGCCAGAGCCACCGGACTACTACCACTAATATCCCACATCATCCCGTCAGCCAGAGCCACCGGACTACTACCCCTAATATCCCACATCATCCCGTCAGCCAGAGCCACCGGACTACTACCACTAATATCCCACATCATCCCGTCAGCCAGAGCCACCGGACTACTACCCCTAATATCCCACATCATCCTGTCAGCCAGAGCCACCGGACTACTACCACTAATATCCCACATCATCCCGTCAGCCAGAGCCACCGGACTACTACCCCTAATATCCCACATCATCCCGTCAGCCAGAGCCACCGGACTACTACCCCTAATATCCCACATCATCCTGTCAGCCAGAGCCACCGGACTACTACCACTAATATCCCACAACATCCCGTCAGCCAGAGCCACCGGACTACTACCACTAATATCCCACATCATCCCGTCAGTCAGAGCCACCGGACTACTACCCCTAATATCCCACATCATCCTGTCAGCCAGAGCCACCGGACTACTACCACTAATATCCCACATCATCCCGTCAGCCAGAGCCACCGGACTACTACCACTAATATCCCACATCATCCCGTCAGTCAGAGCCACCGGACTACTACCCCTAATATCCCACATCATCCTGTCAGCCAGAGCCACCGGACTACTACCACTAATATCCCACATCATCCCATCAGCCAGAGGCACCGGACTACTACCACTAATATCCCACATCATCCCGTCAGCCAGAGTCACCGGACTACAACCCCTAATATCCCACATCATCCTGTCAGCCAGAGCCACCGGACTACTACCACTAATATCCCACATCATCCCGTCAGCCAGAGCCACCGGACTACTACCACTAATATCCCACATCATCCCGTCAGCCAGAGTCACCGGACTACAACCCCTAATATCCCACATCATCCCGTCAGCCAGAGCCACCGGACTACTACCACTAATATCCCACATCATCCCATCAGCCAGAGCCACCGGACTACTACCCCTAATATCCCACATCATCCCGTCAGCCAGAGCCACCGGACTACTATCCCTAATATCCCACATCATCCCATCAGCCAGAGCCACCGGACTACTACCCCTAATATCCCACATCATCCCATCAGCCAGAGCCACCGGACTACTACCCCTAATATCCCACATCATCCCATCAGCCAGAGCCACCGGACTACTACCCCTAATATCCCACATCATCCCGTCAGCCAGAGTCACCGGACTACAACCCCTAATATCCCACATCATCCCATCAGCCAGAGCCACCGGACTACTATCCCTAATATCCCACATCATCCCGTCAGCCAGAGCCACCGGACTACTACCACTAATATCCCACATCATCCCGTCAGCCAGAGTCACCGGACTACTACCACTAATATCCCACATCATCCCGTCAGCCAGAGCCACCAGACTACTACCACTAATATCCCACATCATCCCGTCAGCCACAGCCACCGGACTACTACCCCAAATATCCCACATCATCCCGTCAGCCAGAGCCACCAGACTACTACCCCTAATATCCCACATCATCCCGTCAGCCAGAGCCACCGGACTACTACCACTAATATCCCACATCATCCCGTCAGCCAGAGTCACCGGACTACTACCACTAATATCCCACATAATCCCGTCAGCCAGAGCCACCAGACTACTACCACTAATATCCCACATCATCCCGTCAGCCACAGCCACCGGACTACTACCCCAAATATCCCACATCATCCCGTCAGCCAGAGCCACCGGACTACTACCCCAAATATCCCACATCATCCCGTCAGCCAGAGCCACCGGACTACTATCCCTAATATCACACATCATCCCATCAGCCAGAGCCACCGGACTACTACCCCTAATATCCCACATCATCCCATCAGCCAGAGCCACCGGACTACTACCCCTAATATCCCACATCATCCCGTCAGCCAGAGTCACCGGACTACAACCCCTAATATCCCACATCATCCCATCAGCCAGAGCCACCGGACTACTATCCCTAATATCTCACATCATCCCATCAGCCAGAGCCACCGGACTACTACCCCTAATATCCCACATCATCCCGTCAGCCAGAGCCACCGGACTACTACCACTAATATCCCACATCATCCCGTCAGCCAGAGCCACCGGACTACTACCCCTAATATCCCACATCATCCCGTCAGCCAGAGCCACCGGACTACTACCACTAATATCCCACATCATCCCATCAGCCAGAGCTACCGGACTACTACCACTAATATCCCACATCATCCCATCAGCCAGAGCCACCGGACTACTATGCCTAATATCCCACATCATCCCATCAGCCAGAGCCACCGGACTACTATCCCTAATATCCCACATCCCATCAGTCAGAGCTACCGGACTACTACCCCTAATATCCCACATCATCCCGTCAGCCAGAGCCACCGGACTACTACCCCTAATATCCCACATCATCCCGTCAGCCAGAGCCACCGGACTACTGCCCCTAATATCCCACATCATCCCCTCAGCCAGAGCCACCGGACTACTACCCCTAATATCCCAAATCATCCCGTCAGCCAGAGCTACCGGACTACTACCCCTAATATCCCACATCATCCCGTCAGCCAGAGCCACCGGACTACTACCACTAATATCCCACATCATCCCGTCAGCAAGAGCCACCGGACTACTACCCCTAATATCCCAAATCATCCCGTCAGCCAGAGCTACCGGACTACTACCCCTAATATCCCACATCATCCCGTCAGCCAGAGCCACCGGACTACTACCCCTAGTATCCCACATCCCATCAGCCAGAGCCACCGGACTACTACCCCTAATATCCTACATCATCCCGTCAGCCAGAGTCACCGGACTACTACCACTAATATCCCACATCATCCCGTCAGCCAGAGCCACCAGACTACTACCACTAATATCCCACATCATCCCGTCAGCCAGAGCTACCGGACTACTACCACTAATATCCCACATCATCCCGTCAGCCAGAGCTACCGGACTACTACCACTAATATCCCACATCATCCCATCAGTCAGAGCCACCGGACTACTACCCCAAATATCCCACATCATCCCGTCAGCCAGAGCCACCGGACTACTACCCCAAATATCCCACATCATCCCGTCAGCCAGAGCCACCGGACTACTATCCCTAATATCCCACATCATCCCATCAGCCAGAGCCACCGGACTACTACCCCTAATATCCCACATCATCCCATCAGCCAGAGCCACCGGACTACTACTCCTAATATCCCACATCATCCCGTCAGCCAGAGTCACCGGACTACAACCCCTAATATCCCACATCATCCCATCAGCCAGAGCCACCGGACTACTATCCCTAATATCCCACATCATCCCATCAGCCAGAGCCACCGGACTACTACCCCTAATATCCCACATCATCCCGTCAGCCAGAGCCACCGGACTACTACCACTAATATCCCACATCATCCCGTCAGCCAGAGCCACCGGACTACTACCCCTAATATCCCACATCATCCCGTCAGCCAGAGCCACCGGACTACTACCACTAATATCCCACATCATCCCATCAGCCAGAGCTACCGGACTACTACCACTAATATCCCACATCATCCCATCAGCCAGAGCCACCGGACTACTATGCCTAATATCCCACATCATCCCATCAGCCAGAGCCACCGGACTACTATCCCTAATATCCCACATCCCATCAGTCAGAGCTACCGGACTACTACCCCTAATATCCCACATCATCCCGTCAGCCAGAGCCACCGGACTACTACCCCTAATATCCCACATCATCCCGTCAGCCAGAGCCACCGGACTACTGCCCCTAATATCCCACATCATCCCGTCAGCCAGAGCCACCGGACTACTACCCCTAATATCCCAAATCATCCCGTCAGCCAGAGCTACCGGACTACTACCCCTAATATCCCACATCATCCCGTCAGCCAGAGCCACCGGACTACTACCACTAATATCCCACATCATCCCGTCAGCAAGAGCCACCGGACTACTACCCCTAATATCCCAAATCATCCCGTCAGCCAGAGCCACCGGACTACTACCACTAATATCCCACATCATCCCGTCAGTCAGAGCCACCGGACTACTACCCCTAATATCCCACATCATCCTGTCAGCCAGAGCCACCGGACTACTACCACTAATATCCCACATCATCCCATCAGCCAGAGGCACCGGACTACTACCACTAATATCCCACATCATCCCGTCAGCCAGAGTCACCGGACTACAACCCCTAATATCCCACATCATCCTGTCAGCCAGAGCCACCGGACTACTACCACTAATATCCCACATCATCCCGTCAGCCAGAGCCACCGGACTACTACCACTAATATCCCACATCATCCCGTCAGCCAGAGTCACCGGACTACTACCCCTAATATCCCACATCATCCCGTCAGCCAGAGCCACCGGACTACTACCCCTAATATCCCACATCATCCCGCCAGCCAGAGCCACCGGACTACTCCCCCTAATATCCCACATCATCCCGCCAGCCAGAGCCACCGGACTACTACCACTAATATCCCACATCATCCCATCAGCCAGAGCCACCGGACTACTACCCCTAATATCCCACATCATCCCGTCAGCCAGAGCCACCGGACTACTATCCCTAATATCCCACATCATCCCATCAGCCAGAGCCACCGGACTACTACCCCTAATATCCCACATCATCCCATCAGCCAGAGCCACCGGACTACTACCCCTAATATCCCACATCATCCCATCAGCCAGAGCCACCGGACTACTACCCCTAATATCCCACATCATCCCGTCAGCCAGAGTCACCGGACTACAACCCCTAATATCCCACATCATCCCATCAGCCAGAGCCACCGGACTACTATCCCTAATATCCCACATCATCCCGTCAGCCAGAGCCACCGGACTACTACCACTAATATCCCACATCATCCCGTCAGCCAGAGTCACCGGACTACTACCACTAATATCCCACATCATCCCGTCAGCCAGAGCCACCAGACTACTACCACTAATATCCCACATCATCCCGTCAGCCACAGCCACCGGACTACTACCCCAAATATCCCTCATCATCCCGTCAGCCAGAGCCACCAGACTACTACCCCTAATATCCCACATCATCCCGTCAGCCAGAGCCACCGGACTACTACCACTAATATCCCACATCATCCCGTCAGCCAGAGTCACCGGACTACTACCACTAATATCCCACATCATCCCGTCAGCCAGAGCCACCAGACTACTACCACTAATATCCCACATCATCCCGTCAGCCACAGCCACCGGACTACTACCCCAAATATCCCTCATCATCCCGTCAGCCAGAGCCACCGGACTACTACCCCAAATATCCCACATCATCCCGTCAGCCAGAGCCACCGGACTACTATCCCTAATATCCCACATCATCCCATCAGCCAGAGCCACCGGACTACTACCCCTAATATCCCACATCATCCCATCAGCCAGAGCCACCGGACTACTACCCCTAATATCCCACATCATCCCGTCAGCCAGAGTCACCGGACTACAACCCCTAATATCCCACATCATCCCATCAGCCAGAGCCACCGGACTACTATCCCTAATATCCCACATCATCCCATCAGCCAGAGCCACCGGACTACTACCCCTAATATCCCACATCATCCCGTCAGCCAGAGCCACCGGACTACTACCACTAATATCCCACATCATCCCGTCAGCCAGAGCCACCGGACTACTACCCCTAATATCCCACATCATCCCGTCAGCCAGAGCCACCGGACTACTACCACTAATATCCCACATCATCCCATCAGCCAGAGCTACCGGACTACTACCACTAATATCCCACATCATCCCATCAGCCAGAGCCGCCAGACTACTACCCCTAATATTCCACATCATCCCGTCAGCCAGAGCCACCGGACTACTACCCCTAATATCCCACATCATCCCATCAGCCAGAGCCACCGGACTACTATGCCTAATATCCCACATCATCCCGTCAGCCAGAGCCACCGGACTACTATCCCTAATATCCCACATCCCATCAGTCAGAGCTACCGGACTACTACCCCTAATATCCCACATCATCCCGTCAGCCAGAGCCACCGGACTACTACCCCTAATATCCCACATCATCCCGTCAGCCAGAGCCACCGGACTACTGCCCCTAATATCCCACATCATCCCCTCAGCCAGAGCCACCGGACTACTACCCCTAATATCCCAAATCATCCCGTCAGCCAGAGCTACCGGACTACTACCCCTAATATCCCACATCATCCCGTCAGCCAGAGCCACCGGACTACTACCCCTAATATCCCAAATCATCCCGTCAGCCAGAGCTACCGGACTACTACCCCTAATATCCCACATCATCCCGTCAGCCAGAGCCACCGGACTACTACCCCTAGTATCCCACATCCCATCAGCCAGAGCCACCGGACTACTACCCCTAATATCCTACATCATCCCGTCAGCCAGAGTCACCGGACTACTACCACTAATATCCCACATCATCCCGTCAGCCAGAGCCACCAGACTACTACCACTAATATCCCACATCATCCCGTCAGCCAGAGCTACCGGACTACTACCACTAATATCCCACATCATCCCGTCAGCCAGAGCTACCGGACTACTACCACTAATATCCCACATCATCCCATCAGTCAGAGCCACCGGACTACTACCCCAAATATCCCACATCATCCCGTCAGCCAGAGCCACCGGACTACTACCCCAAATATCCCACATCATCCCGTCAGCCAGAGCCACCGGACTACTATCCCTAATATCCCACATCATCCCATCAGCCAGAGCCACCGGACTACTACCCCTAATATCCCACATCATCCCATAAGCCAGAGCCACCGGACTACTACTCCTAATATCCCACATCATCCCGTCAGCCAGAGTCACCGGACTACAACCCCTAATATCCCACATCATCCCATCAGCCAGAGCCACCGGACTACTATCCCTAATATCCCACATCATCCCATCAGCCAGAGCCACCGGACTACTACCCCTAATATCCCACATCATCTCGTCAGCCAGAGCCACCGGACTACTACCACTAATATCCCACATCATCCCGTCAGCCAGAGCCACCGGACTACTACCCCTAATATCCCACATCATCCCGTCAGCCAGAGCCACCGGACTACTACCACTAATATCCCACATCATCCCATCAGCCAGAGCTACCGGACTACTACCACTAATATCCCACATCATCCCATCAGCCAGAGCCACCGGACTACTATGCCTAATATCCCACATCATCCCATCAGCCAGAGCCACCGGACTACTATCCCTAATATCCCACATCCCATCAGTCAGAGCTACCGGACTACTACCCCTAATATCCCACATCATCCCGTCAGCCAGAGCCACCGGACTACTACCCCTAATATCCCACATCATCCCGTCAGCCAGAGCCACCGGACTACTGCCCCTAATATCCCACATCATCCCGTCAGCCAGAGCCACCGGACTACTACCCCTAATATCCCAAATCATCCCGTCAGCCAGAGCTACCGGACTACTACCCCTAATATCCCACATCATCCCGTCAGCCAGAGCCACCGGACTACTACCACTAATATCCCACATCATCCCGTCAGCCAGAGCCACCGGACTACTACCCCTAATATCCCACATCATCCCGTCAGCCAGAGCCACCGGACTACTACCACTAATATCCCACATCATCCCGTCAGCCAGACCTACCGGACTACTACCAATAATATCCCACATCATCCCGTCAGCCAGAGCCACCGGACTACAACCCCTAATATCCCACATCATCCCGTCAGCCAGAGCCACCGGACTACTACCACTAATATCCCACATCATCCCATCAGCCAGAGCCACCGGACTACTACCCCTAATATCCCAAATCATCCCATCAGCCAGAGCCACCGGACTTCTACCCCTAATATCCCACATCATCCCGTCAGCCATAGCCACCGGACTACTACCCCTAATATCCCACATCATCCCTTCAGCCAGAGCCACCAGACTACTACCCCTAATATCCCACATCATCCCATCAGCCAGAGCCACCGGACTACTACCCCTAATATCCCACATCATCCCGTCAGCCAGAGTCACCGGACTACGACCCCTAATATCCCACATCATCCCATCAGCCAGAGCCACCAGACTACTACCCCTAATATCCCACATCATCCCGTCAGCCAGAGCCAACGGACTACTACCCCTAATATCCCACATCATCCCGTCAGCCAGAGCCACCGGACTACTACCACTAATATCCCACATCATCCCGTCAGAGCCACCGGACTACTACCAATAATATCCCACATCATCCCGTCAGCCAGAGCCACCGGACTACAACCCCTAATATCCCACATCATCCCGTCAGCCAGAGCCACCGGACTACTACCACTAATATCCCACATCATCCCATCAGCCAGAGCCACCGGACTACTACCCTTAATATCCCACATCATCCCATCAGCCAGAGCAACCGGACTACTACCACTAATATCCCACATCATCCCATCAGCCAGAGCCACCGGATTACTACCCCTAATATCCCACATCATCCCGTCAGCCAGAGCCACCGGACTACAACCCCTAATATCCCACATCATCCCGTCAGCCAGAGCCACCGGACTACTACCACTAATATCCCACATCATCCCGTCAGCCAGAGCCACCGGACTACTACCACTAATATCCCACATCATCCCGTCAGCCAGAGCCACCGGACTACTACCACTAATATCCCACATCATCCCGTCAGCCAGAGCCACCGGACTACTACCACTAATATCCCACATCATCCCATCAGCCAGAGCTACCGGACTACTACCACTAATATCCCACATCATCCCATCAGCCAGAGCCACCGGACTACTACCCCTAATATCCCACATCATCCCGTCAGCCAGAGCCAGCGGACTACTACCACTAATATCCCACATCATCCCGTCAGCCAGAGCCACCGGACTACTACCCCTAATATCCCACATCATCCCTTCAGCCAGAGCCAACAGACTACTACCCCTAATATCCCACATCATCCCGTCAGCCAGAGCCACCGGACTACTACCCCTAATATCCCACATCATTCCGTCAGCCAGAGCCAACAGACTACTACCCCTAATATCCCACATCATCCCATCAGCCAGAGCCACCGGACTACTGCCCCTAATATCCCACATCATTCCGTCAGCCAGAGCCACCGGACTACTACCCCTAATATCCCACATCATCCCTTCAGCCAGAGCCAACAGACTACTACCCCTAATATCCCACATCATCCCGTCAGCCAGAGCCACCGGACTACTACCCCTAATATCCCACATCATCCCTTCAGCCAGAGCCAACAGAATACTACCCCTAATATCCCACATCATCCCATCAGCCAGAGCCACCGGACTACTGCCCCTAATATCCCACATCATTCCGTCAGCCAGAGCCACCGGACTACTACCCCTAATATCCCACATCATCCCATCAGCCAGAGCCACCAGACTACTACCCCTAATATCCCACATCATCCTGTCAGCCAGAGCCACCGGACTACTACCCCTAATATCCCACATCATCCCTTCAGCCAGAGCCAACAGACTACTACCCCTAATATCCCACATCATCCCATCAGCCAGAGCCACCGGACTACTGCCCCTAATATCCCACATCATCCCATCAGCCAGAGCCACCAGACTACTACCCCTAATATCCCACATCATCCTGTCAGCCAGAGCCACCAGACTACTACCCCTAATATCCCACATCATCCTGTCAGCCAGAGCCACCGGACTACTACCCCTAATATCCCACATCATCCTGTCAGCCAGAGCCACCGGACTACTACCCCTAATATCCCACTTCATCCCATCAGCCAGAGCCACCGGACTACTACCACTAATATCCCACATCATCCCGTCAGCCAGAGCCACCGGACTACTACCACTAATATCCCACATCATCCCATCAGCCAGAGCCACCGGACTACTACCCCTAATATCCCACATCATCCCGTCAGCCAGAGCCACCGGACTACTACCCCTAATATCCCACATCATCCCATCAGCCAGAGCCACCGGACTACTACCCCTAATATCCCACATCATCCCGTCAGCCAGAGCCACCGGACTACTACCACTAATATCCCACATCATCCCGTCAGCCAGAGCCACCGGACTACTACCACTAATATCCCACATCATCCCATCAGCCAGAGCCACCGGACTACTACCCCTAATATCCCACATCATCCCATCAGCCAGAGCCACCGGACTACTATCCCTAATATCCCACATCATCCCATCAGCCAGAGCCACCGGACTACTACCACTAATATCCCACATCATCCCGTCAGCCAGAGCCACCGGACTACTACCACTAATATCCCACATCATCCCATCAGCCAGAGCCACCGGACTACTATCCCTAATATCCCACATCATCCCATCAGCCAGAGCCACCGGACTACTACCCCTAATATCCCACATCATCCCATCAGCCAGAGCCACCGGACTACTACCCCTAATATCCCACATCATCCCATCAGCCAGAGCCACCGGACTACTACCACTAATATCCCACATCATCCCGTCAGCCAGAGCCACCGGACTACTACCACTAATATCCCACATCATCCCATCAGCCAGAGCCACCGGACTACTATCCCTAATATCCCACATCATCCCATCAGCCAGAGCCACCGGACTACTACCACTAATATCCCACATCATCCCGTCAGCCAGAGCCACCGGACTACTACCACTAATATCCCACATCATCCCATCAGCCAGAGCCACCGGACTACTATCCCTAATATCCCACATCATCCCATCAGCCAGAGCCACCGGACTACTACCCCTAATATCCCACATCATCCCATCAGCCAGAGCCACCGGACTACTACCCCTAATATCCCACATCATCCCATCAGCCAGAGCCACCGGACTACTACCACTAATATCCCACATCATCCCGTCAGCCAGAGTCACCGGTCTACTACCCCTAATATCCCACATTATCCCATCAGCCAGAGCCACCGGACTACTACCCCTAATATCCCACATCATCCCATCAGCCAGAGCCACCGGACTACTACCCCTAATATCCCACATCATCCCATCAGCCAGAGCCACGGGACTACTACCCCTAATATCCCATATCATCTCGTCAGAGCCACCGGACTACTACCACTAATATCACACATCATCCCGTCAGCCAGAGCCACCAGACTACTACCCCTAGTATCCCACATCCCATCAGCCAGAGCTACCGGACTACTACCCCTAATATCCTACATCATCCCGTCAGCCAGAGCCACCGGACTACTACCCCTAATATCCCACATCATCCCATCAGCCAGAGCCACGGGACTACTACCCCTAATATCCCATATCATCTCGTCAGAGCCACCGGACTACTACCACTAATATCACACATCATCCCGTCAGCCAGAGCCACCAGACTACTACCCCTAGTATCCCACATCCCATCAGCCAGAGCTACCGGACTACTATCCCTAATATCCCACATCATCCCATCAGCCAGAGCCACCGGACTACTACCACTAATATCCCACATCATCCCGTCAGCCAGAGCCACCGGACTACTACCACTAATATCCCACATCATCCCATCAGCCAGAGCCACCGGACTACTACCCTTAATATCCCACATCATCCCGTCAGCCAGAGCCACTGGACTACTACCCCTATTATCCCACATCATCCCTTCAGCCAGAGTCACTGGACTACTACCCTTAATATCCCACATCATCCCGTCAGCCAGAGTCACCGGACTACTACCCTTAATATCCCACATCATCCCGTCAGCCAGAGCCACTGGACTACTACCCCTATTATCCCACATCATCCCGTCAGCCAGAGCCACCGGACTACTTTCCCTAATATCCCACATCATCCCGTCAGCCAGTGCCACCGGACTACTACCCCTAATATCCCACATCATCCCATCAGCCAGTGCCACCAGACTACTACCCCTAATATCCCACATCATCCCGTCAGCCAGAGTCACCGGACTACTCCCCCTAATATCCCACATCATCCCATCAGCCAGTGCAACCGGACTACTACCACTAATATCCCACATCATCCCGTCAGCCAAAGCTACCGGACTACTCCCCCTAATATCCCACATCATCCCGTCAGCCAGAGCCACTGGACTACTACCCCTATTATCCCACATCATCCCGTCAGCCAGAGTCACCGGACTACTACCCCTAATATCCCACATCATCCCATCAGCCAGTGCCACCGGACTACTACCCCTAATATCCCACATCATCCCATCAGCCAGAGCCACCGGACTACTACCCCTAATATCCCACATCATCTCGTCAGAGCCACCGGACTACTACCACTAATATCCCACATCATCTCGTCAGCCAGAGCCACCAGACTACTACCCCTAATATCCCACATCATCCCGTCAGTCAGAGCCACCGGACTACTACCCCTAATATCCCACATCATCTCGTCAGAGCCACCGGACTACTACCACTAATATCCCACATCATCTCGTCAGCCAGAGCCACCAGACTACTACCCCTAATATCCCACATCATCCCGTCAGCCAGAGCCACCGGACTACTACCACTAATATCCCACATCATCCCGTCAGTCAGAGCCACCGGACTACTACCCCTAATATCCCACATCATCCCGTCAGCCAGAGCCACCGGACTACTATCCCTAATATCCCACATCATCCCGTCAGCCAGAGCCATCTGACTACTACCCCTAATATCCCACATCATCCCGTCAGCCAGAGTCACCGGACTACAACCCCTAATATCCCACATCATCCCATCAGCCAGAGTCACCGGACTACTATCCCTAATATCCCACATCATCCCGTCAGCCAGAGCTACCGGACTACTACCCCTAATATCCCACATCATCCCGTCAGCCAGAGCCATCTGACTACTACCCCTAATATCCCACATCATCCCGTCAGCCAGAGTCACCGGACTACAACCCCTAATATCCCACATCATCCCATCAGCCAGAGCCACCGGACTACTATCCCTAATATCCCACATCATCCCATCAGCCAGAGTCACCGGACTACTATCCCTAATATCCCACATCATCCCATCAGCCAGAGCTACCGGACTACTACCCCTAATATCCCACATCATCCCATCAGCCAGAGCCACCGGACTACTACCCCTAATATCCCACATCATCCCGTCAGCCAGAGCTACCGGACTACTATCCCTAATATCCCACATCATCCCGTCAGCCAGAGCTACCGGACTACTACCACTAATATCCCACATCATCCCGTCAGCCAGAGCCACCGGACTACTACCCCTAATATCCCACATCATCCCATCAGCCAGTGCTACCGGACTACTACCCCTAATATCCCACATCTTCCCGTCAGCCAGAGCCACCGGACTACTACCACTAATATCCCACATCATCCCATCAGCCAGAGCTACCTGACTACTACCACTAATATCCCACATCATCCCATCAGCCAGAGCCACCGGACTACTATCCCTAATATCCCACATCATCCCGTCAGCCAGAGCTACCGGACTACTACCACTAATATCCCACATCATCCCGTCAGCCAGAGCCACCGGACTACTACCCCTAATATCCCACATCATCCCATCAGCCAGTGCTACCGGACTACTACCCCTAATATCCCACATCTTCCCGTCAGCCAGAGCCACCGGACTACTACCACTAATATCCCACATCATCCCATCAGCCAGAGCTACCTGACTACTACCACTAATATCCCACATCATCCCATCAGCCAGAGCCACCGGACTACTATCCCTAATATCCCACATCATCCCGTCAGCCAGAGCCACCGGACTACTACCCCTAATATCCCACATCATCCCGTCAGCCAGAGCCACCGGACTACTATCCCTAATATCCCACATCATCCCATCAGCCAGAGCCACCGGACTACTACCCCTAATATCCCACATCATCCCGTCAGCCAGAGCCACCGGATTACTACCCCTAATATCCCACATCATCCCGTCAGCCAGAGCCACCGGACTACAACCCCTAATATCCCACATCATCCCGTCAGCCAGAGCCACCGGACTACTACCACTAATATCCCACATCATCCCGTCAGCCAGAGCCACCGGACTACTACCACTAATATCCCACATCATCCCATCAGCCAGAGCCACCGGACTACTACCCTTAATATCCCACATCATCCCATCAGCCAGAGCCACCGGACTACTACCACTAATATCCCACATCATCCCATCAGCCAGAGCCACCGGACTACTACCCTTAATATCCCACATCATCCCATCAGCCAGAGCCACCGGACTACTACCCCTAATATCCCACATCATCCCGTCAGCCAGAGCAACCGGACTATTACCCCTAATATCCCACATCATCCCATCAGCCAGAGCCACCGGACTACTACCCTTAATATCCCACATCATCCCATCAGCCAGAGCCACCGGATTACTAACCCTAATATCCCACATCATCCCGTCAGCCAGAGCCACCGGACTACAACCCCTAATATCCCACATCATCCCGTCAGCCAGAGCCACCGGACTACTACCACTAATATCCCACATCATCCCGTCAGCCAGAGCCACCGGACTACTACCACTAATATCCCACATCATCCCATCAGCCAGAGCCACCGGACTACTACCCCTAATATCCCACATCATCCCATCAGCCAGAGCCACCGGACTACTACCACTAATATCCCACATCATCCCGTCAGCCAGAGCCACCGGACTACTACCACTAATATCCCACATCATCCCATCAGCCAGAGCCACCGGACTACTACCACTAATATCCCACATCATCCCGTCAGCCAGATCCACCGGACTACTACCACTAATATCCCACATCATCCCGTCAGCCAGAGCCACCGGACTACTACCACTAATATCCCACATCATCCCATCAGCCAGAGCTACCGGACTACTACCACTAATATCCCACATCATCCCATCAGCCAGAGCCACCGGACTACTACCACTAATATCCCACATCATCCCGTCAGCCAGAGCCACCGGACTACTACCACTAATATCCCACATCATCCCATCAGCCAGAGCTACCGGGCTACTACCCCTAATATCCCACATCATCCCGTCAGCCAGAGCCAGCGGACTACTACCACTAATATCCCACATCATCCCGTCAGCCAGAGCCACCGGACTACTACCCCTAATATCCCACATCATCCCTTCAGCCAGAGCCAACAGACTACTACCCCTAATATCCCACATCATCCCATCAGCCAGAGCCACCGGACTACTACCCATAATATCCCACATCATCCCATCAGCCAGAGCCACCGGACTACTGCCCCTAATATCCCACATCATTCCGTCAGCCAGAGCCACCGGACTACTACCCCTAATATCCCACATCATCCCATCAGCCAGAGTCACCAGACTACTACCCCTAATATCCCACATCATCCTGTCAGCCAGAGCCACCGGACTACTACCCCTAATATCCCACATCATCCCGTCAGCCAGAGCCACCAGACTACTACCCCTAATATCCCACATCATCCCATCAGCCAGAGCCACCAGACTACTACCCCTAATATCCCACATCATCCTGTCAGCCAGAGCCACCGGACTACTACCCCTAATATCCCACATCATCCTGTCAGCCAGAGCCACCGGACTACTACCCCTAATATCCCACTTCATCCCATCAGCCAGAGCCACCGGACTACTACCACTAATATCCCACATCATCCCGTCAGCCAGAGCCACCGGACTACTACCACTAATATCCCACATCATCCCATCAGCCAGAGCCACCGGACTACTACCCCTAGTATCCCACATCATCCCGTCAGCCAGAGCCACCGGACTACTACCCCTAATATCCCACATCATCCCATCAGCCAGAGCCACCGGACTACTACCACTAATATCCCACATCATCCCGTCAGCCAGAGCCACCGGACTACTACCACTAATATCCCACATCATCCCATCAGCCAGAGCCACCGGACTACTACCACTAATATCCCACATCATCCCATCAGCCAGAGCCACCGGACTACTACCACTAATATCCCACATCATCCCATCAGCCAGAGCCACCGGACTACTACCCCTAATATCCCACATCATCCTGTCAGCCAGAGCCACCGGACTACTACCCCTAATATCCCACTTCATCCCATCAGCCAGAGCCACCGGACTACTACCACTAATATCCCACATCATCCCGTCAGCCAGAGCCACCGGACTACTACCACTAATATCCCACATCATCCCATCAGCCAGAGCCACCGGACTACTACCCCTAGTATCCCACATCATCCAGTCAGCCAGAGCCACCGGACTACTACCCCTAATATCCCACATCATCCCATCAGCCAGAGCCACCAGACTACTACCCCTAATATCCCACATCATCCCATCAGCCAGAGCCACCGGACTACTATCCCTAATATCCCACATCATCCCATCAGCAAGAGCCACCGGACTACTACCACTAATATCCCACATCATCCCGTCAGCCAGAGCCACCGGACTACTACCCCTAATATCGAACATCATCCCGTCAGCCAGAGCCACCGGACTACTATCCCTAATATCCCACATCATCCCATCAGCAAGAGCCACCGGACTACTACCCCTAATATCCCACATCATCCCGTCAGCTAGAGCCACCGGACTACTACCCCTAATATCCCACATCATCCCGTCAGCTAAAGCCACCGGACTGCTACCACTAATATCCCACATCATCCCATCAGCCAGAGCCACCGGACTACTACCCCTAATATCCCACATCATCCCGTCAGCTAGAGCCACCGGACTACTACCCCTAATATCCCACATCATCCCGTCAGCTAGAGCCACCGGACTACTACCCCTAATATCCCACATCATCCCGTCAGCTAGAGCCACCGGACTACTACCACTAATATCCCACATCATCCCGTCAGCTAGAGCCACCGGACTACTACAACTAATATCCCACATCATCCCGTCAGCCAGAGCCACCGGACTACTACCACTAATATCCCACATCATCCCGTCAGCCAGAGCCACCGGACTACTACCCCTATTATCCCACATCATCCCGTCAGCCAGAGTCACCGGACTACTACCCTTAATATCCCACATCATCCCGTCAGCCAGAGCCACTGGACTACTACCCCTTTTATCCCACATCATCCCGTCAGCCAGAGTCACCGGACTACTCCCCCTAATATCCCACATCATCCCATCAGCCAGTGCCACCGGACTACTACCCCTAATATCCCACATCATCCCATCAGCCAGTGCCACCGGACTACTACCCCTAATATCCCACATCATCCCGCCAGCCAGAGCCACCGGACTACTACCCCTAATATCCCACATCATCCCCTCAGCCAGAGTCACCGGACTACTCCCCCTAATATCCCACATCATCCCGTCAGCCAGAGCCACCGGACTACTACCACTAATATCCCACATCATCCCGCCAGCCAGTGCCACCGGACTACTACCCCTAATATCCCACATCATCCCATCAGCCAGAGTCACCGGACTACTCCCCCTAATATCCCACATCATCCCATCAGCCAGAGTCACCGGACTACTCCCCCTAATATCCCACATCATCCCATCAGCCAGTGCAACCGGACTACTACCACTAATATCCCACATCATCCCGCCAGCCAGTGCCACCGGACTACTACCCCTAATATCCCACATCATCCCGTCAGCCAGAGTCACCGGACTACTCCCCCTAATATCCCACATCATCCCATCAGCCAGTGCAACCGGACTACTACCCCTAATATCCCACATCATCCCGTCAGCCAAAGCTACCGGACTACTCCCCCTAATATCCCACATCATCCCGTCAGCCAGAGCCACTGGACTACTACCCCTATTATCCCACATCATCCCGTCAACCAAGAGTCACCGGACTACTACCCCTAATATCCCACATCATCCCATCAGCCAGTGCCACCGGACTACTACCCCTAATATCCCACATCATCCCGTCAGCCAGAGTCACCGGACTACTACCCTTAATATCCCACATCATCCCATCAGCCAGAGCCACTGGACTACTACCCCTATTATCCCACATCATCCCGTCAGCCAGAGTCACCGGACTACTCCCCCTAATATCCCACATCATCCCATCAGCCAGTGCCACCGGACTACTACGCCTAATATCCCACATCATCCCATCAGCCAGTGCCACCGGACTACTACCCCTAATATCCCACATCATCCCGTCAGCCAGAGTCACCGGACTACTCCCCCTAATATCCCACATCATCCCATCAGCCAGTGCAACCGGACTACTACCACTAATATCCCACATCATCCCGTCAGCCAAAGCTACCGGACTACTCCCCCTAATATCCCACGTCATCCCGTCAGCCAGAGCCACTGGACTACTACCCCTATTATCCCACATCATCCCGTCAGCCATAGTCACCGGACTACTACCCCTAATATCCCACATCATCCCATCAGCCAGTGCCACCGGACTACTACCCCTAATATCCCACATCATCCCGTCAGCCAGAGCCACCGGACTACTACCCCTAATATCCCACATCATCTCGTCAGCCAGAGCCACCAGACTACTACCCCTAATATCCCACATCATCTCGTCAGCCAGAGCCACCGGACTACTACCACTAATATCCCACATCATCCCGTCAGTCAGAGCCATCGGACTACTACCCCTAATATCCCACATCATCCCGTCAGCCAGAGCCACCGGACTACTACCCCTAATATCCTACATCATCCGGCAGCCAGAGCCACCGGACTACTACCCTTAATATCCCACTTCATCCCGTCAGTCAGAGCCATCGGACTACTACCCCTAATATCCCACATCATCCCGTCAGCCAGAGCCACCGGACTACTACCACTATTATCCCACATCATCCCGTCAGCCAGAGCCACCGGACTACTACCCCTAATATCCCACATCATCCCGTCAGCCAGAGCCACCGGACTACTACCCCTAATATCCTACATCATCCCGTCAGCCAGAGCCACCGGACTACTACCCCTAATATCCCACATCATCCCGTCAGCCAGAGCCACCGGACTACTACCCCTAATATCCCACATCATCCCATCAGCCAGAGCCACCGGACTACTATCCCTAATATCCCACATCATCCCGTCAGCCAGAGCCACCGGACTACTACCCCTAATATCCCACATCATCCCGTCAGCCAGAGCCACCGGACTACTATCCCTAATATCCCACATCATCCCATCAGCCAGAGCCACCGGACTACTACCCCTAATATCCTACATCATCCCGTCAGCCAGAGCCACCGGACTACTACCCTTAATATCCCACTTCATCCCGTCAGTCAGAGCCATCGGACTACTACCCCTAATATCCCACATCATCCCGTCAGCCAGAGCCACCGGACTACTACCACTAATATCCCACATCATCCCATCAGCCAGAGCCACCGGACTACTATCCCTAATATCCCACATCATCCCGTCAGCCAGAGCCACCGGACTACTACCCCTAATATCCCACATCATCCCGTCAGCCAGAGCCACCGGACTACTACCCCTAATATCCCACATCATCTCGTCAGAGCCACCGGACTACTACCACTAATATCCCACATCATCTCGTCAGCCAGAGCCACCAGACTACTACCCCTAATATCCCACATCATCCCGTCAGCCAGAGCCACCGGACTACTACCCCTAATATCCCACATCATCCCATCAGCCAGAGCCACCAGACTACTACCCCTAATATCCCACATCATCCCGTCAGCCAGAGCCACCAGACTACTACCCCTAATATCCCACATCATCCCGTCAGCCAGAGCCACCGGACTACTACCCCTAATATCCCACATCATCCCGTCAGCCAGAGCCACCAGACTACTACCCCTAATATCCCACATCATCCCGTCAGCCAGAGCCACCAGACTACTACCACTAATATCCCACATCATCCCGTCAGTCAGAGCCATCGGACTACTACCCCTAATATCCCACATCATCCCGTCAGCCAGAGCCACCGGACTACTACCCCTAATATCCTACATCATCCGGCAGCCAGAGCCACCGGACTACTACCCTTAATATCCCACTTCATCCCGTCAGTCAGAGCCATCGGACTACTACCCCTAATATCCCACATCATCCCGTCAGCCAGAGCCACCGGACTACTACCACTAATATCCCACATCATCCCGTCAGCCAGAGCCACCGGACTACTACCCCTAATATCCCACATCATCCCATCAGCCAGAGCCACCGGACTACTATCCCTAATATCCCACATCATCCCGTCAGCCAGAGCCACCGGACTACTACCCCTAATATCCCACATCATCCCGTCAGCCAGAGCCACCGGACTACTACCCCTAATATCCCACATCATCCCGTCAGCCAGAGCCACCGGACTACTATCCCTAATATCCCACATCATCCCATCAGCCAGAGCCACCGGACTACTACCCCTAATATCCTACATCATCCCGTCAGCCAGAGCCACCGGACTACTACCCTTAATATCCCACTTCATCCCGTCAGTCAGAGCCATCGGACTACTACCCCTAATATCCCACATCATCCCGTCAGCCAGAGCCACCGGACTACTACCACTAATATCCCACATCATCCCGTCAGCCAGAGCCACCGGACTACTACCCCTAATATCCCACATCATCCCATCAGCCAGAGCCACCGGACTACTATCCCTAATATCCCACATCATCCCGTCAGCCAGAGCCACCGGACTACTACCCCTAATATCCCACATCATCCCGTCAGCCAGAGCCACCGGACTACTACCCCTGATATCCCACATCATCCCGTCAGCCAGAGCCACCGGACTACTACCCCTAATATCCCACATCATCCCGTCAGCCAGAGCCACCGGACTACTACCCCTAATATCCCACATCATCCCATCAGCCAGAGCCACCGGACTACTATCCCTAATATCCCACATCATCCCGTCAGCCAGAGCCACCGGACTACTACCCCTAATATCCCACATCATCCCGTCAGCCAGAGCCACCGGACTACTACCCCTAATATCCCACATCATCCCGTCAGCCAGAGCCACCGGACTACTACCCCTAATATCCCACATCATCCCGTCAGCCAGAGCCACAGGACTACTACCCCTAATATCCCACATCATCCCGTCAGCCAGAGTCACCGGACTACTACCCCTAATATCCCACATCATCCCGTCAGCCAGAGCCACCGGACTACTATCCCTAATATCCCACATCATCCCGTCAGCCAGAGCCACCGGACTACTACCCCTAATATCCCACATCATCCCGTCAGCCAGAGCCACCGGACTACTACCCCTAATATCCCACATCCCATCAGCCAGTGCTACCGGACTACTACCCCTAATATCCTACATCATCCCGTCAGCCAGAGCCACTGGACTACTACCACTAATATCCCACATCATCCAGTCAGCTAGAGCCACCGGACTACTACCCCTAATATCCCACATCATCCCGTCAGCCAGAGTCACCGGACTACTACCCTTAATATCCCACATCATCCCGTCAGCCAGAGCCACCGCACTACTACCACTAATATCCCACATCATCCCGTCAGAGCCACCGGACTACTATCCCTAATATCCCACATCATCCCGTCAGCCAGAGCCACTGGACTACTACCCCTAATATCCCACATCATCCCATCAGCCAGAGCCACCGGACTACTACCCCTAATATCCCACATCCCGTCAGCCAGTGCCACCGGACTACTACCCCTAATATCCCACATCATCCCTTCAGCCAGAGCCACCAGACTACTACCCCTAATATCCCACATCCCGTCAGCCAGAACCACCGGACTACTACCCCTAATATCCCACATCATCCCGTCAGCCAGAGTCACCGGACTACAACCCCTAATATCCCACATCATCCCATCAGCCAGTGCCACCGGACTACTACCCCTAATATCCCACATCATCCCGTCAGCCAGAGCCACCGGACTACTACCCCTAATATCCCACATCATCTCGTCAGAGCCACCGGACTACTACCACTAATATCCCACATCATCCCGTCAGCCAGAGCTACCAGACTACTACCCCTAGTATCCCACATCCCATCAGTCAGAGCTACCGGACTACTACCCCTAATATCCTACATCATCCCGTCAGAGCCACTGGACTACTACCACTAATGTCCCACATCATCCCGTCAGCCAGAGCCACCGGACTACTACCCCTAATATCCCACATCATCCCGTCAGCCAAAGCCACCGGACTACTACCACTAATATCCCACATCATCCCGTCAGCCAGAGCCACCGGACTACTACCCCTAATATCCCACATCATCCCGTCAGCCAGAGCCACCGGACTACTAGCCTTACTATCCCACATCATCCCGTCAGTCAGAGCCATCGGACTACTACCCCTAATAACCCACATCATCCCGTCAGAGCCACCGGACTACTACCACTAATATCCCACATCATCCCGTCAGCCAGAGCCACCGGACTACTTCCCCTAATATCCCACATCATCCCGTCAGCCAGAGCCACCGGACTACTACCACTAATATCCCACATCATCCCGTCAGCCAGAGCCACCGGACTACTACCCCTAATATCCCACATCATCCCGTCAGCCAGAGCCACCGGACTGCTACCCCTAATATCCCACATCATCCCATCAGCCAGAGCCACCGATGTTGTGAGTTCATTTTCCCCTTCGTCACTGAGGTCTGGTGAACTCCCTATTCTGGTGAAGGAAGGTAATGAGCCTGATTATCAGGCACCTGAACCTGATGAGGATGACTGGCTGAGTGGAGTCACGGACTGGATATAAGGCTGCCGACGCCCTTCTGCCTTGCGGGTGATTTCTCTGTGGACTTCTAGGACTCCAGTCTGATTCCTGCTCCTCTAAGCTAAGTTTTTCTACTTTGCCTGTTTGCATTAGTGTTTTGTTTTTGTTTTCCTTGCTTTTCTGGATTTTGCCATTCCCTGCTGGGGTGACCTGAATCTCCTTTTGCCTGTAGCTCTGTCTTCAGAATATTCCTGAGTACTGACATAGCTTTTTTGAAGCCTAGCGTCTTCAGGGCCTTTTTCACTGTCAGTCTCTTGGCTCTTATTTTCATAGGGTTTTTCATGGATTGCAGACAGCAGCCTTCCTGTCCTTTTCTATCTAGCTAGATTGGGCCCCGTCTTTGCTCAGTCTATCTTTCTGTCTGTGTTAGTATTTTCATCTTGCTTCACCGTCATTATATGTTGGGGGCTGCCTATTGCTTTGGGGTCTGCTCTGGGGCAGTTTAGTTTTCCCCTTTCTTTCTTTAGGCCTAGCTATTTCTCCGGCTGTGATCGAGGGGTCTAGGGCATCGTAGGAACCCCCCACGGCTACTGCTTTGTGTTGATAGGTTCAGGGGTCTGATATCCGATAGCTGCCAACTTCTCTGGTTTTCTGGACTTAGTTAGCATTTCTGTTTTTGCCTCCTACGGTGACTCAATCGAGTCACCCGCCATACCGCAGATCCTAGGGTACTCAATAGCAGGAAAGAATTGTGTTTTAAAAAAAAAAAAAAAAAAGGTGTGCGTATATTCTTTCCTCTATATCTCTGAGGCCGTAGGGGGAATTTTTTTTTTTTCTCTCTCAATGGAGATAAAGCAATTGTCTGATCGTGTGGAGCAGCTCGCTGCGGAAGTGCGGGGAATTTCCGCCTACCTTGCTCGTTCGCATGCTGTTGAACCAAAGATCCCTACACCTGATGTATTTTTTGGGGATCGATCTAAATTTTTGAGTTTCAAAAATAATTGTAATTTATTTTTGCCTTGAAGCCTAACTCGTCAGGGATCTCCGCGCAGCAGGTTAAAATTGTCATCTCCTTGCTGCGTGGCGATCCCCAGGATTGGGCGTTTTCTTTGAAACCTGATGATCCTATTCTGAATAATGTGAACGCATTCTTTCAAGCTTTGGGGTTGTTGTATGACGAACCTAATGCTATTGATCAGGCTGAAAAGACCCTGTTGGCGTTGAACCAGGGTCGAGATTCTGCAGAGTTGTACTGTCAAAAGTTCCGAAAGTGGGCGGTCCTTACTACCTGGAATGATAATGCCTTGGCAGCTCTCTTTCGGAAGGGTTTGTCAGAAGCCGTAAAAGATACTATGGTGGGATTTCCTGTTCCCTCTGGTCTGGACGATTGTATGTCATTAGCCATTCAGGTTGATCGGCGTTTACGTGAACGCAGGATTGCACGAGAGGTGTTGCCACCGGTTGAACAGACGTCTGAACCTATGCAATGTGATAGAGTTTTGCCTAAGGCGCAACGTCAGGAGTTCAGAAGGCGTAATAAGCTGTGTTTTTTCTGTGGAGATGCCTCGCATATTATTTCTGTTTGTCCTAAACGATAGAAACGCTTTGCACACACGTTTTCTGTTGGTGGTGTTCAACCTAAGTTTCTTCTGGCAATTACTCTGATCTGCTCCCTGTCCACATTTTCCGCCAAGGCTTTTGTGGATTCGGGAGCAGCGCTAAACCTAATGGACTTGGATTTTGCTAAACGTTGTGGATTTCCGATGACACCTCTGCAGACGCCTATCCCTTTGAGGGGGATTGATGCTACTCCTTTGGCTAAAAATAAACCTCAGTTTTGGACCCAGGTGGTCATGCGGGTCGCCCCAGACCATCAAGAAAATTGCAGATTTTTGGTGTTGCATGGTCTGCATGATGCCGTTGTTCTGGGGTTTCCCTGGTTGCAAATTCATAATCCAGTTTTGGATTGGAAATCTGTGTCTGTGGTGAGTTGGGGTTGTCGGTGTACCTTTAGTGAGGCTCCGGTTTTTTCCACCTCTCCTCAGTCGCATGATGTTCCTGACTATTTGGCGGACTTTTATGATGTATTTAGTGAGAATGAGTCTGCGTCCTTGCCTCCTCATAGGAGTTATGACTGTGCAATTGAACTAAGCCCGGGGTGTAAATTTCCCAAGGGTCGGCTCTTCAATTTATCTGTACCCGAGCACGAGGCTATGCGATCCTATATTAAGGAGGCGTTGGAGAAGGGTCATATTAGACCATCCTCTTCACCCTTAGGTGCCGTTTTTTTTTTTTTTGGCCAAAAAGGATGGTTCTTTAAGGCCTTGTATTGATTATCGTGCCCTCAATAAAATTACTATTAAATATCAGTATCCGTTACCCCTGATTTCGGATCTATTCTCTAGAGTTAGAGGTGCTTGCTGGTTTACCAAGCTTGACCTCAGGGGGGCGTATCATCTTATCCGCATTAAGTAGGGGGATGAATGGAAGACGGCGTTTAATACTCCGGAGGGACATTTTGAGTACCTGGTGATGCCTTTTGGGCTCACTAATGCCCCTTCTGTCTTCCAGTGCTTCATGAACGACATTTTCCGAGACTGTCGATAAATTTTTGATTATCTATCTGGATGATATTTTGATCTTCTCCAAGGATTGGGATTCTCATGTGGAACATATTCGGACTGTGTTCCAGAACTTGAGGGAGAATTCCCTGTATGTCAAAGGATCGAAATGCCTTTTTGGAGTACAGAGGATTTCATTTTTGGGATTTATTTTGTCTCCGTCAACTATTGAAATGGACCCGGCCAAGGTACAGGCCATTTATGATTGGGTTCAGCCCACTTCTTTGAAGGCCCTCCAGAAGTTTTTGGGTTTTACTAATTTTTATCGGAAATTTATAGCAAAATTTTCTAGTATTGCCAAGCCATTGACTGATCTGACTAAGAAGGGTGCTGATGTGTTGAATTGGTCTCCGGAAGCTGTTGCTTCCTTTCTGGAGCTGAAGCGAAGATTTACCTCCGCCCCGGTTTTGCGGCAACCTGATGTCTCACTCCCGTTCCAGGTAGAGGTGGATGCTTCTGAGATTGGTGCAGGAGCTGTTTTGTCCCAAAAGGATCCTGTAACAGCTAAAATGAATCCCTGTGCTTTCTTTTCCCGAAAGTTCTCTCCATCTGAACGTAACTATGATGTGGGAAATCGGGAACTGTTGGCCATGAATTGGGCATTTGAGGAATGGAGACATTGGTTGGAGGGAGCTAAACATCAAGTTGTGGTCCTCACTGACCACAAGAATTTGATTTACCTATAGTCGGCTAAACGCTTGAACCCTAGACAAGCTAGGTGGGCCTTGTTTTTTACACGTTTTGATTTTGTGGTCTCTTTTCTTCCTGGAACTAAGAATGTCAAGGCAGACGCCCTCTCTAGGAGTTTCTTTGCTGATTCTCCTGTGGTGACCAAGCCTGCTACCATCTTAGGCGAAGGGGTAGTTCTTTCTGCCATCTTGCCCGATTTGAGACTTGCTCTGCAAGAGTTCCAGGAGGACAAACCTGAGCGTTGTCCCAGTGGAGAGTTGTATGTTCCTGACCAGTGGAAGAAGAGAGTGATGTCTGAAGTTCATTGCTCTGCATTGGTTGGTCATCCAGGTATTTTTGGTACTAGGGATCTGGTGAGTCGCTCTTTTTGGTGGCCCACCTTGTCTCATGATGTCAGGAATTTTGTGCAGTCCTGTGGGACTTGCTCCCGGTCTAAATCTTGTTCTCGTTCTAGTGGTTGTTGATGCCTTTGCCTGTCCCCAGGAGGCCATGGACCCATATTTCAATGGATTTCATCTCTGATATGCCGGTCTCTCAAAGAATGACTGTTATTTGGGTGATTTGTGATAGGTTCTCTAAGATGGTTCATCTTGTACCACTCCCTAAGTTGCCATCTTCCTCTGAGTTGGTGCCCCTGTTTTTGCAACAAGTGGTTCGCTTACATGGGATTCCTGAGAACATTGTATCTGACAGAGGAGTTCAGTTTGTGTCTAGATTTTGGAGGACTTTCTGTTCCAAGCTGGGAATTCAGTTGTCCTTCTCTGCTTTTCACCCTCAGACCAATGGGCAGACAGAGAGAACAAACCAGACCTTGGAGTCGTATTTGAGATGTTTTATTTCCGCTGATCAGGATGATTGGGTTTCATTTTTGCCCTTGGCCGAATTTGCTTTAAATAATAGAGCTAGTTCTGCCACTTTGATGTCACCTTTTTTTTGTAACTTTGGGTTTCATCCTCGATTTTCTTCAGGGCAGGTGGAGCCTTCTGCCTGCTCAGGTGTTGACACTGTGGTGTAGAGAATGCACCAGATCTGGGACCAAGTGGTGGATAAGTTCTCTCTCCCAGGAAAAGGCACAGCGGTTTTCCAATCGACATAGGACCATTGGTCCCCAGTTTAAGATTGGTGATATGGTGTGGTTATCATCAAAAAATATTGCTATGAAGGTGGCTTCTCCTAAGTTTAAGCCTAAATTTATTGGACCTTACAAGATTTTGGAGATTATTAATCCGGTCTCTTTCCGTTTGGCTCTTCCTGTCACATTTAAAATCCATAATGTGTTCCATAAGTCCTTGTTGAAGAGGTTTGTTGAACCAGTTGTTCCTGGGGTGGCACCTCCGGACCCTGTATTGGTTGAAGATAACATGGAATATGAGGTAGAGAAAATACTGGATTCCCGTCTGGCTAGACGGAGACTCCAGTATTTGGTTAAGTGGAAGGGTTATGGTCAGGAGGATAATTCCTGGGTCTCTGCCTCTGATATTCATGCCAAAAGATTGGTGCGTGCCTTTCATCTGGCTCACCCTGATCGTCCTGGTGGCGTGGTTGAGGGTTCAGTGACCCCTCCTCAAGGGGGAGGTACTGTTGTGAGTTCATTTTCCCCTTCGTCACTGAGGTCTGGTGAACGCCCTATTCTGGTGAAGGAAGGTAATGAGCCTGATTATCAGGCACCTGAACCTGATGAGGATGACTGGCTGAGTGGAGTCACGGACTGGATATAAGGCTGCCGACGCCCTTCTGCCCTGCGGGTGATTTCTCTGTGGACTTCTAGGACTCCAGTCTGATTCCTGCTCCTCTAAGCTAAATTTTTATGCTTTGCCTGTTTGCATTAGTGTTTTGTTTTTGTTTTCCTTGCTTTTCTGGATTCTGCCATTCCCTGCTGGGGTGAGCTGAATCTCCTTTTGCCTGTAGCTCTGTCTTCAGAATATTCCTGACTACTGACATAGCTTTTTTGAAGCCTAGCGTCTTCAGGGCCTTTTTCACTGTCAGTCTGTTGGCTCTTATTTTCATAGGGTTTTTCACGGATTGCAGACAGCAGCCTTCCTGTCCTTTTCTATCTAGCTAGATTGGGCCCCGTCTTTGCTCAGTCTATCTTTCTGCCTGTGTTAGTGTTTTCATCTTGCTTCACCGTCATTATATGTTGGGGGCTGCCTATTGCTTTGGGGTCTGCTCTGGGGCAGTTTAGTTTTTCCCTTTCTTTCTTTAGGCCTACCTATTTCTCCGGCTGTGATCGAGGGGTCTAGGGCATCGTAGGAACCCCCCACGGCTACTGCTTTGTGTTGATAGGTTCAGGGGTCTGCAATCCGATAGCTGCCAACTTCTCTGGTTTTCTGGACTTAGCTAGCATTTCTGTTTTTGCCTCCTACGGTGACTCAATCATAACACACCGGACTACTACCACTAGTATCACACATCAACCCGTCAGCCAGAGCCACCGGACTACTACCACTAATATCCCACATCATCCCGTCAGCCAGAGCCACCGGACTACTACCCCTAATATCCAACATCATCCCATCAGCCAGAGCTACCGGACTACTACCCCTAATATCCCACATCATCCCGTCAGCCAGAGCCACCGGACTACTACCACTAATATCCCACATTATCCCGTCAGCCAGAGTCACCGGACTACTACCACTAATATCTCACATCATCCCTTCAGCCAGAGCCACCGGACTACTACCCCTAATATCCCACATCATCCCGTCAGCCAGAGCCACCGGACTACTACCCCTAATATCCCACATTATCCCGTCAGCCAGAGCCACCGTACTACTACTAATATCCCACATCATCCCGTCAGCCAGAGCCACCGGACTACTACCCCTAATATCCCACATCATCCCGTCAGCCAGAGCCACCGGACTACTACCCCTAATATCCCACATCATTCCATCAGCCAGAGCCACCGGACTACTACCCCTAATATCCCACATCAGCCAGAGCTACTGGACTACTACCACTAATATCCCACATCATCCCGTAAGCCAGAGCCACCTGACTACTACCCCTAATAACCCACTGTAACGGGGTCTACCAAGCTGGAGTACCTCTTTCAGTACCACTCCGTGTTTTCGGAGGTCCGCTCTGCGTTGGCTAGAGTGAATGAATGACGCTGGCTGGAATTCTTTGGTTAAATGGGCGCATATAAAAGATCACTGCTTCTCCATGTATTTCCAGTCTGACAACACTTTACTCACAGGACACAGAATATATCACACAGATACAGAGGGCAGGCCAATAGAAAAGCGGCAGGCCAGACATGCATTACAAAAGCCGCCGGTGACCGGAGCCTGACGATGTTTACTGTGGGAATTACAAAGGTGGGGGGAGGGCGGACAAAAGGAGAATATCGTGTCCCCTCTACCCAGGGGCGCAGCCTGTGGGCTGATGCATTAGGGACATGCATCTCACATGGAACCTATTATACATACATATAACTGCACAACATATTCTGGGTGCTGAATGGTTCTGTAACACGGCTCCCCTTTTCAGCAACGCGATCGGCATACACAGTCTGATCCTCAACGGATCGGTTTGGGGATGAACGAAGTTTATGGGGTTGGTACAAGTTCCGTTTGTCGACATAGTCCATCGGCGTTACCGTTTTGTTTGCCGGGTCTGTGGTGGATGGTGAAGTCCAGAGGTTGTAGGGCTAAACTCCACCGCAGCAATCTGGCGTTGTCTCCGGAGACCCGATTAAGTTTTTCTACCACACCGTCTGTTTGGTGATGATAGACCGATGTGCGCAACTGCTTAACATTTAGCAAATGGCAGAGTTCCTTCATAATTTTTTGCATAAAGGGGGTTCCCTGGTCTATTAAAATCTCTTGAGGAATTCCCACCCGCGAAAACATACCCATGAGTTCCTTTGCTATAAGCTTAGCTGATGTGTGGCGCAGAGGAATGGCCTCAGGATATCAGGTAGCATAATCTGTAACTACCAGGATGTGTTGGTGTCCCCTTGCTGACTTATTGAGAGGCCCCACCAGATCCATTGCCACTCTCTCGAAGGGTACCTCTATAATTGGCAAAGGCACCAAAGGACTCCGAAAGAGAGGCTGGGGACTGGTTACCTGGCACACTGGACAGGAATTACAGCACCGTTTAACTTCTTCTACCCTAGCAAGTAGAACTGCTGCAGAATTCAGTCTAGGGTTTTCTTTTGGCCCAAATGCCCACCAAGTACATGCACATGTGCTAAGTCCATTACCAGCCTACGATATATCTGAGGTACGAGAATCTGTTCTACCAGTTCCCATCATATTTTCTCCACTCGGTACAACAAATCTTGATGGAGCTCAAAGCATGGCAGCACTGTAGCTGCCCCAGGTTGTTGGGGTTCCCCATTGACAAACAATACATTTTCTCTGGCCCGGGCCAAAGTAGGGTCTCGGAGTTGCGCCGTACCAAAATTGTCACCTGACACATTCAAGTCTGACAACTCGGGTCCTGGCGGCAAGTCTTCCAACTCTCCAGCCAATACTTCTATGGGAGAATTCTTCCCCTCGTCCACCGAAGGGAAGGTTACCCCTACCGCCAGCACATCTTCCTCCCGGCCACCAGGTTCATGCCCTACTTCTGGAGAATGTAACCTGGTTGCCTCTGGTGCCGGCAGTTGCTCCGTGGGTGAGACAACAGATGGCCACAGCAGAGAAAATAAAGGAAAGTCTCTTCCAATTATTACCTCATAATGCAAATTAGTCACAACACCCACCTCGTGGCACCACCTCCCCGATGGCGCACTGATCACCACAAGTGCGGTGGGATAGTCTTTTAAGTCCCCATGTATACACAACACCCCAATTTTCTGACCCATATACTTGCTGGTTTGTATCCAGCTGGCTCGTACCAGGGTTACAAGACTCCCTGAGTCCAATAGGGCCACAGCCGGGGTGTCCACCACTTCAACCTGACACAAATGTTTTATATTGGGACCTTTCAGGGTGCCCATTGCACACATCGGTTCGGCATAGTGAGACTGGTGGTACCCAAAGTTGGTGTCCATTGGCTCAGCCAGGTGGGGGAAATCAGCTTTCATACGCCCTGGTTCCTGGCACCGCCAGCAGATTATGGGGTTCCTTACTTTCCCAGATAAGTCCTGAGCGGCCTTCCTGGGCTCTGCTCGCCGAACCATTGGTGGAGACTTAGGGAACCTAATACTTTCCGAGGAGTCCCTCCCTGTAGCTCTTTGGTGGCACCATACCTTTCTATGAGGTCTATCATCTGCATGGCATTAGTAGGGGATGCCTGTCCGACTCATGTCTGGAGGGAGTGGGGCAAAGCCCTACAAAACTTATCAGTCACCATGTGGTCCAGCATGGCCGTGGGGGACAACACCTCAGGCTGCAACCACTTTCGTAACAGGTGCATCAGGTCATAATACTGGGACCGAGACGGCTGGGAGGGGGTAAACTCCCACTAGTGTACCCACTGGGCCCGAACTAACACATTCACCCCAAGACGTGCCAGTATCTCACCCTTGACGACCATGTAGTCTGCCCTTTGCTCCGTGGATAGGTCCTGATACACTTTCAAAGGTCCTGGGGCCAGAAATGGAACGATGATTTCTGCCAACTGGTCTCAGGGTATGCCTCCACATCATCTGGCTTCCATTTTTGGAACCACTGTATGAACCGCTTTCCGGACATCATGGATTCCCCGATTAGTTCCTTTTGTCTGTGCTGTTGTGATATGCTGTATCGACAGCTGATTGGTTTCCTGCTGCTGCATAGCCTGCTGCTGCATAGCCTGCTGTCGCATGGCCTCTATAAGCGTTTTGACCATGGCCTCCATTTCTGGAAAGTTCCCCGCCTGGGTCTGTGCCATTTGTTTCACTCAGGACATAGGCTGGGATACAGATCAAAAATAAGCAAAAACAGCCTGGCCTCACTGCGTTCTCCACCAATTGTAGCGATCCGCTTTGGTAGGTAAGGGCAGGGCTGCAGTAATGAGGCAACACACAGGCTTAAAGTCTAATTTCAGAGGTTTAATGTCACTTTGCAAACAGCAGGTTAACAGAAAATAAGGAAAAACAAATATACTCCAGCTTGGAGAACCACTGGTCCCAGACACACCCCTTGCATGGGACGGGCTTAACTAAGTGGCTGCCAGGTCCTGTGGCATCTGCCAGGTGCCATTCCCTGGGTTGTTGAGAGTCTTGCTGCTATAGTCCTGCAGCACGGGGATCCTGTATACAAGTTCAGGCTAAGTCCAGCCAAGTTCCTGTAACTTCCAGACACACACTCACCATGTGCCAAATACCAACCTCCATTACATAGCCCATAATCCCTCCCACCGGTGAGGTAGACATCACATGGGCTGATCACTTGACCATGACATCATCGCAGGTCCTGTCTTTAGGGAAAAGCCCGGCCAAACATTAATCTGCTGGGAGAAATGTATCTCCCATCCAGTTAAACACCCTTTACTGTACCACACTCCGTATGTATTTCCGGAGTCACACACAGACGCTTTCTCAGTAAGGATTTCACCGTAATACAAACAGCAGATATACGGTACTGTATCAGAAGCGTGCAGCTGTATGCGGTGTAGTGAAAAATGTAAATCTCTGTATATATTTCCAGAGTCACACACAGATGCTCGCTCAGTATGTATTTGACCGTGATACAAACAGCAGATATACGGTACTGTATGAGGAGCGTACAGCTGTATACAGTGTAGGGGAAAATTTAAATCTCCATATATATTTCCGGAGTCACACACAGACGCTCGCTCAGTATGTATTTGACCGTGATACAAACAGCAGATATACGGTACTGTATCAGAAGCGTGCAGCTGTGTATGGTGTAGGGGAAAATTTAAATCTCCATATTTATTTCCGGAGTCACACACAGTCAGCATGTATTTGTCCGTGATACCAGCCGATACACGGTAGTGTGTGAGGAGCGTACAGCTCTATACGGTGTGGGAAAAATGAACGGTCGGTAACTGTGCAGAAAAAAAGAATAAAAGTATTAGTGCTGTGTAAAAAGCAGTCTACACGGCAGTGTACACACAGCAATACAGCTATCAGGCAGCCTAATAACCAGCACTGCTGCACACAAGAAAATCCTGCCCTGTCACTGCACACTAACTGGACAGCACAATTGCTATCAGCACAAGCACATAAGAACTTCTTATATCTTTACAGCACTATCTCTCTCCCTACTGATAAGCAGCAACCTCTCCCTACTGATAAGATCGGCAGAAGTACAATGGAGGTCATCGGTCAGGGATTTTATAGACACTATGACGCCCCCCACAGCAAGCCAATCACTGCAATGCCCTTCTCTACGTTGGTGGCAGACGCTGCACATGTCATCTCGTTGCCCACAGTGTACGTCCTTGCTCATTGGCTAAAAAAAAGGCACCTGCAAGCATTCTGGGAAATCCAACTTTGGCGATCGTTTTGCCTACCGCATGGCCGACTTCACGCTATGGTCGGGTTTCGATTGGCGAAACCCGACTTTGGCATAAGTCGGCGACTTATGAATCTGGCCGACCTGTTTCGCTCATCTCTACTTATGACCATGTGATATTTCAGTTTTTCTTTTTTAATAAATTTGCAGAAATTTCTACATTGCAGGTTTTTTAGTCAAGATGGGGTGCAGAGTGCACATTAATGAGAAAAAAATGAACTTTTTTGAATTTGCCAAATGGCTGCAAAGAAACAAAGAGTGAAAAATATAAAGTGGTCTGAATAATTTCCGTACCCACTGTATAGTACACCTACAGAACCCAGCAATTACCGTAACAAAACTTTAAAGCAATTTCCCTAAAAAACAAAAACTCCTCCCGTGCTTCCTCCACTTACACTGCCACATCCATCTACACCTCTTCACTTTGGCATCTGCCTCCTGGTTCAAGATAATTATATTTTTTTATTCTCTGTAATTTTAAGTGAAATTGCTATCCACATTTGTTTGCAGAGCAGCTGTCCTGCTCCTAACCCAATTTTACTTCCTTTTGCAACCCCCAACCACTTTCAACCATCATTTTACAGCAAAAAAGTTCAGGCCTACACTGGCTTATACTGCAAGTGAGCTGGTCTTATTATGCTGGGAAGGGCCCAATATCTATGGGACTTCACATCCTATTAATTTCAGCTCACAGTTGTCTGCTTTGCCTTTTCTAGTTATTAGAAATAAGGTGGGACCCTAAATAATAAGAACAGCTCACCTTCCTCCACCAAGGATGGTTGAAATGAACACTGTCACCAACACTGATTACAACACCTGTGACTCTTTTATAGCAGAGCTAGCAATCACACCTGCATTATAATCATGTGCACTAAACAAAAGAAACTAGAGTGCAATGACGCTCACCACCACCGGTGGGAAAACTTAGAACAACACACCGTGCAATAATTCTAATGGCCACCGGGGGCAAAAACACCTTAAGCACAGCCTAGGGAAAAAAAAGGTTACCTGTGCTTTATATCAGTCATGATCCAGCATGGATCATGACACCATGCACACGAAAACCGCACTTGATATCTGCATTTAAACATACTGGTTGATGACCGGATCGTGCAGCTTTATATGAAAACCCCTATTTATTATAATGGCTGGACCTGAAATAACAAGTGCTTCTCACCTATGTGCCCCTCCCAATTCCTTGTAGATTGTAAGCCTGCGAGCAGGGCCCTCACTTCTCCTGTATTGATAATTAATGACATGATAGAGTATATGCATAATACAGACCAAGTGAGCATGCCACAATCCAGCACGCGTTTCGCTTCCGCTGTGACAGGACGTGTGGTGGAGGGGTATCGGCTGGCTAATAAAGTGTGAATACAGCTGCTGCAAATGGGTCATCAGGGAAAACGTCCCCTTATAGAGCGCTGCCGCCTGCGCATGGGCATGACATCTGCTGCCGGCCGGCAGCAAGAAGCGTATCAATGAAGTGCAACAATATCACGGTTCATGATGTGGGACCAGCTAGCCAGTCAGGACAGTGCAGAACAATCATGGCCGCCATCTGTAACATTGGAGAAAGAGTTGGTGAAGATACTTTGTGATAATATGGCTGCTGATGACTATGAACAAAGGGGAATAGTGATATTTAATGGGAAGGGGAATTGGGAGAAAGATATTGTGGAAAAAGGAAAATGTGACTGTAAGTGATAATGATAGTGAAAAAACCTAGTAAAAAGGTAGAAAGGAGAAAAGTTTCTATGTGAATATGAACCGTAAGTGCAAATGAATAAAAATGCAATTAAAGTGGAAAACAAAATAATCAAAGGAAAAAATGTGTAAAGAATGTTGAAAAAAGTCAATGAGTGAATGTGAGAATGATTATTCTCCCAAATGGGAACACATTTCTGTTGTATAAAAGTACATAAAATATAATAAATGTGAGTATGTGAAAAAAAAGTGTTCTTTGCTTTTTGACTTATTTATTTTTCTTCTTTCCTTTTCTTTCTTTTCTATATTCTTATTATATACATTGGGAACGTTTAGTGGATGAGCCCCAATTGTGACATCACTCATGTGTAGCCCCGCCCCATGATGTCACTCCTGTGTAGCCCCGCCCACCATGATGTCACTATTGGGTTCCAGCTGTGATGTCACGGAATGCTTGGCTCTAACCAGCGATGTTGCAGTCAGACCCTTTGTCTGGAGAAGCTGATTGTGCCGCACACAGTAAGCGATATTCCTCCAGGCTCCAATGCTGCTTAGACTACTTCTAGCTCTCAGCGTGCTATTAGCACCCGCGGAAGGTGCTCCCATCTTTATCCGCAACCCTCGATCACTAGAGCAGATCAGGAGTAATGAAGGTAAGTGCATTACCAGATAGACTCAGACTACGGGGTTAACCCCTTCCCTTCTGCAGCCAATTTTCGTTTTTGGGCTTTTTTTTCTCCTCTCCTTCTTCCAAGAGCCATAACTTTCTCCCCTCCATATGGCCGTATGAGGACTTGTTCATCTTTTTGCGGGACGAGTTGTAGTTGTGAATTACATTCTTCATTTTACCATGTAATGTGGAATTGGGGAAAGAGGCCGTTTGGCTTCCAGGGTCACATAGAGGAGACGCCGAGCATTAATCCTGTTCTCTCCGGGCTGGAGGCACCGACTACTACATGGAGCAGAAGGCGCCCACAAGAGACCGGCGATCAGCAGCTCAGAACTCAGATCTGTCCCTCACATGGAACATTTCACCTCCGGCCCCAGACACTATTAGGCTCCATGATTAGGGCCCGGTGTATGAGCGTCAGGCTCCGGGTCATTAGGGGTTCTGTCACTTCTCTTCTGTGACTGGAGAGTTAGATGACGTCACATCATACATGGAATGGAGGATTCTTCATGTGTTACTTGTAATTACAGGTGTCGTCTCCCATCATGTGTCTGTTCCCTATTCCAGAAATATAAAGGAGCAGATCTCTGAATTGTCCATTATATATTGATATGACATAAGAATAATCCACCATTTTCCACACTAAATTCCCCTCTGTTAATAGTCATACTTGGCTCCTCAGGCCGCCCGGTCCAGGGATTTGGTTTCCACTTCTGAACACATTCCAGCTCTGGTCACCTGATCACTTATGTTCTTTCTCTTTTTAGAGAATGTCACCGTGCCTCCAGAACCATCTGAGGATGCCGTCTATAGGATGGTTATACCTGCCGCCATTCTCTTCGCCCTCGCAGTATTCATGCGTCCCATTGCTATCATCTATGGGTAAGTATAGTAAGTCATGATTTATGGGCTACACAGGAGTCTGTAGAGGAAATGTCACATCTTCAGGTTACTCCAGTAATGGGAATACTTTAGTGTAGGCCTCTTGTGGCTCACACACGTCACCCTGGAGCTGTGCCCTGCGGGTAACTGATGGGCATATATTAGACTTTGTAGGGATTCACGCTCTCAGGCATTAGGTGCCATTCACATAGTCAATGCTGTTTGGGTCAAACCGGTGCAGTTTTATTGCTTTCACAAAATTCCAAGGGATTCCAAACCAAAAACATCCTCTTCTAGGCACAAAGGTGTCACAGCAAATAATTCATATAGCAGGGCCCATATGTCAGTGCGAGCTCACCTGAACAGATTACAGTCCTTTCTCCAGAAGCAAACTTCATACATAGAAGAGGCACGATCCCCCCAGTCTTGGTGTCCCCTTCAGTACGAGTTCCAGCAGCCTCCAGTGCCAAACAGAAGTGTTCAACTCCTGGGCACGGTTCATACTATACAGGCTGCAGCTGACGAACGGTTCTCTGCCGCTCCTGCACACAGACTGCTCAGCTTTCCTAGCTGACCCATGCTGTCTCCATTCACAGAGATCCCGGCACATCTTCCTCTCAGCTATAGCTCAAATGTTGGCTGAACACTCACTAGCTCCAGTACACTCGACTCTGCTTCATCTAGCAGACACAAATAGTGAACAGAGGTCCTGGCTGGAGTAAAAAAAAGAAGCTAAGTGGGTGCATCTAATCAAATCCTGCAAAGCTCGGACTTAACCCTGTCCTACCTGGCTCTACTACAACTTGTATATACTTTATTAAAATAACTTGTTGATTGTCCTAGACACCACAATGACTGACTGGTGATCTCTCTACAGATAGGACTAGATAACAGGTCTCATTCTTACATTCTGCAGAATACAGACATGTTTTACTTTGTAATTTACATTGTGATTTTTATTTTTTCATTTTTATAGTTGTCTGAAAAAGAAGAAACCAATGAAAGATGTTGAAAGTCAAAATTGTGCCAACGACTTTAGAGAGAACAACACCAATCTAAATGGTAACTACAGCCGGATGAATCTGCAAAACTGAATCAGAGGGATAGAAGGCCAAAAAATTACAACTTACACTAAAAAAGACCCTCCTACTATATATAACATTTATATTCAAAATTATCATAAAAGGGGGGACTTATAGATATAAGAGTCACAGGAGGGAAGTGGGCCTGGCCCTAAAGCAGCCTAAAAAAATGCCCCTACCTTTCTGCGGAGGTTCACCCCCTAATATTGCGATATGGCGCCCCGCTCCTTGTCGGCTCTCCCTCCCAGACCCTATTATGCTCCAGAAAAGTGTGATGAGGTGACAGTAATAATGAAAACAGTAACAATGTCATTTTCACGTCACAAAAAAAGAGGCCATTAATAAGATGGTTTTTGAGAATCAGCACAAAAAATTTGCATTTGGTGACGGTTACAAAAGAGGAGCAAGTTATCTCCAATAGATAAAAATCCTAAAGGGCCATAATCCCAAAAGATGGTGTTAGAATCCTTCCTGTCATAGCGATATATAGAGGAATACGGCTGATATTACTAGATAGTTTACATTTTCATGTAATACCCTGAGGATTGGGACTATAAAGGGGACAGCGCAATGCAGGATCTAAGCGCAATATTCAAAAGAGCAGAAAGAAAAGGGCAAAGCTGCTGCGCTCCCCAGATTTAGGATGAAGGAACAGCGTGTTGGCCCTGGAGGAATCCCAACCAAAGTCCTGGTGACTCGGTCTGCTGCTCGGCTTCTGGCCCATGAGGTGATCCTCAATCGTCCGCAGGTGAAAGTAACAAAGATGCAGAAAACCAGTCTGGTGCCGGTGCTCCCGAAAATGATATCACGGGTTAAAATGGCTTATTAAAAAAGTTTTTGTTCTACTTATACCAAGTATAATTTACCTGATGAAGGCTTTTGCTCTTTTCATTGTTTTTATACTTGGTATATGTAGAATACAAAAACTTTCAAAAAGCCATTTTAGCAGATGATATAACTTTCGGGAGCGCCGGCACCAGACTGGCTTTCTGCATCTTTTTAGATAGTTTAAATGTCAGTGGTAAATCTGGTACAAGCATCAAATAGACCACCTCAATCAGGTCAGATGGTGCCGATACATCCGATATATTCAGCCAGCAAAATGCACTGTAACCAAAGGAGATTCCAGGACACAGAACAGGCAGAACACAGGATTTAGTGGCTGTATTATACTCCCACCTCCAATCTAAATATTAAGCCGGGAGTCACATGCACCATCACTTAGGATGTAATAGAAGTAAATCCGCTCCTCAGACACTGAACCATTATTAGTAAGTCTCCAGTGTGGAGGTTTGTACTCACTCGGCTGCGGTGGAGGTCGGCGTAGGAAGCGGTATGGCTGAAATGTCCGGGCAGGTTTATTTAAACTGCATAAACCGCTGAGGATAGCAAAGCAAAAGAACGGCCTCTTCTGGCATAAAGTGAGAGCATAAAGTAAAAAGTCCACACATCATGTAGCGGGTCCGCCCGCTCAGGAGAGTGTCCGGTTATTGAGGCTTTAGCCCAACAAACAGGAGAGCCACACATCTCCGGCTCCAGACACTTAATGAGACACTCGGCCTCCATTTTATCTGCAGAACCACACCCCGGGGATGAGGATATGTGAGCGGTCATTCCCACCCATCTCTCATGACTGCTCCTAAATCCCGGCCCTGTAATAGCCTAAGAACTCTGGCAGCACTATATGTGCTGGAGCATGCTTCCGAGATCACATCACTGCGACTACGAACCGCAATCAGATATATCTCCCCTCAAGGACCCGTCCGGCGGCCATTTACCACCAGATGCAAACACAAAGAGCGACAAAGGGATAAGATTCCCTAAACCTCAGATTAATGATCACTGGTTTTATGCACATGAGTAATCAAAAAACAGTGGTGCATATATAGCATAATATAATATCATCTGTCTACATAGAAATAAGCATTATACCTGATGTGTTTTCAGAACATGATAAACTGTAGCTTCCAACGTGTTTCCCCCTCTATTTCTAAGGTTTCATCAGGGGTAAAGGTTTCACATTAGTGACCAAAACGATCAGAACATAGCTTTCCCTCCACGGGATTCCACTGGAGATCAGTGTCACTTCATAGTCCAATAGACAGGCCCCGTGCTGAAGGACAGGTTTTTATGACAATTTTATGTAAAGTTTTGTATATACTAGGAGGTTCTTTTTTAGTTTAAGTTGTAGCTTAGCAAATCTGACATTACAGAAGCTCTCCAGCTGCACATGTATTGTCTAATCCCTTCTAGAGATATCAGTAGTTTACTGTACAGGGGATAAAATACTATTTGCAATCAACTCTGTTTTCCAGCGCCATTCTAGTCGTCTTCTGAACCATATGACCGCAATTCAGTTTTGTCCACTCACAAAATGTCTTATGTGTGGTTGTGGTAGTGGTTTCCTATGAGACTCAGCGTGAGGTTCCATATACTTATAATGAGAAAGCAGCTTCCAGTCCACACATAAGAAAGACATTGTGATAGCCCTAGACATAGAGTAAAACATGATGGAAGCTTTTATTTTAGAAATGTTGATTTCTATGTTCTGTGTTACAGGAAAACGTGAGGACTACATCACAATTACCATTGGTGATTCACCTCATGGACCCGGGAATGAACAGAGAGACGTCCTCACAGGCAACAAGATCTCAGTGCCTGGACCCCCTGATGTAATAATCAATATGAGCCCAGAAGAGGATGAGGTCACCTCCTCTGACAGTAAGTTCTCAGGGCATTCACGAGAAACATGATGGAAGCTTTTATTTTAGAAATGTTGATTTCTATGTTCTGTGTTACAGGAAAACGTGAGGACTACAAACCAATTACCATTAGTGATTTGCTTCATGGACCCGGGAATGAACAGAGAGACGTCCTCACAGGCAACAAGATCTCAGTGCCTGGACCCCCTGATGTAGTAATCGTTAACAGCCCAGATGAGGATGAGGTCACCTCCTCTGACAGTAAGTTCTCCGAGCATTCACGAGAAACATGATGGAAGCTTTTATTTTAGAAATGTTGATTTCTATGTTGTGTGTTACAGGAAAACGTGAGGACTACAAACCAATTACCATTAGTGATTTGCTTCATGGACCTGGGAATGAACAGAGAGACGTCCTCACAGGCAACAAGATCTCAGTGCCTGGACCCCCTGATGTAATAATCGATATGAGCCCATATGAGGATGAGGTCACCTCCTCTGACAGTAAGTTCTCAGGGCATTCACGAGAAGCATGATGGAAGCTTTCATTTTAGAAATGTTGATTTCTATGTTCTGTGTTACAGGAAAACGTGAGGACTACATCACAATTACCATTAGTGATTTGCTTCATGGACCCGGGAATGAACAGAGAGACGTCCTCACAGGCAACAAGATCTCAGTGCCTGGACCCCCAGATGTAATAATCGATAACAGCCCAGATGAGGATGAGGTCACCTCCTCTGACAGTAAGTTCTCCGAGCATTCGTGAAATAGATTTAATAGAAAAACAACCTAATATATAAATTAAAAAATGGTCTTCTAAGGGAACTTGTGAGTGAACGAGCCGTTAATATATTGATAGCTATAGAGACTCCGCCCTTCTGTTGTCATAATGCAATGTATCATTCTAGGGGTGATAATATCAGATATCTGTAGAAAACATATTTTGCAGAGCTGACCAGTGACCACATGGAGAGACTTGACAAATCTGGTGCTGTCCCAAGCTGGCATCTCCTTGACTGACAGGTCTCTCCCATATCTTCCATTAGAGTAGACCTGTCCAGCAAGTGCAGCAGCGCAGGGGGAAGCCGACTGGGAGCCGCGTTGGGCCAGTCAGGTCTCACTTTAGTCCCGGGTGGCTCTTTAAGCTTTGCTTTCTCTGAATTGCTGGAGATTTTCTCTGGGGATCGGGTCCCTCTTTTCTCAGTCTAATATACTATTTAGAAGTTATAATAACCTGTAAGTGTTAACAATCTTAATCACATAGAATTTTGTATTTTATTAAATCTCATTTCAATATTTTGCGTTACAGGAGAATCTGACATTTTCTGTGCATCTGGAGACATTACAATGCTGCACAAGGAGGTGGAGGTGAAAGAGTCCAAGATTAATCCGGACTTAGATGGCTACAGACAGACACCTCCGTCTATTCTAAAAGGAAGAAATCCCATGAAACATAAAAGCAAAGGGAGAAATGTTTCCTTTCACGAATCGGAGGATCGATATGTTTATATCTATGATTCTGAATCCTCACAACCTGGACAACAAATGAGATATTTCCGAAACAAAGAAGGATTCTATAAAAAGAAGTAAGTGTTTTACTATCTCAGCTCAAAGTTTATCAGAAGATCATCTTAGATTTATTTCAAAAGGATTTAGGGTCCCGATTTATCAGCTCATTTACCCCAGTATTCTGACATTAAAAAGCTTTGAAATGTCACAACATTTTGGTGAAACTACAGGCTGCGCTAAAATATTGTGGCTTTTGGCATTCTCACGCCATTTTCACCCAGTTCTGATAAAGTGCCAGAGCTTGGGCAGGTTGGGTGGCGTGGCAGCCTCAGCTCGTCACATTCATGATGGTCGGCGGCATTTGTTAAGCCACAAAACATGTTCCCACCATTGTGATGGGAATAGGTTCATTGATTAAAAGACTGGGGTCTTGGGTGAGGAATTGTTACAGCCACTAATAGGGGAGATTTCATGGTATTTAAGGTGCAGTGTACGTGTTCTGCAAATACTGTCTCTTGTTAAATGGTTGACGTGCAATGCTTCATCGCTGTATTCCAGCAGGCCACAGGATTTAACTATTGCTGCCCTGTCCCATTATTTGGATGATTACACTTGATGCAGTAAAGAAATGAGTTTGTAATTTCTTCAGTGCTTTATCTACAGTACTTAATTCTATTTTCTTATTTTGAAAAGGAATCCAGCAGGAGGGGACAACTCCACTACAACTCCTTTACATGGTGGCTACCATGTGAGGATCAGGCAACCAGTGATGAAGCAAAACAGACACAGATTCCAGGATTGGTCTCTGCATTCACCCATGGATATGACACTTACCAGCGTTTCTGCAGCCAGACATGTTCACGGACAAGAGACTTACCTGCTGCACAATGGGGTAGATTCCGGGATCGGTCTCTACTCTCACCCATGGATGTGACATTTACTGGACTTTCCGCAGTCAGGTGTGCTCACAGACAAGTGAATTACCTGCTGCATAAAGAGCAGATTCCAGGCTTGGACTGCTCTCACCTATGGATATGATATTTACTGGACTTTCCACAGTCAGGCATGCTCAAAGATAAGTGACTTACCTGCTACATGAAGAGGCAGATTCCAGGCTTGGACTGCTCTCACCTATGGATATGACATTTACTGGACTTTCCACAGTCAGGTGTGTTCACAGACAAGTGACTCGCTGCATGAAGAGGCAGATTCCAGGCTTGGACTGCTCTCACCTATTGATATGACACTTACCGGACTTTCCACAGTCAGACGTGTTCACAGACAAGTGACTTACTTGCATGAAGAGGCAGATTCCAGGCTTGGACTGCTCTTACCTATGGACATGACACTTACCGGACTTTCCACAGTCAGACGTGTTCACAGACAAGTGACTTACCTGCTGCATGAAGAGGCAGATTCCAGGCTTGGACTGCTCTCACCTATGGATATAACACTTACCGGACTTTCCACAGTCAGACGTGTTCACAGATAAGTGACTTACTTGCTACATGAAGAGGCAGATTCCAGGCTTGGACTGCTCTCACCTATTGATATGACACTTACCCGACTTTCCACAGTCAGGCATGCTCACAGATAAGTGACTTACCTGCTACATGAAGAGGCAGATTCCAGGCTTGGACTGCTCTCACCTATTGATATGACACTTACTGGACTTTCCACAGTCAGACGTGTTCACAGACAAGTTCCTTACTTGCTGCATGAAGAGCCAGATTCCAGGCTTGGACTGCTCTCATCCAGTCATATGACATTTACCAGACTTTCAGCAGCCAAGTGTACCCACGACACAGGTGAGATACCGGCTGTAAGAAGAGGCAGATTCCGGGCTCGGTCTCTGTTCTCACCTGTCTACAGCCCAAGGGAAGGGCACTCCTTTAACCTTGGTTCCCTAGAGGTTTCCTCCACTGGGGGTTTTTCCTCTCTTGTTAAAGGATGACTCTTCAGGAGTCAAGGACCCATCATCATCAGGGCCAAATTTAAGAATACTGTCCTGACTTCTAATGGAAACTTCCACATTATCCAACTTGAATAAAGTAATTAATGAAGTCAGCGTATATCATGTATATTTAAGCTTTCTTTTATGGATCATTACAATACAGCAGAATATACATAGCACTGGACTACTTTGTATAGTCAGTACTATTACACATGGCTGCTGATCATCCCTTTTTATTGCACACATGTAAACTAGGGTACAAGTAGTGTTGTGCTTAAAAACAATATATCCCTTTCTTGACATGCAATCTACATGTATGTCACATGTCTAATGCACTTCTATGGAGAGAGTTCTGGAGCATAGCCCAATTCATATACTTTGGAATATAAAAGTTTGGGCACTCCTGGTCAAAATTACTGTTATAGGGAACAGTTAAGTAAGTTGAAGAGGAAATGATCTCTAAAAGGCCTAAAGTTACACATGACATATTTTCTTTGCATGTTAGGCAAAAAAATATATATTTTCATCATTTACATTTTAAAAACTACAAAATTCTTCCTCAGAAAATTCTTCCAGCTTTGTGAGATTTCTGGATCGTCTTGCATGCACTGCTACTTTGAGGTCTTGCCACAGATTTTCAATAATGTTCAGATCAGAGTGCTGTGAGGGTCATTGTAAACCTTTCAGCTTCTGCCTTCTGAGATCGTCTATTTTGGATTTTGACATGTGTTTAGGATCATTATCCATTTGTAGAAGCCATCCCCTTTGAACTTCATCCTTTTTACAGATGGTGTAATGTTTCCATTAAGAATTTGTTGAAATTTCATTGAATCCATTCGTCCCTTTACTTGTAAAATGTTTCCCATGCCATTGGCTGCAGCACATCCCCACAGCTTGATTGATCCACTCACATGCTTAACCCCTTTACCCCCAAGGGTGGTTTGCACGTTAATGACCGGGCCAATTTTTACAATTCTGACCACTGTCCCTTTATGAGGTAATAACTCTGGAGCTTCCATGGATCCCGGTGATTCTGACATCGTTTTCTCGTGACATATTGTCCTTCATGTTAGTGGTAAAATTTCATTCATATAACTTGTGTTTATTTGTGAAAAAAAACAGAAATTTGACAAAAATTTTGAAAATGTTGCAGGTTTCCAAATTTGAATTTTTATGCCCTTAAATCACAGGGATATGGCACACAAAAAACCTAATAAATAACATTTCCCACATGTCTACTTTACATCAGCACAATTTGGGAACTAAAATATTTCTTGTTAGGAAGTTATAAGGGTTAAAAGTTGACCAGCGATTTCTCATTTTTACACCATTTTATTTTTATGGACCACATCACATTTGAGGTCACTTTGAGGGGTCTATAAGATAGAAAATACCCAAAAGTGACACCATTTTAAAAACTGCACCCCTCAAGGTGCTCAAAACCACATTAAAGAAATTATTAACCCTTCAAGTGCTTCACAGGAATTTTTTGAATGTTTAAAAAAAAATTGAACATTTAACTTTTTTTCACAAAAAAATTACTTCAGGTCCAATTTTTTTTATTTTACCAAAGGTAACAGGAGAAACTGAACTGCAAACGTTATTGTGCAATTTGTCCTGAGTACGATAATACCTGATATGTGGGGGGAAACCACTGTTTCGGTGCATGACAGCGCTCAGAGAAGGGAAGGACTTTTTCAATGCAAAATTGGCTGGAATTCAGGTCGGACGCCATGTCACGATTGGAGAGCCCCTGGTGTGCATAAACAGTGGAAACCCCCACAAGTGACCCATTTTGGAAACTAGACCCCCCAAGGAACTTATCTAGATGTGTGGTGAGCACATTGAACCCCCAAGGGCTTCACAGACGTTTATGACGCCTTGGCGTGAAAATAAAAAAAATCATATTTTTTCCACAAACATGATCTTTTAGTGCCCAATTTTTTATTTTCCCAAGGGTAACAGGAGAAGCTGGACCCCATACATTGTTGTTCAATTTGTCCTGAGCACGCTGATACCCAATATGTGGGAGAAATCTACTGTATGGGCACACATAGAGGCTTGGAAGGGAAGTAGTGATGTTTGGAATGCAGGCTTTGATTGAGTGGTCTGCGGCTGTCATGTCGCGTTTGGAGAGCCCAGGATAAGCCTAAACTGTTGAAACCCCCCACAAGTGACCCCATTTTGGAAACTAGACCCGCAAAGGAACTTATCTTGATGTGTTGTGAGCACTTTGAACCAACAAGTGCTTCACAGAAGTTTATAATGTCCAGTAGAGATGAGCGACTTTGCCTTTTTTCGGGTCGAGTTGGGTTTCGCGAAACCCGACTTTCGCAAAAGTCGGGTCCAACGAAATCGGCCGACTATAGGGAAAAGTCGGGGGTCCGACTGAAACACGAAACCCAATGTAAGTCAATGGGGAAGAAAAGTCGGCAGTGAGAGGAGGACAGGAAACACACCTACAGTGCCCATTTGAATGCCAAAAGCATAAATTCTTATTACTGAAGTTTGTCAACCTTTATTTACTTCATAATACTAGTTACGCACTGAAAAATGGGGGTTATTTGGCTACAGATGTGGGGGGGAGGGCTGGCTCCAGGTTTTCATGTGCCCTGGGCGAAAGAGCGCCCCTTTAACACATACCACAACTCATCATGCTCCGATACGGCAGAGAAATAGCGGTATGCTACAAAGAAAAATACTTCACTTTTTACATCTCATGACGAGGCCCATCTATTTCTCCATACAGAATCATTGGTCCCATATAATGTTCCATAGAGTATATGATGAGCTCCACATAATGCTACAGTATATGTTGGTCCCCATGGATGAAGCTCCACTGTCTTATGGGCCCAAATAATGCTCCATATATAATGGGCCCCATTTCTAATGCTCTAGTGTACAATGGGCCCTGTAAATGCTGCTCCAGTGTCTGATGTCCACCTTTGGAATGTTCCAGTGTATGGTGGGCCCCATCTATCATTCTCAAGAGTATAGTGCTCACCAAAAATTGCTGTCCCAACATTGAAAACAATTAAATAAGTCTCCTCGCTAGGGAATCCCTGTACTAGTCTGGACTCCTCGTCGTCCCCATCTTCCATCTCACTGCACAGTATTTCAACCTTGCAAGTGCTGTGATCCTGAGCAAGCAGGGGGGGCCCACTTGTTGGCGACGGCACTGGCACAGGGCCCCTGATAGTATTGTGGTGTTTCTGACGGCGGGTGGGCCGAACCTGCACTTTCATCTGCAGCTTCCTCTTTGTGACCGTGTAAGATGGAACAGTATATGGGAAGGGTAACCTGAGTTTCTTGAGGGTCAGATTCAGGCCGTGTAGCGTGCGAGGGGAATGTAGTGGTCTGGGTCAATGTACCAGCAGATTCATCGAGCAGTGGCTGGGCATCAGTGCACTTGTGTCGCACCCAAGAGTACAGTCGCCACAGTGGCATTACCTTCCTCCTAGGGAGTGTGATGTCATGCTTGGGAGCAACGAAGGATCTCTAGCAGGTTAACTTATTGGGCGGCGTTATTCCCACGAGTCATGACCCTCCAAACAGCGTTCATGAAGGAAAAGTGTTTGCTTTACGTGGGCAGTATGGTTGCAAAGCTGAACCTTAAAGGAATGTCCAGAAGGGCACCACCAGGAGTGGAGCCTACGGTTAAATTCGACTCCACCTGGGAAACCTCAACCATGCCAGCTACAGAACAGATGCACACATTGCAAGCTTAATTCCGTTAACGAACGAGACTCCGTCATGCCCCGTGGTCCGAGTCCGGCTTACTAGAGGGACACGCGAGGCTCTGGCACGTGAGATTGGCCAATAACTGGTGTGTCATGCCCTTATATGTCCGTGGCTGCATGTGCGCTACACTGAAAAGGCCAGCGTTTGTCGCTTACAGGTGCAGATAACCCGCTGAACACAGTTAGTGATGGGGATCACTGATTACAATTATTACCCGCGAACAATGATTTCCCAGTAAGTGCAGGTCAACCGCAGTTCCGGAATTAGGCCTAACCGTCATTCCTGAAAAAATGAAAAACTTACGTGTGCAAACCACAGGTGCTGTAGCTTGCTTAACAGCTCGCCAGCCGTTCTCAGGCCCAGTATGGATTACACGTGATTGCACAAAGGTGAGAAAGGGTACCGTATCCCCGGATAACATGTATAGATAGCATAGTGTACACATTCAAAATATATGTCTATAGATCAGGAGGCAGGCTCAGACGGTGTCAGGCCCAGTATGGATTACACGTGATTGCACAAAGGTGAGAAAGGGTACCGTATCCCCGGATAACAAGTATGGATAGCATAGTGTACACATTCAAAATATATGTCTATAGATCAGGAGGCAGGCTCAAACGGTGTCAGGCCCAGTATGGATTACACGTGATTGCACAAAGGTGAGAAAGGGTACCGTATCCCCAGATAACATGTATGGATAGCATAGTGTACACATTCAAAATATATGTCTATAGATCAGGAGGCAGGCTCAGACGGTGTCAGGCCCAGTATGGATTACACGTCATTGCACAAAGGTGAGAAAAGGTACCGTATCCCCAGATAACATGTATGGATAGCGTACACATTCAAAATATATGTCTATAGATCAGGAGGCAGGCTCAGACGGTGTCAGGCCCAGTATGGATTACACGTGATTGCACAAAGGTGAGAAAGGGTACCGTATCCCCAGATAACATGTATGGATAGCATAGTGTACACATTCAAAATATATGTCTATCTATCAGGAGGCAGGCTCAGACGGTGTCAGGCCCAGTATGGATTACACGTGATTGCACAAAGGTGAGAAAGGGTACTGTATCACGGGATAACATGTATGGATAGCATAGTGTACACATTCAAAATATATGTCTATAGATCAGGAGGCAGGCTCAGACGGTGTCAGGCCCAGTATGGATTACACGTCATTGCACGAAGGTGAGAAAGGGTACCGTATCCCCGTATAACATGTATGGATAGCATAGTGTACACATTCAAAATATATGTCTATAGATCAGGAGGCAGGCTCAGACGGTGTCAGGCCCAGTATGGATTTGATGGCCCAGACTACACAGCGGAGGAGCAGGGAGAGGTAAAGATTGCAAATGCTGGGGCCCTGCCCAAGCAAGGGGGCCCACTCGTGGGCGTCGGTACTGGCACTGGGCCCCTCATAGTACGGCGGTGTGTCTGACGGCGGGTGTGCACCACCACCGTCAGAGACACTTGATTGCACTATGAGGGACCCTGTGCCAGTGCCCGCGCCCAAGAGTCGGCCTACCCACCTGTCCAGGGCAACGGCACTTGCACGGTTTCGTGCTCTAGGTGGTGACCGCGGACATGGGGGGAGGAGGTAGCACAGTTAGGGAGTTTTAGAAAGTGGCATATGTTGATGTTGGACATTCAGCTGATGCAAAAGGTGAAATTGTTCAAGTCCCAGGAAGAGGAGGACCAAAGCAAGCCATTTTTCTGTCAACCTATGTGTCATCAGGGGAAGGTGGGACAAAATCCTTGGAAACCCATGCATGGTTCATTTTAATGAAGGTTAGATCATCCACATTTTGGGTTGACAGACGGGTCCTTTTTTCTGTCAGGATTGATCCAGCTGCACTGAAGACTCTTTCCGATAGCACACTTGCAGCTGGGCAAGCGAGCTCCTGTAGCGCATATTGTGCCAATTCAGGCCAGGTGTCCAGTTTAGCGGCCCAATAGTCAAAGGGGAATGACCTGTGAGGGAGAACATCGACATGGGAGGAAAAGTAGTTTGTAACAATAGTTGACAACTGCTGTCTCCTGTCACTTTCCATCGATGCATTATTACCAGTCGTGTGAGCGGGACTTGAAAAATCAGTCCACAACATGGTCATGAAACCCCTGTCTCCAATGCCACTTCTGATGTGTGCACCACGAACACCTCTGCCAAGCTGCCCCTGGCCCCTACGGCTCGTGTGAAAACCATCACCGCTGCTGTGTGCTGGGAATGCCTCAACCAACCGGTTTACCAGAGTAGCTTGTTTGTTAGCCAATATTAGGTCAAGGTTCTCCTGTGGCATGATGTTTTGGAATTTGCCTTTATAGCGTGGATCCAGGATGCTGGCCAACCAGTAGCCGTCATCGTTCATCATTTTGGCAATGCGGGGGTCCCTTTTTAGGATCTGCAAGGCATAATCTGACATGTGGGCCAATGTTCCCAGTGTCAATGATGCAGTGCGACTGCTTGGTGGAGGAGCACTTTCTGGCAAATCCACATCCCTCCAGTCACGCACAAACCCTGTACCAGACCTTGCCACGCCAACATTTTCTCTGGACACACGAGAAGCATCCTCCTCCCCTAAATAATCATCCCCATCATCACCCTCCTCCTCCTCTTCCTCTTCTTCCTCCACCTCGTCCAGGAGAGATCCTGGAGCAGACAATGGCTGAATGTCATCAAGGATTTCCTCCTCCTCTTCCTCTTCGTCAACCTCGGCTGCAGACGCCTGCTCCTTAATGTGCGTCAAAGTTTGCATGAGCAGACGCATAAGTGGGATGCTCATGCTTATGATGGCGTCGTCTGCGCTTACCAGCCATGTGCATTCCTCAAAACACTGAAGGACTTTACAGAGGTCTTTCAGCTTTGACCACTGCACACCTGTCAACTCCATGTCTGCCCTCAAAGTGCCTGTCCGGGTATCCTCCCACAAATGCATTACTGCATTACGGCTTACCTCTGTTCACACAGCCGCTCAACCATGTGCAGGGTGGAGTTCCACCTTGTTGCAACGTCGATAATTAGCCGGTGCTTGGGAAGGTGTAGCAATCGCTGCAGCTTCTGCATACGACTGGAGTGTACGGGCGACCGGTGGATGTGCGAGCAGTTTTCGAACCTTCTGGAGCAGGCCTGTTAACTCTGGGTAATTATTGAGGAAGCACTGCACCACCAGGTTCAAGGTGTGAGCCAAACAAGGTATGTGTCTGAGTTTTGAAAGGGCTATGGCAGCCACAAAATTACGGCCGTTATCGCTGACTACCTTGCCTGCCTCAAGATGTAGACTGACCAGCCATGACTCAGTTTGTTGCTGAAAGTAGTCGGCCAGTACCTCCGCGGTGTGTCTGTCGCTCAAACACATCATCTTCAACACAGCCTGCTGACGCTTTCCACTAGCTGATCGATAGGGGGACACCTCGTGTGCAACACTGGCAGCTGCGGATGGAGTGCTGCTGCGACTGCGCTCTGGGGACGAGCTTTCGCTTCTAGAGGAGTAGGAGGAGGAGGGTCGAACGCCTACAGCCAACTGTTTCCTATACCGTGGGCTAGGCAGCACAGTCCCACCACCGCTGTCCCCTGTTGACCCTGCATCCACCACATTAACCCAGTGCGTAGTGATGGACACGTAACGGCCCTGGCCATGCCTACTGGACCATGCATCAGTTGTGAGGTGCACCTTTCCACTCACTGATTGCTTGAGTGCATGGACAATGCGGTCCTTCACATGAAGGTGGAGGGCTGGGATGGCTTTGCGAGAAAAAAAGTGGCGACTGGGTAGTTCATAGCGTGGTACTGCATAGGCCATGAGTTCGAGGAAAGCTGCGCTTTCCACCAACCGATAGGGCATCATCTCTAACGAGATTAGTTTGGCAATGTGGGCGTTCAAACCCAGTGAACGCGGATGAGAGGATGAGTACTTTCTTGTCCTACTCATAGTCTCTGGTAGGGTGAGCTGGACTTGAGAGCTGGATATGGTGGAACTAGCGGTGGACAGGGTGGACTGAGAGAGGGTTGATGATGGTGATGGAGTTGGTGTTCTTTCTGATGGCCTAGATTCAGTCTTTCGTTGATATAACATTGTGATTCCCTGACAGCTTTGGCCTTGCAACGACACCTCAACATTTGCTGCTGTGCTAACTGGTGGGCTTACAGTGGGGGAAACAATGTAGCGTTGCTGACTACCTTCTTTGGGAGCATTTGCACATGTGGTACTTGAGGTTTGGTGTTCCGTCCACGCTTGCAAGTGCATGATGGTTAAATGTTTAAGCATGCAACTGGTATTCAAATTTTTCAGATTTTTCCCTCGGCTAAAGGTCTTTGCGCACTTCTTACAAATAACCTTGGCCTGATCATTAGGATTTTGCTCAAAAAAGTGCCACACTGCATTCTTCCTACTATGGAAGACATTTTGCGTCCTTGCACGCTGTGCTATTTTGACCGTCTGGCCAAGCAGTCCAGCAACTTTTTGGCTTTTTGTAACAAGTTTTTGGACTGCTCCGTGCCTGCCAGATAACAGCTGTTGCGATGTCGATGCCTGCTGCGGATGCTCCTCCTCCTCTTCTGAGCTATTGGCAGCGGCACCCTTTTCCCCCAATGGATGCCAATCTGGGTCAACAACTGGGTCATCCATCACCTCCTCTTCAATGTCATGTGCACCTTCCTCTGTGTCACCATGTACGGTGGTATAGTATGCGGGAAGGGGCACCTGAGTTTCATCAGGGTCAGAATCTGGCTCAGTACACTGCGAGGACAATGTCGTGCTCTGAGTGAATGTACCAGAAGAATCATCTATCAGTGGCTGTGCATCAGTGCACTCCATGTCCGATTCATCTTGGCCTGGGTAATTCACCATTTCACTTGATAACCCAGGCATGGTATGTGAAAACAGCTCCATGGAGTAATCAGTTGTGTGGCCTGCCGCATCCTTCAATTTTGGTTGGGGTGAAGGACACAAAGAAAGGTGTGGTTCATGACCATGAGCCTCCAAAGACGACTCAGTGCTTTTATTTTTTACAAGTTCAGAAGAGGAGGCGATAGAGATGGAGGCCGAGTCAGCAATGTAGGCCAAAACTTGTTCCTGAAGCTCCGGCTTTAAAAGCGGTTTACCTACTCCCAGAAAAGGGAGCCTTCGAGGCCTTGTGGAGCCAGACAATGACGCAGGCTTAACACCTCCTGCATTAGGTGTTATTTTGCTTTTGCCACTACCAGCAGATCCAACACCAACACCATCATTAACAGCTGGCAACCCCCGCCCACTAACACGACCTCTTACACCACACTTCCTCATTTTTTTGAAAAATGTACCCACAATTCCACCAACGATATGGAACTGTAAAACAAGGTACAAGGTGTATATAGGACAGGGGAGAATTTAATTCTCCTACCACTTCTGGACACTGATGTATTGTGTCAGGCCAGTGTATATCACACCGCCGTATGACAGGCTGAATTTGGCTGGTGTATAAAATGTGATATATGATGGGAGAAATGGAATGTCCTTACACACTTCTGGACACTGATGTATTGTGTGAGGCCCAATGTATATCACACCGCTGTATGAGACTGAATTAGGCTGGTGTGAAAAATGTGACATAGGACGGCAGAAATGGATTGTCCTTACACACTTCTGGACACTGATGTATTGTGTCAGGCCCAATGTATATCACACCGCTGTATGAGACTGAATTAGGCTGGTGTGAAAAATGTGACATAGGACGGCAGAAATGGAATGTCCTTACACACTTCTGGACACTGATGTATTGTGTGAGGCCCAATGTATATCACACCGCTGTATGAGACTGAATTAGGCTGGTGTGAAAAATGTGACATAGGACGGCAGAAATGGATTGTCCTTACACACTTCTGGACACTGATGTATTGTGTGAGGCCCTGTGTATATCACACCGCTGTATGACAGGCTGAATTAGGCTGGTGTGAAAAATGTGATATATGACGGGAGAAATGGATTGTACTTACACACTTCTGGACACTGATGTATTGTGTGAGGCCCTGTGTATATCACACCGCTGTATGACAGGCTGAATTTGGCTGGTGTGTAAAATGTGATATATGACGGGAGAAATGGAATGTCCTTACACACTTCTGGACACTGATGTATTGTGTGAGGCCCAATGTATATCATACCGCTGTATGCCAGACTGAATTTGGCTTGTGTGAAAAATGTGACATAGGACGGCAGAAATGGATTGTCCTTACACACTTCTGGACACTGATGTATTGTGTGAGGCCCAATGTATATCACACCGCTGTATGACAGGCTGAATTAGGCTGGTGTGAAAAATGTGACATAGGACGGCAGAAATGGATTGTCCTTACACACTTCTGGACACTGATGTATTGTGTGAGGCCCAATGTATATCACACCGCTGTATGACAGGCTGAATTTGGCTGTTGTGTAAAATGTGACATAGGACGGCAGAAATGGAATGTCCTTACACACTTCTGGACACTGATGTATTGTGTCAGGCCAGTGTATATCACACCGCTGTATGACAGGCTGAATTTGGCTGTTGTGTAAAATGTGATATATGATGGGAGAAATGGAATGTCCTTACACACTTCTGGACACTGATGTATTGTGTGAAGCCCAATGTATATCACACCGCTGTATGACAGGATGAATTTGGCTGGTGTGAAAAATGTGACATAGGACGGCAGAAATGGATTGTCCTTACACACTTCTGGACACTGATGTATTGTGTGAGGCCCAATGTATATCACACCGCTATATGACAGGCTGAATTTGGCTGGTGTGTAAAATGTGACATAGGATGGCAGAAATGGATTGTCCTTACACACTTCTGGACACTGATGTATTGTGTGAGGCGCAATATATATCACACCGCTGTATCACAGGCTGAATTTGGCTGTTGTGTAAAATGTGATATATGACGGGAGAAATGGAATGTCCTTACATACTTCTGGACACTGATGTATTGTGTGAGGCCAGTGTATATCACAACGCTGTATGACAGGCTGAATTTGGCTGGTGTGTAAAATGTGATATCTGACTGGAGAAATGGAATGTCCTTACACACTTCTGGACACTGATGTATTGTGTCAGGCCAGTGTATATCACAACGCTGTATGACAGGCTGAATTTGGCTGGTGTGTAAAATGTGATATCTGACTGGAGAAATGGATTGTCCTTACACACTTCTGGACACTGATGTATTGTGTGAGGCCCAATGTATATCACACCGCTGTATGAGACTGAATTAGGCTGGTGTGAAAAATGTGACATAGGACGGCAGAAATGGATTGTCCTTACACACTTCTGGACACTGATGTATTGTATGAGGCCCAATGTATATCACACCGCTGTATGACAGACTGAATTAGGCTGGTGTGAAAAATGTGACATAGGACGGCAGAAATGGATTGTCCTTACACACTTCTGGACACTGATGTATTGTGTGAGGCCCAATGTATATCACACCGCCGTATGACAGGCTGAATTTGGCTGGTGTGTAAAATGTGATATATGATGGGAGAAATGGAATGTCCTTACACACTTCTGGACACTGATGTATTGTGTGAGGCACAATGTATATCACACCGCTGTATGACAGGATGAATTTGGCAGGTGTGAAAAATGTTATATAGAATAGGGCAGGATTGGAATCTCCCTAGAGTGTAGGTCTGTATGAACGGAACAACTCCTCGACTTATCCTTACAGAGTCACACCTTTAGCTTCACTGTGGCCGTGATAACAGCTGTTACATGGTACTGAGAGAGCAGCGTGCACGTACACCGCTGTCCGGTGTATGTTAAATTGTCAAGCTCCGTTTTTTTTAGTATACGGACTGACACACGCTGTCTCTCTATAGTTTTGAATGTAATCAAACAGCAAATAGGCTAGACTGTTTGAAAAACAGACAAAACTATAAGGTGGAGGTCTGTAAGAATGGAACAACTCCTCGACTTATCCTTACAGAGTCACACCCTTAGCTTCACTGTGGCCGTGATAACAGCCGTTACATGGTACTGAGAGAGCAGCGTGCACGTACACCACTGTCCGGTGTATGTTAAATTGTCAAGCTCCGTGCTTTTTTAGTATACGGACTGACACACGCTGTCTCTCTATAGTTTTGAATGTAATCAAACAGCAAATAGACTAGACTGTTTGAAAAACAGACAAAACTATAAGGTGGAGGTCTGTAAGAACGGAACAACTCCTCGACTTATCCTTACAGAGTCACACCCTTAGCATCACTGTGGCCGTGATAACAGCCGTTACACGGTACTGAGAGAGCAGAGTACACCGCTGTACGGTGTGAAAAAATGCACGCTCAGTATCTCACCAGGACAAAAAAAAAAAAAGGATTGCTTTTAAAAAAGCAGTTTGCAAAGCAGTGTGAAACCAGCAATGCAGCTATCAGGTAGCCTTACAAGGCAGCCTAACAACCAACAGAGCTGATCCACCAAAATATAGCCTCCCCTTGAACTGCACAGTGACGGCAAAATCGCTAGCAGCAGCAGCTGATTTTTTTTCTTCTTCCCTGCCTAACGCTCTCCCTACAGAATCTGCAGCAGCAGCATCTCTCCCTATACTGAGATCAGCAGAAGTAAGATGGCGGTCGGCGTGCACGCCCTTTTATACCCCCTGTGACGCCCCCCAAAGCAAGCCAATCACTTGCATGCCCTTCTCAAAGATGGTGGGGACCGTTGCCTATGTCATCACGTTGCCCACAGTGTCCGTTCTTCCTCATTGGCTGAAAAAGGGTGCTGAAGCATATTTTGAAACACGACATTGGCGCTAAAGTCGCCGACCTCATGGCCAACCTCACGCTGAGGTCGGGTTTCGTTTCATGAAACCCGACTTTGGCGAAAGTCGGCGACTTTTGAATTTTTTCGACCCGTTTCGCTCAACTCTACTGCCCAGCCATGACTTAGCTGGTGGCTGAAAGTAGTCGGCCAGTACCTCCGCTGTTATGAATGAGTCACCGTAGGAGGCAAAAACAGAAATACTAGCTAAGTCCAGAAAACCAGAGAAGTTGGCAGCTATCGGATTGCAGACCCCTGAACCTATCAACAACAACTAGCAGTAGCCGTGGGGGGTTCCTACGGTGCCTTAGACCCCTCGATCACAGCCGGAGAACTAAATAGCCTAAAGACAGAAAGGGAAATTTAAACTGCCCTAGAGCAGACCCCAAAGCAAAGGCAGCCCCCAACATATAATGACAGTGAAGCAAGATGAAAAAACACTCACACAGATAGAAAGATAAGCTGAGCAAATGATGAGGTCCAAGCTAACTAAATAGGACAGGATAGAAAAGCTGCTGTCTGCAATCTGCCAAAATACTATCAAAACAAGAGCCAACAGACTGATAGGGAAAAAAGCCCTGAAGACGCTAGGCTTCAAAAAGACTATATCAGTACTCAGGTATTTTCTGAAGACAGAGCAAAAAGGAATTCAGCTCACCCCAGCAGGGAATGGCAGAAATCCAGAAAAACAAGGCAAAACAAAACCAAAACACAAATGCAAAAAGCAGAGCAGAAAACTTAGCTTTTGAGGAGCAGGAATCAGACTGGTCTCCTAGAATCCCTCAGAGAAATCACCAGCCAGACAGAAGGGCGTCGGCTGCCTTATATCCAGTCAGCAATTACCGTCACCCAGTCATCATCATCCAGCTCAGGTGTTTGGTAATCAGCCTCACTACCTTCCTTCACCAGAAGAGGGAGTTCATCAGACCTCAATGGTGAAGGGGAAAATGAACTCACAACACTCCGCGGTGTGTCTGTCGCCCAAACTCATCATCTTCAACACAGCCTGCTGACGCTTTCCACTAGCTGATCGATAGGGAGACACCTCGTGTGCAACACTGTCAGCTGCGGATGGAGTGCTCATGCGACTGTGCTCTGTGGACGAGCTTTCGCTTCTGGAGGAGGAGGAGGAGGGTCGAACGCCTACAGCCAACTGTTTCCTATACCGTGGGCTAGGCAGCACTGTCCCACCACCGCTGTCCCCTGTGGACCCTGCATCCACCACATTAACCCAGTGCGCAGTGATGGACACGTAACGGCCCTGGCCATGCCTACTGGACCATGCATCAGTTGTGAGGTGCACCTTTCCACTCACTGATTGCTTGAGTGCATGGACAATGCGGTATTTCACATGAATGTGGAGGGCTGGGATGGCTTTGCGAGAAAAGAAGTGGCGACTGGGTAGGTCATAGCGTGGTACTGCGTAGGCCATGAGTTCGCGGAAAGCTGCGCTTTCAACCAACCGATAGGGCATCATCTTTAACGAGATTAGTTTGGCAATGTGGGCGTTCAAACCCAGTGTACGCGGATGAGAGGATGAGTACTTTCTTGTCCTACTCTTAGTCTCTGGTAGGGTGAGCTGGACTTGAGAGGTGCATATGGTGGAACTAGCGGTGGACATGGCGGACTGAGAGAGGGTTGATGATGGTGATGGAGTTGGTGTTCTTTCTGATGGCCTAGATTCAGTCTTTCGTTGCAATAACAGTGTGATTCCCTGACTGATTTGCCCTTGCGACGACAACTCAACATTTGCTGCTTGGGGTGTGCTAATGTTGTGCCCCCAGGAGTACGGTCACCACACTGGCTTTGCCTTCCTCCAGGGGAGGGTAATGCCAGGCTTGGGGGCAATGATGGGTCTCTCTCGCAGTCAATCCATGCATACAACACAGTTCCCCTCCTGACCAGCAGGGGGAGCTCTGACCCAGGATTGAGGGGAGGAGTGATCCCTGAGGGCCAGGAGGAAGAAGGTTCAGTTAGTCTGCGGAGGGTGAAGTGTGCAGACGGGGAATGCGAAGCTGGAGGTTGAGCTGCAGCAGGCGAGCTCCCTCAGCTTAAGAGCGCACAGAACTGGAGTTGGGTCTCCACGGTGGTACGGGTACTAACGGCCCTGCCACAGATACCCGAGGAGTAGGAGGCTGTAGATGCCCTGTTCCCCTAGAAGACTTAAGGCACAATAGCAAAACGGATAGAGAGCCGGGGATTCGGAGAGTGAGAGGAGTCCCAGAGAGAGAGGCTACAGCTGTCTGCCTTGCAAGTGGAAGTCTAGGAACATTTGACAGGAGGAACTTCAGAGTAACTAAGGACTGGAGTGCTTCACACACACAGCGCTATTAGGGAGACTGCACAGCCCATCTGAGAGAGAGAATCAATGAGTTGCTTCCAGGCTAGCCTGCTCCAACACCATCTGTGATAAGGACCCTGGACTGCAGTTACCAAGTAAAGGTACAGAAATTGCACCCCGCTGTGTTGTGTCTGCTTCCTAACCTGTCGGCACTGCTACATCCCTGTGCCCATCACTTATATACTGCCCTGGGATTACAGCTTCACCTGTGGGGAGCTACACCATCTAAGCTGCGACACACCATCAGCCCCAGAGAATCTGCACGCAGTGTTGGCTAACACCTCACTTGCCAAATACCACGGGTGGTGTCACGAACTTTATATTACAACCAAACACCACCGCCATTGATATTGGGTGCCCAGGGTCACGGACCAGGTCACCGCTGCTGTGACACATTCCCGCCTCGACACCGGCCCGGTACCGAGTACCCCACAGCCCTGGGTGTGCGAGGGCGACCCAATTTTGGCATCACGAACAGGATTACAGAGCCCCGGGTCCTGTGTGCCATAGACTGTGATTGTGAACTATGTGAGATTTGGCGCCAGTTGCCGCCATTGCCGCGCTGCTTGACGCGTGCGGGAAGAAAGAGGCTGGCCTTCGTGGGCAGCGCCTGCCACAGAGCGCGAAGCAGTGAAGTGCCGCGCGGGAAGAGAGGACAGTGCGCGAGAGGAGGAGGAGCTGAGGCCTACAGCCCGGAGCGTCGGGCCTGCGAAGCGACCGCCGGTGAGCTCCCGCAACCCCCGGCCCTGGCTAACGTTAACTAGGGGGGGGGAATGTCTGCGCCACAAGCCAATGCAGCGGCAGACGCCGCTGCCAACCCCGTGGTACTGCCAGGAGGAGCACCCGCCGCAGCGGTCCCCATAATGCCGCTATCCGTGCCCTACATACCGGGAGCGGCCTGGCTACCGCAGTACTCGGGTGAGTCACATACCCTGAGTGAATTTAAAGAGAGACTGTGCAGCTTGTTTAAAGTTTACCCCCTGTCTGAAAGCCAGAAAGTGAATATCCTGATTGGACAGCTAACGGGTGCAGCCCTGAGGGAGGTGAAAGCCTGGCAGGACACGGATAAAGAGACTGTTGCAAAGGTCCTGGCCAAGCTGAAGAGCACTTTTGACTCCCGTACTGCCGCTGAGGTCAAGATGAGGTTCTTTGGCTGCAAGCAGAGGGCACAGGACAGTATCAGGGACTATGCTCTCAACCTGCAGGAGGCGCTGCGAGCAGTCAAGCAAGTTGATCCTGACAGCGTAAAGGAAGAAGATAAACTGTTGAAGGAGCAGTTCATTGAAGGCCTCTTGTCCAGTACCAACCGAGGACAGTTGCGTATAATAACCCTGCAAAACCCTGATCTGGACTTTGCTGAATTCAAGGACAGGGCTATCCGGGTACTGCAGGAATCCACTGACTGCCGTGCAGCGCCCCCTAGACGCCCGGCGACCACCTATCATCAGGAAGCGATGTCTTTTCCTTCCATCCCTGTGGAGGCTGATGCACAGACTTTGGATAAGGACCCCACTGAGGAGCTGCGTCTACAGGTCCAGGAGTTGACCAAAGGAATGGCTGCACTCACTAAAACCGTGCAGTCCCTGTAGGTGTCCTCCAAGGAAAAGATCCAGCTTGCTTCCAGTCCAGAGGATGTCCAGTGGATCCGAAGAAGGAGAGCACCACCACTTCGAGGAAGGACCAACGATCGCTATGACCAGGACGGACGTCCCATCTGTCGTTGCTGTCACAAGGCAGGTCATCTTGCCAGGTACTGTCCTTTAAACGAGCAATCCCTGGAGCAGAGGGCCAACCCCCAGGAGTAGGATCTCCAGGCCCAAAGAACTGGAGAGCCAAGTATGTTGGAGGGAGACCAATCCTTCCAGTGGTGATTGACGGTGTCCCCATGAACGCTCTGCTGGACACTGGCTCTCAGGTGACCACTATGCCGTACATTCTTTACAAGAGGTATTGGGCTGATTCTGAACTCACCAGTGGCCCAACTGATGAACTGACAGTAGTTGCCAGTAATGGTCAGTCTCTGCCGCAGATAGGATGTAAAGAGATTACTGTTAAAGTGGGTCGGGTAGAGCTAAAATCTCAAGGTCTGATAATTGTTGATATTGATAGACGTGAATTTAACCCTATGATGACTCTTGGTACCAATGTAATTGAAAACTGTCTGTCCGAGGTTATTGTCTTGTTGCAACAGGTGGCTGAGACTGCTGGTTCCAGTGAACAATGAGTCCTGCAGAAGGAGATCAGAGCCCTGATGCAAAGGCAACAAGTGGAACTTGCTGGTGGCGAGATTGGCAGCGTCAGAGTGAGTGATGCCTTCCCCATTGCAATACCCCCCAGCAATGTTGATTTGGTGTCGGGCAGCTATAGGTCTTAGAGGGAGAGATTACCAGGCATTGGTAGAACCAGTATACTCTGAAAGTAGGCCTACTGTCCTGACAGCTAGAGGGGTGGTTGATGTCAAAAAAGGGAAAGTACCTGTACGTCTTCTGAATTGCGTGGAAGATGAGGCCACAATACCTCGGTACGCCACAGTTGCTAAACTGCTCACTGTTAATAACAACTCATTGCAGGCAGCAGAGCCTTTGGACTCATCTGATCATGTAGAGGACAATGGTTCTGTGAAACAGCCAGAGAAATGGGGTTTACAGAGTGACAGAAGAGTATGAGCGGGTATTCAGCAAACACCCACTAGATTTTGGGCAGGCAAAAGGGGTCCAACATCATATCCCCACCGGAGACCATTCACCCATAAAGGAGAGGAACAGACCAATACTCCCATCACAGTACCAGTGTGCTAAGAGTATGTTGAGGGAGATGAAGGAGGCTGGGGTTATCAGAGACAGTTGTAGCCCCTGGGCAGCTCCCATTGTGTTTGTAAAGAAAAAGGATGGTACCATGAGAATGTGTGTTGATTACAGAAAGATTAACAGCATTACACATAAAGATGCCTACTCACTACCTAGGATTGAGGAATCCTTAGCTGCACTTAAAACTGCTAATTACTTTTCCACCTTGGATCTTACCAGTGGGTATTGGCAGGTTCCCATGGCAGAGGCAGACAAGGAGAAAACCGCATTTACCACTCCAATGGGTCTCTGTGAGTTCAATTATATGCCATTTGGGCTTTGCACTGCTCCAGGGACATTTCAACGGCTGATGGAGTGCTGCCTGGGACACATGAACTTTGAAACGGTCCTGCTGTACCTGGATGATGTCATCGTTTTCTCCAAGACCTATGAAGAGCATCTGGAACACCTGGCCGAAGTGTTTGAAGCTTTGTCCAATTTTGGCCTGAAAGTGAAGCCTTCAAAATGCCACCTAATGAAGCCTAAGGTACAGTACCTCGGTCATGTGGCCAGTGCAGAAGGTGTGGCACCAGATCCTGACAAGGTCACGGTCATCCGGGACTGGCCGAAGCCCAGCAACCTCCATGAGGTACGCCAATTTCTTGGACTGGTAGGCTACTACCGAAGATTCATCAAGGGCTTTACTGAAATAGCTACCCCTATGCAAAACCTTTTGGTGGGACAGTCCAAGAAGAACAAGCAGAAGAATTCCACCATTGAATGGACTGAAGAGTTGGAGAGGTCCTTCACCCGATTGAAAATGGCTCTCACCGGTGAAGAGGTGTTGGCCTACTCAGACTATGAGAAACCCTTTGTGCTGTACACAGATGCCAGCAATGTGGGACTAGGAGCGGTACTGTCTCAGGTACAGAATGGAAGAGAAAGAGTGATCTCCTACGCCAGCAGGAAGTTGCGCCCCACCGAAAGGAACCCTGATAACTACAGTTCTTTCAAGTTGGAGTTCCTTGCTATTGTCTGGGCTGTCACCGAAAGGTTCAAGCATTACCTAGCCTTGGCCAAGTTTACAATCTTCACGGATAACAATCCGTTGACCCACTTGGATACTGCAAAGCTAGGTGCCCTGGAGCAGCGATGGATGGCTCTGCTGTCCAATTACGAGTTCACTATCAAGTACCGAGCGTGGCACAAAAATGCCAATGCTGATGCGCTGTCCAGGATGCCGAACCTACCAGATGCAGGAGAAGACCCTGAGGCTCTGGAGGAGATCGAACTGTCTCCCTTCCACAGGCCACTGGTGGCCCAACGTGCTCAAGGAGTGAGAGACAGACGGTCTGGCTTGAAGGAGGTCACCCTGAATCCTTTGCCCCATCATGACTGGGCAGAAATGCAAGATAGTGACCCAGCAGTCCGCCTGGTGAAAGAGCTGTTGATACGAGCTGACTCACGTCCGGAGTCGGATGCTCCTGAAGAAACCCAGCAGCTGTGGAAGGAGAGAGGCCGGCTGTTTATCTACGAAGGGAAGCTGTGTCGAAGGCATATCAACGCCCGCACTCATGAACTGGTCTGGCAGGTAATATTCCCGAAGAGAGAGGCATCAATGGTCCTGGAAGCATACCACCAAGGAGCTGGACACTTCGGATGGAAGAAGTTGGAAGCATTGCTCCGAGAGAGATTCTACTGGGCTGGTATGAGGAAAGCCATTGAGAGGTGGTGCCGGGAGTGTGGACGATGTAACCTGCGCAGAAAGGATCGAGACTGCCAGAGAGCTCCCCTGCAACCAATCATTACCAAACAGCCCCTCGAGTTGTTAGCCCTGGACCATGTGAAGCTGGTTCCAAGCCGGTCGGGCTACAGCTATGCTCTCACCATTGTGGACCACTACTCAAGATTCCTGGTAGTTGTACATGTCAAAGATCTAACTGCCAGGACAGCAGCCAGAGCTTTCCAACAACACTTCTGTAGGCCACATGGGTATCCTGAAAGAGTACTCACAGATCAAGGTCCAGCTTTCGAGGTAGAAGTGTTCCATGAGTTCTGCAACTTGTATGGTTGTAAGAAGATCCGGACAACACCTTATCACCCACAGACCAATGGCATGTGCGAGAAGATGAACCAGGTAGTGATCGACCTGCTGAAGACGCTGCCCTTGGAGGAGAGGAATCTGTGGCCTGAGAAGTTGCCAGATCTGGTAGACCTCTACAACCATACTCCAGTGAACTCTACCAACTGTACTCCAGCATGCCTGATGAGAGCAAGACCGGGTAGGCTGCCTGTGGATTTGGACATGGGAGTCCTGACGCCTGAAGTAACGTCACCAGATGCTGACTGGGACAAGGAGAGGCAGCAGCAGTACAGAAGGGTACAGGAGTGTGTGGAGAAGAGTCTGGCCCAGGCAAGGCAGAAGCAGGAGAGACTTTATAACCAAAAAGCACCTGTGGTTCCTTTTTCGCCGGGAGAACAAGTTCTCAAGAGAAAAAGAAGACTGCATAAGCTGAATGATCAATGGGAAGAGGAGCCTTACACCATTCTGTCCTCAAACTTTGATAATGCTAAATTAAGCCTGGTTAGTAAAGATGGAGGAGAGGCCTGAGCAGCGGTATCCAGGGACCATTTGAAGTTGTGCCCTGACCAGTTAAAAGAGAGAAAAGAAGAATCAGATAACCTCCAACCCGTAGAGGCCGAAGAAGAGAAGGTCAGCACAGTGTTTGGGGAGTTCCCTGTGAATTGGACTAGAATTAATGATGCAATAGTGGTACCAGTGTTGTTATTCCCTCAAGTGGAAGCACAGGAGGACGTGACTCGAGAAGATCAGAAGAATCAGGTAGCAGAAGCCACACCTGCAGTGGAGTCAGAGAACCCTCGCCCTGCCAGTTGTGAACCTGTTGTACCCCTGGGTAGTCCAAGAGTCACTAGACAAACACATATCCCTGTGCCATGTAGAATCCCTAGTAGTGTACCCAGTACCTCACACACTACAGCACCAGTGTTATGTAGATCCACTCGCACCACACAGGGTGTACTACCAGTTAGGTTCCGCATCTAAAGTAAATGTGAATGATGAAACTGTTGAAATATGTAACTGTTTTCAAGCTTTTGTGCCTACAGGTAACCTGTAAGAGTTCCCTTTGATTTTTATGGACACTGAACCACAGGACTTGTGTGTGGTCAAAAACTTTATTTATAAATAATTTACCATTTGCCCAGGAATGGACCATGGATATTGATGCTGAACTACCATCATAGAACCATTTTTGGAAACACTTGGTTTTTGTACATTTTTCCTTTTTCAAATCTTGTACAAATATTATTGTTCAAATGTTTATATATTGTTTTCATGTTTTCTTTTGTTCAGCCCAGGAGTGCTGACTTTCACTAGAGGGAATGTGGCGCCCCCAGGAGTACGGTCGCCACACTGGCTTTGCCTTCCTCCAGGGGAGGGTAATGTCAGGTTTGGGGGCAATGATGGGACTCTCTCACAGTCAATCCATGCATACAACACAGTTCCCCTCCTGACCAGCAAGGGGAGCTCTGACCCAGGATTGAGGGGAGGAGTGATCCCTGAGGGCCAGGAGGAAGAAGGTTCAGTTAGTCTGCGGAGGGTGAAGTGTGCAGATGGGGAATGCGAAGCTGGAGGTTGAGCTGCAGTAGGTGAGCTCCCTCAGCTTGAGAGCACACAGAACTGGAGTCGGGTCTCCATGGTGGTACGGGTACTAACGGCCCTGCCACAGATACCCGAAGAGTAGGAGGCTGTAGATGCCCTGCTCCCCTAGAAGACTTGAGGCACAACAGCAAAACGGATAGAGAGCCGGGGATTCGGAGAGTGAGAGGAGTCCCAGAGAGAGAGGCTACAGCTGTCTGCCGTGCAAGTGGAAGTCTAGGAACATTTGACAGGAGGAACTTCAGAGTAACTAAGGACTGGAGTGCTTCACACACACAGTGCTATTAGGGAGACTGCACAGCCCGTCTGAGAGAGAGAATCAATGAGTTGCTTCCAGGCTAGCCTGCTCCAACACCATCTGTGATCAGGACCCTGGACTGCAGTTACCAAGTAAAGGTACAGAAATTGCACCCCGCTGTGTTGTGTCTGCTTCCTAACCTGTCGGCATTTCTACATCCCTGTGCCCATCACTTATATACTGCCCTGGGGTTACAGCTTCACCTGTGGGGAGCTACACCATCTAAGCTGCGACACACCATCAGCCCCAGAGGATCTGCACGCAGCGTTGGCTAACACCTCACTTGCCAAATACCACGGGTGGTGTCACGAACTTTATATTACAACCAAACACCACCGCCATTGATATTGGGCGCCCAGGGCCACGGACCAGGTCACCGCTGCTGTGACACATCATCCCCCTGACACCGGCCCGGTACAGAGTACCCCACAGCCCTGGGTGTGCGAGGGCGACCCACTAACCGGTGGGCTTACAGTAGGGGAAACAATGTAGCATTGCTGACTACCTTCTTTGGGGAGCAGTAGCACATGTGGTATGTGAGGTTTGGTGATCCGTCCACGCTTGCAAGTGTATGGTGGTTAAATGTCTAAGCATGCAACTGGTATTCAAATTTCTCAGATTTTCCCTCGGCTAAAGGTCTTTGCGCACTTCTTACAGATAACCTTTGCCTGATCATTAGGATTTTGCTCAAAAAAGTGCCACACTGCACTCTTCCTACTATGGAAGACATTTTGAGGCCTTGCACGCTGTGCTATTTTGACCGTCTGGCCAAGCTGTCCTGCAACTCTTTTGGTTTTTGTAACCCGTTTTTGGACTGCTCCGTGTCAGCCAGATAACAGCTGTTGCGATGTCGATGCCTGCTGCGGATGCTCCTGCTACTCTTCTGAGCTATTGGCAGCGGCACCCTCTACCCCCAATGGATGCCAATCTGGGTCAACAACTGGGTCATCCATCACCTCCTCTTCAATGTCATGTGCACTTTCCTCTGTGTCACCGTGTATGGTGGTATAGTATGCGTGAAGGGGCACCTGAGTTTCATCTGGGTCAGATTCTGGCTCAGTACACTGCGAGGACAATGTAGTGCTCTGAGTGAATGTACCAGCAGAATCATCTATCAGTGGCCGTGCATCAGTGCACTCCATGTCAGATTCATCTTGGACTGGGTAATTCACGATTTGACTTGCTAACCCAGGCATGGTATGTGAAAACAGCTCCATGGAGTAATCTGTAGTGTGGCCTACCAGATCCTTCAATTTTGGTTGGGGTGAAGGACACAAGGAAAGGTGTGGTTCATGAACATGAGCCTCCAATGACGACTCAGTGCTTTTACTTTTTACAACTGAAGAAGAGGAGGCGATAGAGCTGGAGGCTGAGTCAGCAATGTAAGACAAAACTTGTTCTTGAAGCTCCGGCTTTAAAAGCGGTTTACCTACTCCCAGAAAAGGGAGCCTTCGAGGCCTTGTGGAGCCAGATGATGACGCAGGCTCAGCACCTCCTGCATTAGGTGCTATTTTGCTTTTGCCACTACCAGCAAATCCACCACCAACACCATCATTACCAGCAGCCAACACCCGCCCACTTCCACGGACTTTTCCACCACACTTCCTCATTTTTGGGGAAAATGTCCCCAAAAAACCAATAACTCTATGGTCCTGTAAAACAAAGTACAAGGTGTATATACAGTTGTGGCCAAAAGTATTGACACCCCTGCAATTCTGTCAGATAATACTCAGTTTCTTCCTGAAAATGATTGAAAACACAAATTCTTTGGTATTATTATCTTCATTTAATTTGTCTTAAATGAAAAAACACAAAAGAGAATGAAGCAAAAAGCAAAACATTGATCATTTCACACAAAACTCCAAAAATGGGCCAGACAAAAGTATTGGCACCCTCAGCCTAATACTTGGTTGCACAACCTTTAGCCAAAATAACTGCGACCAATAGCTTCCGGTAACCATCAATGAGTTTCTTACAATGCTCTGCTGGAATTTTAGACCATTCTTCTTTGGCAAACTGCTCCAGGTCCCTGATATTTGAAGGGTGCCTTCTCCAAACTGCCATTTTTAGATCTCTCCACAGGTCTTCTATGGGATTCAGGTCTGGACTTATTGCTGGCCACCTTGGAAGTCTCCAGTGCTTTCTCTCAAACCATTTTCTAGTGCTTTTTGAAGTGTGTTTTGGGTCATTGTCCTGCTGGAAGACCCATGACCTCTGAGGGAGACCCAGCTTTCTCACACTGGGCCCTACATTATGCTGCAAAATTTGTTGGTAGTCTTCAGACTTCATAATACCATGCACACAGTTAAGCAGTCCAGTGCCAGAGGCAAAAAAGCAATCCCAAAACATCAGGGAACCTCCACCATGTTTGACTGTAGGGACCATGTTCTTTTCTTTGAATGCCTCTTTTTTTCTCCTGTAAACTCTATGTTCATGCCTTTGCCCAAAAAGCTCTACTTTTGTCTCATCTGACAAGAGAACATTCTTCCAAAACGTTTTAGGTTTTTTCAGGTAGGTTTTGGCAAACTCCAGCCTGGCTTTTTTATGTCTCGGGGTAAGAAGTGGGGTCTTCCTGGGTCTCCTATCATATTGTCCCTTTTCATTCAGACGCCGACGGATAGTACGGGTTGACACTGTTGTACCCTCGGACTGCAGGGCAGCTTGAACTTGTTTGGATGTTAGTCGAGGTTCTTTATCCAACATCCGCACAATCTTGCGTTGAAATCTCTTGTCAATTTTTCTTTTCCGTCCACATCTAGGGAGGTTAGCCACAGTGCCATGGGCTTTACACTTCTTGATGACACTGCGCACGGTAGACACAGGAACATTCAGGTCTTTGGAGATGGACTTGTAGCCTTGAGATTGCTCATGCTTCCTCAAGTCCTCAGACAGTTCTTTGGTCTTCTTTCTTTTCTCCATGCTCAATGTGGTACACACAAGGACACAGGACAGAGGTTGAGTCAACTTTAATCCATGTCAACTGGCTGCAAGTGTGATTTAGTTATTGCCAACACCTGTTAGGTGCCACAGGTAAGTTACAGGTGCTGTTAATTACACAAATTAGAGAAGCATCACATGATTTTTCGAACAGTGCCAATACTTTTGTCCACCCTCTTTTTTATGTTTGGTGTGGAATTATATCCAATTTGGCTTTAGGACAATTGTTTTTGTGCTTTTTCATTTAAGTCAAATTAAATGAAGATAATAATATCAAAGAATTTGTGTTTGCAATCATTTTCAGGAAGAAACTGAGTATTATCTGACATAATTGCAGGGGTGTCAATACTTTTGGCCACAACTGTAGTAGTGGGAATGGGGAGAATTGGAATCTCTGTAGACTTCAGGACACAGTTGGATACTGTCAGGCCCTGTTTATATTACACCGCAATGTGACAGTCAGATTCTGGATGGTCTTAGAAAGGTGTATAAAGGACTGTGGAGAATTGGAATCTCTCTAGATTTCAGAACACAGTTGGATATTGTCAGGCCCTGATTATATTACACCGCAATGTGACAGTCAGATTCTGGATGGTGTAAGAAAGGTTTATAGAGGACAGGTGAGAATTGGAATCTCTCTAGACTTCAGGACACAGTTGGATACTGTCAGGCTCTGTTTATATTACACCGCAATGTGACAGTCAGATTCTGGATGGTCTTAGAAAGGTGTATAGAGGACAGGTGAGAATTGGAATCTCTCTAGACTTCAGGACACAGTTGGATACTGTCAGGCCCTGTTTATATTACACTGCAATGTGACAGTCAGATTCTGGATGGTCTTAGAAAGGTGTATAAAGGACTGGTGAGAATTGGAATCTTCTTTAGACTTCAGGACACAGTTGGATACTGTCAGGCCCTGTGTATATTACACCGCAATGTGACAGTCAGATTCTGGATGGTCTTAGAAAGGTGTATAGAGGACTGTGGAGAATTGGAATCTCTCTAAACTTCAGGACACAGTTGGATTCTGTCAGACCCTGTGTATATTACAACGCAATGTGACAGTCAGATTCTGGATGGTCTTAGAAAGGTGTATAGAGGACTGTGGAGAATTGGAATCTCTCTAGACTTCAGGACACAGTTGGATTCTGTCAGGCCCTGTTTATATTACACCGCAATGTGACAGTCAGATTCTGGATGGTCTTAGAAAGGTGTATAGAGGACAGGTGAGAATTGGAATCTCTCTAGACTTCAGGACACAATTGGATTCTGTCAGGCCCTGTTTATATTACACCGCAATGTGACAGTCAGATTCTGGATGGTCTTAGAAAGGTGTATAGAGGACAGGTGAGAATTGGAATCTCTCTAGACTTCAGGACACAGTTGGATACTGTCAGGCCCTGTTTATATTACACCGCAATGTGACAGTCAGATTCTAGATGGTCTTAGAAAGGTGTATAGAGGACTGTGGAGAATTGGAATCTCTCTAGACTTCAGAACACAGTTGGATACTGTCAGGCCCTGTTTATATTACACTGCAATGTGACAGTCAGATTCTGGATGGTCTTAGAAAGGTGTATAGAGGACTGGTGAGAATTGGAATCTCCCTAGACTTCAGGACACAGTTAGATACTGTCAGCCCCTGTTTATATTACACCGCAATGTGACAGTCAGATTCTGGATGGTCTTAGAAAGGTGTATAGAGGACAGGTGAGAATTGGAATCTCTCTAGACTTCAGGACACAGTTGGATACTGTCAGGCCCTGTTTATATTACACCGCAATGTGACAGTCAGATTCTGGATGGTCTTAGAAAGGTGTATAGAGGACTGTGGAGAATTGGAATCTCTCTAGACTTCAGAACACAGTTGGATACTGTCAGGCCCTGTTTATATTACACTGCAATGTGACAGTCAGATTCTGGATGGTGTAAGAAAGGTTTATAGAGGACTGTTCAGAATTGGAATCTCCCTAGACTTCAGGACACAGTTGGATACTGTCAGGCCCTGTTTATATTACACCGCAATGTGACAGTCAGATTCTGGATGGTCTTAGAAAGGTGTATAGAGGACAGGTGAGAATTGGAATCACTCTAGACTTCAGGACACAGTTGGATACTGTCAGGCCCTGTTGATATTACACCGCAATGTGACAGTCAGATTCTGGATGGTCTTAGAAAGGTGTATAGAGGACTGTGGAGAATTGGAATCTCTCTAGACTTCAGAACACAGTTGGTTACTGTCAGGCCCTGTTTATATTACACTGCAATGTGACAGTCAGATTCTGGATGGTGTAAGAAAGGTTTATAGAGGACTGTTCAGAATTGGAATCTCTATAGACTTCAGGACACAGTTGGATATTGTCAGGCCCTGTTTATATTACACCGCAATGTGACAGTCAGATTCTGGATGGTCTTAGAAAGGTGTATAGAGGACAGGTGAGAATTGGAATCTCTGTAGACTTCAGGACACAGTTGGATACTGTCAGGCCCTGTTTATATTACACCGCAATGTGACAGTCAGATTCTGGATGGTCTTAGAAAGGTGTATAGAGGACAGGTGAGAATTGGAATCTCTCTAGACTTCAGGACACAGTTGTATACTGTCAGGCCCTCTTTATATTACACGTCAATGTGACAGTCAGATTCTGGATGGTCTTAGAAAGGTGTATAGAGGACAGGGGAGAATTGGAATCTCGCTACTTCAGGACACAGTTGGATACTGTCATGCCCTGTTTATATTACACCGCAATGTGACAGTCAGATTCTGGATGGTGTAAGAAAGGTGTATACAGGACTGTGGAGAATTGGAATCTCTCTAGACTTCAGGACACAGTTGGATACTGTCAGGCCCTGTTTATATAAAACCGCAATGTGACAGTCAGATTCTGGATGGTCTTAGAAAGGTGTATAGAGGACTATTGAGAATTGGAATCTCTGTAGACTTCAGGACACAGTTGGATACTGTCAGGCCCTGTTTATATTACACCGCAATGTGACAGTCAGATTCTGGATGGTGTAAGAAAGGTGTATAGAGGACTGTGGAGAATTGGAATCTCTGTAGACTTCAGGACACAGTTGGATACTGTCAGGCCCTGTTTATATTACACCGCAATGTGACAGTCAGATTCTGGATGGTCTTAGAAAGGTGTATAGAGGACAGGTGAGAATTGGAATCTCTCTAGACTTCAGGAAACAGTTGGATACTGTCAGGCCCTGTTTATATTACACCGCAATGTGACAGGCAGATTCTGGATGGTGTAAGAAAGGTGTATAGAGGAGTGGTGAGAATTGGAATCTCTGTAGACTTCAGGACACAGTTGGATACTGTCAGGCCCTGTCTATATTACACCGCAATGTGACAGTCAGATTCTGGATGGTCTTAGAAAGGTGTATAGAGGACAGGTGAGAATTGGAATCTCTCTAGACTTCAGGACACAGTGGGATACTGTCAGGCCCTGTTTATATTACACCGCAATGTGACAGTCAAATTCTGGATGGTGTAAGAAAGGTTTATAGAGGACTGTTCAGAATTGGAATCTCTCTAGACTTCAGAACACAGTTGGATACTGTCAGGCCCTGTTTATATTACACTGCAATGTGACAGTCAGATTCTGGATGGTCTTGAAAGGTGTGTAGAGGACTATTGAGAATTGGAATCTCTGTAGACTTCAGGACACAGTTGGATACTGTCAGGCCCTGTTTATATTAGACCGCAATGTGACAGTCAGATTCTGGATGGTCTTAGAAAGGTGTATAGAGGACAGGTGAGAATTGGAATCTCTCTAGACTTCAGGACACAGTTGGATACTGTCAGGCCCTGTTGATATTACACCGCAATGTGACAGTCAGATTCTGGATGGTCTTAGAAAGGTGTATAGAGGACTGTGGAGAATTGGAATCTCTCTAGACTTCAGGACACAGTTGGATATTGTCAGGCCCTGTTTATATTACACCGCAATGTGACAGTCAGATTCTGGATTGTCTTAGAAAGGTGTATAGAGGACTGTGGAGAATTGGAATCTCTCTAGACTTCAGAACACAGTTGGATACTGTCAGGCCATGTTTATATTACACTGCAATGTGACAGTCAGATTCTGGATGGTGTAAGAAAGGTTTATAGAGGACTGTTCAGAATTGGAATCTCTCTAGACTTCAGGACACAGTTGGATATTGTCAGGCCCTGTTTATATTACACCGCAATGTGACAGTCAGATTCTGGATGGTCTTAGAAAGGTGTATAGAAGACAGGTGAGAATTGGAATCTCTCTAGACTTCAGGACACAGTTGGATACTGTCAGGCCCTGTTTATATTACACCGCAATGTGACAGTCAGATTCTGGATGGTCTTAGAAAGGTGTATAGAGGACAGGTGAGAATTGGAATCTCTCTAGACTCCAGGACACAGTTGGATACTGTCAGGCCCTGTTTATATTACACCTCAATGTGACAGTCAGATTCTGGATGGTCTTAGAAAGGTGTATAGAGGACAGGGGAGAATTGGAATCTCTCTAGACTTCAGGACACAGTTGGATACTGTCATGCCCTGTTTATATTACACCGCAATGTGACAGTCAGATTCTGGATGGTGTAAGAAAGGTGTATAGAGGACAGGTGAGAATTGGAATCTCTCTAGACTTCAGGACACAGTTGGATACTGTCAGGCCCTGTTTATATTACACCGAAATGTGACAGGCAGATTCTGGATGTTCTTAGAAAGGTGTATAGAGGACTGGTGAGAATTGGAATCTCTCTAGACTTCAGGACACAGTTAGATACTGTCAAGCCCTTTTTATATAACACTGCAATGTGACAGTCAGATTCTGGATGGTCTTAGAAAGGTGTATAGAGGACTATTGAGAATTGGAATCTCTGTAGACTTCAGGACACAGATGGATACTGTCAGGCCCTGTTTATATTACACCGCAATGTGAAAGTCAGATTCTAGATGGTGTAAGAAAGGTGTATAGAGGACTGGTGAGAATTGGAATCTCTGTAGACTTCAGGACACAGTTGGATACTGTCAGGCCCTGTTTATATTACACCGCAATGTGACAGTCAGATTCTGGATGGTCTTAGAAAGGTGTATAGAGGACAGGTGAGAATTGGAATCTCTCTAGACTTCAGGACACAGTTGGATACTGTCAGGCCCTGTTTATATTACACTGCAATGTGACAGTCAGATTCTGGATGGTGTAAGAAAGGTTTATAGAGGACTGTTCAGAATTGGAATCTCTCTAGACTTCAGAACACAGTTGGATACTGTCAGGCCCTGTTTATATTACACTGCAATGTGACAGTCAGATTCTGGATGGTCTTAGAAAGGTGTGTAGAGGACTATTGAGAATTGGAATCTCTGTAGACTTCAGGACACAGTTGGATACTGTGAGGCCCTGTTTATATTACACCGCAATGTGACAGGCAGATTCTGGATGATGTAAGAAAGGTTTATAGAGGACTGTTCAGAATTGGAATATCCCTACACTTCAGGACACAGTTGGATACTGTCAGGCCCTGTTTATATTACACCGCAATGTGACAGTCAGATTCTGGATGGTCTTAGAAAGGTGTATAGAGGACAGGTGAGAATTGGAATCTCTCTAGACTTCAGGACACAGTTGGATACTGTCAGGCCCTGTTGATATTACACCGCAATGTGACAGTCAGATACTGGATGGTCTTAGAAAGGTGTATAGAGGACTGTGGAGAATTGGAATCTCTCTTGACTTCAGGACACAGTTGGATATTTCTGGCCCTGTTTATATTACACCGCAATGTGACAGACAGATTCTAGATTTTCTTAGAAAGGTGTATAGAGGACTGTGGAGAATTGGAATCTCTCTAGACTTCAGAACACAGTTGGATACTGTCAGGCCCTGTTTATATTACACTGCAATGTGACAGTCAGATTCTGGATGGTGTAAGAAAGGTTTATAGAGGACTGTTCAGAATTGGAATCTCTCTAGACTTCAGGACACAGTTGGATATTGACAGGCCCTGTTTATATTACACCGCAATGTGACAGTCAGATTCTGGATGGTCTTAGAAAGGTGTATAGAGGACAGGTGAGATTTGGAATCTCTCTAGACTTCAGGACACAGTTGGATACTGTCAGGCCCTGTTTATATTACACCTCAATGTGACAGTCAGATTCTGGATGGTCTTAGAAAGGTGTATAGAGGACAGGGGAGAATTGGAATCTCTCTAGACTTCAGGACACAGTTGGATACTGTCATGCCCTGTTTATATTACACCGCAATGTGACAGTCAGATTCTGGATGGTGTAAGAAAGGTGTATAGAGGACAGGTGAGAATTGGAATCTCTCTAGACTTCAGGACACAGTTGGATACTGTCAGGCCCTGTTGATATTACACCGCAATGTGACAGGCAGATTCTGGATGTTCTTAGAAAGGTGTATAGAGGACTGGTGAGAATTGGAATCTCTCTAGACTTCAGGACACAGTTGGATACTGTCAGGCCCTGTTTATATAACACCGCAATGTGACAGTCAGATTCTGGATGGTCTTAGAAAGGTGCATAGAGGACTATTGAGAACTGGAATCTCTGTAGACTTCAGGACACAGTTGGATACTGTCAGGCCCTGTTTATATTACACCGCAATGTGACAGTCAGATTCTAGATGGTGTAAGAAAGGTGTATAGAGGACTGTGGAGAATTGGAATCTCTGTAGACTTCAGGACACAGTTGGATACTGTCAGGCCCTGTTTATATTACACCGCAATGTGAAAGTCAGATTCTAGATGGTGTAAGAAAGGTGTATAGAGAACTGTGGAGAATTGGAATCTCTCTAGACTTCAGGACACAGTTGGATACTGTCAGGCCCTGTTTATATTACACCGCAATGTGACAGTCAGATTCTGGATGGTCTTAGAAAGGTGTATAGAGGACAGGTGAGAATTGGAATCTCTCTAGACTTCAGGAAACAGTTGGATACTGTCAGGCCCTGTTTATATTACACCGCAATGTGACAGGCAGATTCTGGATGGTGTAAGAAAGGTGTATAGAGGACTGGTGAGGATTGGAATCTCTGTAGACTTCAGGACACAGTTGGATACTGTCAGGCCCTGTTTATATTACACCGCAATGTGACAGTCAGATTCTGGATGGTCTTAGAAAGGTGTATAGAGGACAGGTGAGAATTGGAATCTCTCTAGACTTCAGGACACAGTTGGATACTGTCAGGCCCTGTTTATATTACACTGCAATGTGACAGTCAGATTCTGGATGGTGTAAGAAAGGTTTATAGAGGACTGTTCAGAATTGGAATCTCTCTAGACTTCAGAACACAGTTGGATACTGTCAGGCCCTGTTTATATTACACTGCAATGTGACAGTCAGATTCTGGATGGTCTTAGAAAGGTGTGTAGAGGACTATTGAGAATTGGAATCTCTGTAGACTTCAGGACACAGTTGGATACTGTGAGGCCCTGTTTATATTACACCGCAATGTGACAGGCAGATTCTGGATGATGTAAGAAAGGTTTATAGAGGACTGTTCAGAATTGGAATATCCCTACACTTCAGGACACAGTTGGATACTGTCAGGCCCTGTTTATATTACACCGCAATGTGACAGTCAGATTCTGGATGGTCTTAGAAAGGTGTATAGAGGACAGGTGAGAATTGGAATCTCTCTAGACTTCAGGACACAGTTGGATACTGTCAGGCCCTGTTGATATTACACCGCAATGTGACAGTCAGATACTGGATGGTCTTAGAAAGGTGTATAGAGGACTGTGGAGAATTGGAATCTCTCTAGACTTCAGGACACAGTTGGATATTGTCAGGCCCTGTTTATATTACACCGCAATGTGACAGTCAGATTCTGGATTGTCTTAGAAAGGTGTATAGAGGACTGTGGAGAATTGGAATCTCTCTAGACTTCAGAACACAGTTGGATACTGTCAGGCCCTGTTTATATTACACTGCAATGTGACAGTCAGATTCTGGATGGTGTAAGAAAGGTTTATAGAGGGCTGTTCAGAATTGGAATCTCTCTAGACTTCAGGACACAGTTGGATATTGACAGGCCCTGTTTATATTACACCGCAATGTGACAGTCAGATTCTGGATGGTCTTAGAAAGGTGTATAGAGGACAGGTGAGATTTGGAATCTCTCTAGACTTCAGGACACAGTTGGATACTGTCAGGCCCTGTTTATATTACACCTCAATGTGACAGTCAGATTCTGGATGGTCTTAGAAAGGTGTATAGAGGACAGGGGAGAATTGGAATCTCTCTAGACTTCAGGACACAGTTGGATACTGTCATGCCCTGTTTATATTACACCGTAATGTGACAGTCAGATTCTGGATGGTGTAAGAAAGGTGTATAGAGGACAGGTGAGAATTGGAATCTCTCTAGACTTCAGGACACAGTTGGATACTGTCAGGCCCTGTTGATATTACACCGCAATGTGACAGGCAGATTCTGGATGTTCTTAGAAAGGTGTATAGAGGACTGGTGAGAATTGGAATCTCTCTAGACTTCAGGACACAGTTGGATACTGTCAGGCCCTGTTTATATAACACCGCAATGTGACAGTCAGATTCTGGATGGTCTTAGAAAGGTGCATAGAGGACTATTGAGAACTGGAATCTCTGTAGACTTCAGGACACAGTTGGATACTGTCAGGCCCTGTTGATATTACACCGCAATGTGACAGTCAGATTCTGGATGGTCTTAGAAAGGTGTATAGAGGACTGTGGAGAATTGGAATCTCTCTAGACTTCAGGACACAGTTGGATATTGTCAGGCCCTGTTTATATTACACCGCAATGTGACAGTCAGATTCTGGATTGTCTTAGAAAGGTGTATAGAGGACTGTGGAGAATTGGAATCTCTCTAGACTTCAGAACACAGTTGGATACTGTCAGGCCATGTTTATATTACACTGCAATGTGACAGTCAGATTCTGGATGGTGTAAGAAAGGTTTATAGAGGACTGTTCAGAATTGGAATCTCTCTAGACTTCAGGACACAGTTGGATATTGTCAGGCCCTGTTTATATTACACCGCAATGTGACAGTCAGATTCTGGATGGTCTTAGAAAGGTGTATAGAAGACAGGTGAGAATTGGAATCTCTCTAGACTTCAGGACACAGTTGGATACTGTCAGGCCCTGTTTATATTACACCGCAATGTGACAGTCAGATTCTGGATGGTCTTAGAAAGGTGTATAGAGGACAGGTGAGAATTGGAATCTCTCTAGACTTCAGGACACAGTTGGATACTGTCAGGCCCTGTTTATATTACACCTCAATGTGACAGTCAGATTCTGGATGGTCTTAGAAAGGTGTATAGAGGACAGGGGAGAATTGGAATCTCTCTAGACTTCAGGACACAGTTGGATACTGTCATGCCCTGTTTATATTACACCGCAATGTGACAGTCAGATTCTGGATGGTGTAAGAAAGGTGTATAGAGGACAGGTGAGAATTGGAATCTCTCTAGACTTCAGGACACAGTTGGATACTGTCAGGCCCTGTTTATATTACACCGAAATGTGACAGGCAGATTCTGGATGTTCTTAGAAAGGTGTATAGAGGACTGGTGAGAATTGGAATCTCTCTAGACTTCAGGACACAGTTGGATACTGTCAAGCCCTTTTTATATAACACTGCAATGTGACAGTCAGATTCTGGATGGTCTTAGAAAGGTGTATAGAGGACTATTGAGAATTGGAATCTCTGTAGACTTCAGGACACAGTTGGATACTGTCAGGCCCTGTTTATATTACACCGCAATGTGAAAGTCAGATTCTAGATGGTGTAAGAAAGGTGTATAGAGGACTGGTGAGAATTGGAATCTCTGTAGACTTCAGGACACAGTTGGATACTGTCAGGCCCTGTTTATATTACACCGCAATGTGACAGTCAGATTCTGGATGGTCTTAGAAAGGTGTATAGAGGACAGGTGAGAATTGGAATCTCTCTAGACTTCAGGACACAGTTGGATACTGTCAGGCCCTGTTTATATTACACTGCAATGTGACAGTCAGATTCTGGATGGTTTAAGAAAGGTTTATAGAGGACTGTTCAGAATTGGAATCTCTCTAGACTTCAGAACACAGTTGGATACTGTCAGGCCCTGTTTATATTACACTGCAATGTGACAGTCAGATTCTGGATGGTCTTAGAAAGGTGTGTAGAGGACTATTGAGAATTGGAATCTCTGTAGACTTCAGGACACAGTTGGATACTGTGAGGCCCTGTTTATATTACACCGCAATGTGACAGGCAGATTCTGGATGATGTAAGAAAGGTTTATAGAGGACTGTTCAGAATTGGAATATCCCTACACTTCAGGACACAGTTGGATACTGTCAGGCCCTGTTTATATTACACCGCAATGTGACAGTCAGATTCTGGATGGTCTTAGAAAGGTGTATAGAGGACAGGTGAGAATTGGAATCTCTCTAGACTTCAGGACACAGTTGGATACTGTCAGGCCCTGTTGATATTACACCGCAATGTGACAGTCAGATACTGGATGGTCTTAGAAAGGTGTATAGAGGACTGTGGAGAATTGGAATCTCTCTAGACTTCAGGACACAGTTGGATATTTCTGGCCCTGTTTATATTACACCGCAATGTGACAGACAGATTCTAGATTTTCTTAGAAAGGTGTATAGAGGACTGTGGAGAATTGGAATCTCTCTAGACTTCAGAACACAGTTGGATACTGTCAGGCCCTGTTTATATTACACTGCAATGTGACAGTCAGATTCTGGATGGTGTAAGAAAGGTTTATAGAGGACTGTTCAGAATTGGAATCTCTCTAGACTTCAGGACACAGTTGGATATTGACAGGCCCTGTTTATATTACACCGCAATGTGACAGTCAGATTCTGGATGGTCTTAGAAAGGTGTATAGAGGACAGGTGAGATTTGGAATCTCTCTAGACTTCAGGACACAGTTGGATACTGTCAGGCCCTGTTTATATTACACCTCAATGTGACAGTCAGATTCTGGATGGTCTTAGAAAGGTGTATAGAGGACAGGGGAGAATTGGAATCTCTCTAGACTTCAGGACACAGTTGGATACTGTCATGCCCTGTTTATATTACACCGCAATGTGACAGTCAGATTCTGGATGGTGTAAGAAAGGTGTATAGAGGACAGGTGAGAATTGGAATCTCTCTAGACTTCAGGACACAGTTGGATACTGTCAGGCCCTGTTGATATTACACCGCAATGTGACAGGCAGATTCTGGATGTTCTTAGAAAGGTGTATAGAGGACTGGTGAGAATTGGAATCTCTCTAGACTTCAGGACACAGTTGGATACTGTCAGGCCCTGTTTATATAACACCGCAATGTGACAGTCAGATTCTGGATGGTCTTAGAAAGGTGCATAGAGGACTATTGAGAACTGGAATCTCTGTAGACTTCAGGACACAGTTGGATACTGTCAGGCCCTGTTTATATTACACCGCAATGTGACAGTCAGATTCTAGATGGTGTAAGAAAGGTGTATAGAGGACTGTGGAGAATTGGAATCTCTGTAGACTTCAGGACACAGTTGGATACTGTCAGGCCCTGTGTATATTACACCACAATGTGACAGTCAGATTCTGGATGGTCTTAGAAAGGTGTATAGAGGACAGGTGAGAATTGGAATCTCTCTAGACTTCAGGAAACAGTTGGATACTGTCAGGCCCTGTTTATATTACACCGCAATGTGACAGGCAGATTCTGGATGGTGTAAGAAAGGTGTATAGAAGACAGGTGATAATTGGAATCTCTGTAGACTTCAGGACACAGTTGGATACTGTCAGGCCCTGTTTATATTACACCGCAATGTGACAGTCAGTTTCTGGATGATCTTAGAAAGGTGTATAGAGGACAGGTGAGAATTGGAATCTCTCTAGACTTCAGGAAACAGTTGGATACTGTCAGGCCCTGTTTATATTACACCGCAATGTGACAGTCAGATTCTGGATGGTCTTAGAAAGGTGTATAGAGGACTATGGAGAATTGGAATCTCTCTAGACTTCAGAACACAGTTGGATACTGTCAGGTCCTGTTTATATTACACTGCAATGTGACAGTCAGATTCTGGATGGTGTAAGAAAGGTTTATAGAGGACTGTTCAGAATTGGAATTTCCCTAGACTTCAAGACACAGTTGGATACTGTCAGGCCCTGTTTATATTACACCGCAATGTGACAGTCAGATTCTGGATGGTCTTAGAATGGTGTATAGAGGACAGGTGAGTATTGGAATCTCTCTAGACTTAAGGACACAGTTGGATACTGTCAGGCCCTGTTGATATTACACCGCAATGTGACAGTCAGATTCTGGATGGTCTTAGAAAGGTGTATAGAGGTCTGTGGAGAATTGGAATCTCTCTAGACTTCAGGACACAGTTTGATATTGTCAGGCCCTGTTTATATTACACCGCAATATGACAGTGAGATTCTGGATTGTCTTAGAAAGGTGTATAGAGGACTGTGGAGAATTGGAATCTCTCTAGACTTCAGAACACAGTTGGAAACTGTCAGCCCCTGTTTATATTACACTGCAATGTGACAGTCAGATTCTGTATGGTCTTAGAAAGGTGTATAGAGGACAGGTGAGAATTGGAATCTCTCTAGACTTCAGGACACAGTTGGATACTGTCAGGCCCTGTTTATATTACACCGCAATGTGACAGTCAGATTCTGGATGGTGTAAGAAAGGTTTATAGAGGACTGGTGAGAATTGGAATCTCTCTAGACTTCAGGACACAGTTGGATACTGTCAGGCCCTGTTTATATTACACCGCAATGTGACAGGCAGATTCTGGATGGTCTTAGAAAGGTGTACAGAGGACTGGTGAGAATTGGAATCTCTCTAGACTTCAGGACACAGTTGGATACTGTCAGGCCCTGTTTATATAACACCGCAATGTGACAGTCAGATTCTGGATGGTCTTAGAAAGGTGTATAGAGGACAGGTGAGAATTGGAATCTCTGTAGACTTCAGGACACAGTTGGATACTGTCAGGCCCTGTTTATATTACACCGCAATGTGACAGTCAGATTCTGGATGGTCTTAGAAAGGTGTATAGAGGACAGGTGAGAATTGGAATCTCTCTAGACTTCAGGACACAGTTGGATACTGTCAGGCCCTGTTTATATTACACCGCAATGTGACAGTCAGATTCTGGATGGTCTTAGAAAGGTTTACAGAGGACAGGTGAGAATTGGAATCTCTCAAGACGTCAGGACACAGTTGGATACTTTCAGGCCCTGTTTATATAACACCGCAATGTGACAGTCAGATTCTGGATGGTCTTAGAAAGGTGTATAGAGGACTATTGAGAATTGGAATCTCTGCAGACTTCAGGACACAGTTGGATACTGTCAGGCCCTATTTATATTACACGGCATTGTGACAGTCAGATTCTGGATGGTGTAAGAAAGGTGTATAGAGGACTGTGGAGAATTGGAATCTCTCTAGACTTCAGGACACAGTTGGATAATGTAAGGCCCTGTTTATATTACACCGCAATGTGACAGTCAGATTATGGATGGTGTAAGAAAGGTGTATAGAGGACTGTTGAGAATTGGAATCTCTCTAGACTTCAGGACACAGTTGGATACTGTCAGGCCCTGTTTATATTACACTGCAATGTGACAGTCAGATTCTATATGGTCCTAGAAAGGTGTATAGAGGACTGTTGAGAATTGGAATCTCTCTAGACTTCAGGACACAGTTGGATACTGTCAGGCCCTGTTTATGTTACACCGCTATGTGACAGATTCTGGATGATCTTAGAAAGGTGTATAGAGGACTAGTGAGAATTCGAATCTCTCTAGACTTCAGGACACAGTTGGATACTGTCAAGTCCTGTGTATATTACACCGCAATGTGACAGTCAGATTCTGGATGGTCTTAGAAAGGTGTATAGAGGACAGGTGAGAATTCGAATCTCTCTAGACTTCAGGACACAGTTGGATACTGTCAGGTCCTGTGTATATTACACCGCAAAGTAACAGGCCGATTCTGGATGGTCTTAGAAAGGTGTATAGAGGACACGTGAGAATTGGATTCTCTCTAGACTTCAGTACACAGTGGGATACTGTCAGGCCCTGTTTATATTACACCGCAATGTGACAGTCAGATTCTGGATGGTCTTAGAAAGGTGTATAGAGGACAGGTGAGAATTGGAATCTCTCTAGACTTCAGGTCACAGTTGGATACTGTCAGGCCCTGTTTATATTACACCGCAATGTGACAGGCAGATTGTGGATGGTGTAAGAAAGGTGTATAGAGGACGGAGAATTGGAATCTCTCCAGACTTCAAGACACAGTTGGATTCTGTCAGGCCCTGTTTATATTACACCGCAATGTGACAGTCAGAAATTGCCTAGTGTATGACAAACTACAAGGTGTATATAGAATTGGGCAGAATTGGAATCTCCCTAGAGTGTAGGTCTGTAAGAACGGACAAACTCCTCGACTTTTCCTTGCAGAGTCACACCCTTAGCTTCAATTTGGCCGTGATAACATCCGTTACACGGTACTGAGAGAGGAGCGTGCGCATACACCGCTGTACGGTGTATGTAAAATTGTCAAGCTCCGTGTTTTTGTATATGGACTGACGCACGCTGTCTCTCTCTAGTTTTGAATGTAATCAAACAGCAAATATACTAAACTTTGAAAAAAGGACAAAACTATAAGGTGGAGGTCTGTAAGAATGGACAAACTCCTCGACTTTTCCTTACAGAGTCACACACCTAGATAGCTTCAATTTGGTAGTGATAACAGCCGTTACACGGTACTGAGAGAGGAGCGTGCACGTACACCGCTGTCCAGTGTATGTAAAATTGTCAAGCTCCGTGTTTTTGTATACGGACTGACACACGCTGTCTCTCTCTAGTTTTGAATGTAATCAAACAGCAAATATACTAAACTGTTTGAAAAACGGAGAAAACTCTAAGGTGTAGGTCTGTAAGAACGGACAAACTCTTCGGCTTTTCCTTACAGAGTCACACACTTAGATAGCTTCAATTTGGCTGTGATAACAGCCGTTACACGGTACTGTGTGAGGACCGTACACCGCTGTAGGGTGTGTGAAAAAATGAACGCTCACTACCTCACCTGCACAAAACAATACAATTTGGATTGCTTTTAAAAAAGCAGTTTGAACACCAGTGTGCACACAGCAATACAGGTAGCCTTAAAAGGCAGGCTAATCACCACCAGCGCTGCTGCACAAAAGCAAAAATCTTCACCTTTCACTGCACACTAACTACAGTGAAAATCGCTAGCAGCAGAAGCAGTTTTTTTGGTCTTCTTCCCTTCCTAACGCTCTCCCTACAGAATCAGCAGCAGCTCTCCCTATTCTGAGATCAGCATGAGTAACATGGCGGTCGGCGTCCCCGCCCTTTTATACCCCCTGTGACGCCCCACAAAGCAGGCAAATCACTTGCATGCCCTTCTCCAAGATGGTGGTGACCGCTGCCTGTGTCATCACATTGCCCACAGTGTCCGTTCTTCCTGATTGGCTGCAAAAGGGTGCTCAAGCATCTTTTGAAACGCGACTTTGGCGCTAAAGTCGCCGACCTCGTGGCCGACCTCACGCTAAGGTCAGGTTTCGTTTCATGGAACCCGACTTTGGCGAAAGTCGGCGACTTTTCAATTTGTTCGACCCGTTTCGCTCAACTCTACATATAACTATACATTAAACACATATAATTATATCCATCAGGTACATGTAAATTCAAAAAGACCTTCTGTCATAATAATATCGATGACCGTAGCATCCTTATTATAAATATCACAAAGATAATCCATTTGTAAGCAAAAATCCCCTAATAAACCCACCAATTATCACCGTGCATCCAGGTCTCCATGGCGATAATGTGCCAATCAGCATCAGTGATACATACATGATCCCATCCACTATTCCATGCTCCCATTAGTATTGGCGCCAACCCCAATAACCAGTTGTGTGTAACCTGACATCCCATGTATAGCAGGAGACTTCCCTCTCCCTTTCATGTGACCGACAGCATCGCGCATGCGCCGTGCCGTGTACAGAACGCAGCCACATGACATGCCCACCGGAGGAACCACGCACGCGCAGCAATGCCCAGGGGCTGCAGTCACATGAGACGCCAGTTGCAATCTCAGCGCCTGCGCAGACGGTCACAGATCTACAAATACAGTGCGCTAAACGCATCATAACGAGTACGTGAGCCTACCCCAATAGTCAGAGGACCCCTGTGATATACAATGCAGGCTGTCAGCTCATGCAGCCCCTTCCCCCCTGTGATGTACAATGCCCGAAGATATGTTTTCTGTTGCAATGTGCTAACAAATCCTCCATCCTAGGACATTGTAAACTGTCAGTAGTAGGAATTCTTTCCCCCCAGGTTTTATCAACCCTGCCACTTCCTCTGGAAGAGCAGGAATGTTAATTAGCTAGACCATCTTCCTCACACCATTTGGCTTCTCTCAGCTGAAAGAGAAAAAAAGTGCGGGAACTAAACTCTTTGTTTGAAACCAGGAGTTTGAATAAAACAATAAGGGATTGTCCCGCGAAAACCATACCCAGCAGAAATATAAAAATCATATTTCTGCGATCCGAGCAGACCCAGCTTCGCTGTGGTGCCTGTTGCAAAACTCTCGGATGTCCAGAACCTGAGATATGATTTGTGCCCAAATGGACGGTCATACCGCATAGATGTTTGATGTTTTCTTGATGGGCTCATTACGCTGGGAAACATGATACCACTGATGAGTCCATACCAGCTTCTCCCATAAAGTTATAGCTAATCTAAGTTTTGTAGCCAAAACATAACTTGGATAAGAGAGGTGGGATCAACCCAGAATGCACCTCTCTGTGATGTCACATAGGAAAGTCTATAAGGCATTTCCTGGGCAAACCAGGTCAGAACAGCTCAAGTCGTCGTGCTAGAAGGACCCCAATGAGCGGAGAAGTGCAGCTCCGCCTCCACCCACCTTAGCCGCATGGTCTGCCTAAGGAACAATATGGAACTGTGAGTGTAATCTCTTTGTTTTCTCCACTTTTATTTTATACCTGTACTGTACATATTTTATGTCTCAATTTTATAGCAACTTTTATCTGTAATCACTGTCCTCTTTCGGAAAATAAATGAAATAATTATTTAGATCTGTCTCCATGCTCTAAGACTCGAACTATACGCCTTTGATAGATAATCGCTACTAATTCAAGGGGTTTGCCACGGACCCTCTTAATTTAACACTGTGAATTAAGTAACCGTGACTGGTGGCAGCGCGTTGTGTACGGCTATTACGGCTTGCTGGCAGTCTAGAAGGGTCTTATATTGCTGAGTAAGGGGCTTCAGCCACAGCATTGATAATTCCCTTACTGCAGAAGCCTAATTGCCGGTTCACAACAGGCAGCCCGTCCGGCGACTAATTATCCTAGGTGCAGTTCCCTGACTGACCTGAGGGTAAGGGAGGCGCCGGAGAGCTGCGAGTTCCAAAGTGGAACTGAGAAAGTGGGATATACATAAATCCCCGCAGTACTTGGAATATTGATAGCAGTGGTGGGGCATCCAAATTAAACTCCCCCTGCGGCAAATTGTAGAGCGAGATTAGCTTGCTGGATATTTTTGGTCACATGGTGCCAGTGTTGGGATAACTAAGATAAGCCCCACTGCGCCTGTGATAGCCGTGTGCCGGCATTGTGTCACGCCCCTCCGTCCGCTGATACACCCGTGTCAGTGGTGGGACTGTGACATAGTGGTGACACAGGGTCCGCTGTCCGTCGCGTTTTGGTGGCAGCGGGACTCCCGTTAGTGTCGCCCGTAAGTAGACGAACGGCGGTGGGCTGTTCGTCACATATTGGTGGCAGAGCGGTGGGATAATCCTAGAGCATTAGTGATTTGGTTTGAGCAATCATTCCTCTCACTAAAAACCTGCACGGTTCCTGCGGGAATCCTGCATCATAGGTTTTGGAGAACAGACTCAGTGGTTACTAGTCCTGAGACATTAGTGTGTACTTGCAAGTATCCCCCTCCCGTTTCTTCGTTTTTCTTTTTCTATCTTTTATTTGGCAACCATGGCGGCAAAAGGAGAACCTTGGTACACCCGGCAGACAAAGGAAGTTCTTGCTGCGTTATGCACGTACCAAGACCTTGACGCCACGAACAAAAACAGAGCTCAAATGATCGCGGCTCTAGTGCAGCTGGACAACGACCAGAATCCAGCGAGCGCAGAAGTTGGCCCAAGTTGCAATGGGGCGGCAGCAGAGGCTCCACTCCTGAGCGCTGGCCCCACATTCAACCAGGACGGGGTGGACCCCTATATGCAAATGGCCTTGGACGCACTCCCCGCCGAAGACAGTGATGGGCGGGTGAGGCTGATCCAGCAATATCGGCAGGAGGCCCAAGCCGAGCGTCAAGCCCAGGCTGAGAGAGCTGAGCGCCGAGCGGAGGCTGAGAGAGCAGAGCAGCGAGCCGAGAGGGAGGCGCAGAGGGCCCATGAACTGGAGGTACTCCAGCGGGGTGGGAATGCCCCCACAGCCCGAAGCAGTGAGCCCAGCAGCGTCCAGACTCCTAAACCCCGGCCAGAGCATTTTCCCGTGATGGAAAAGGACGGGGACTTGGACACATTTCTGCGAGCCTTTGAGAAAGCCTGCAGACAGTACCAGCTGCCTAGAGACCAATGGGCAAGGTACTTGACCCCAGGGCTAAAAGGCAAAGCCCTGGAGGCATTTGCTTCTCTTCCGCCAGAAGCCGATGATGACTATGACGCCATAAAGCAGGCGCTGATCGCCAAATACCGGCTGACACCTGAGGTATACCGAAAGAAGTTCCGACACCTCCAACGTGGCCCACACGATAGCTACAGTGATGTGGTGCAAGGACTCAGGACCCACTTTGACCAGTGGATCCATGGACTGTCCGTTGAAACCTTTGAGCAGCTACGGGACCTGATGATCAAAGACCAGTTCCTGCATCTCTGCCCAGCTGAGGTCCGACAGTTCATCCTGGACCGCGAACCAACGAACGCGGACAAAGCGGCGCAGATCGCCGACAACCACGAGGCCAACCGGAAGCCCGAGACGCGGAGGCCAGTCGCCACCAGCTGGAAAGGGGGTAAGCCAGCAACCAACCCCAATGCCCCAGCTAGCCGTCCCTCCGGAGGCCCTGTCCCTGTTGCCAACAACAGGCCGGCTACTGACAGTCGCCTGTGTCACCACTGCCAGCGGCCTGGTCACTTCTTTTACACCTGTCCGAACAGGCCGAAGAACCCCCCAGCCAAGGCCCCCGGGCCCAATGCCTCTGTTCTTTTGGTGGGAGGTGTGGTTGGGAGGGCTGACGACAACGTTCAACCTGTTCAGGTGGGGGCCCGTCTTGCTACAGGCCTCAAGGACACCGGGGCTGAACGAACCCTCATCCGTCCTGGACTGGCGGCCCCTGAAGAGTTTGTTGAGGGGAAAACCCTGACTGTCACCGGGATTGGAGGCACCCGTTGTCCCTTGCCAGTGGCACGAGTTTTTCTTGACTGGGGTGCCGGGAGCGGGTTGAGGGAGGTGGGAGTGTCTGAAAATTTGCCCACTGATGTTTTATTGGGGACTGACTTGGGGAGGATGGTTGCATACTATGTCCCTGACACCCTTCCCCAAACTGATAATAAGGGTAACGTTAACCCTGATGATGTTGATGATGGGAAACTGAATGTGTTACCTGCTAATGCCTTGATGAGTAATGATGCAACTAACAACCATTCTTTCCCCAGGTACGATGCTGATGCTGATGTGAATGTACCAAAGCAAACTGATAACCATTCTTCTCCTAGGAAGGATGATGATGATGTTGATGTATCTGTGCCGACTGAACCCGTTAACCCTTTCTTTGAAGCGGTAGATGTGTCCACAGGTACCGAAGTGCTCAGCCCCGTCACTCTGCGGAGTGAGACGGCTGAGGAACCCCTGGCAGGAGCAAGCAACGGTGCTCAAGAGAATGGGGAGGTGCATGGGGACCATGAGGAAGGTAATGCCATGCAGCTGACCAGTGCCACCGAGGAAGGTAACTGGCCCATAAGTAGCACTGCTCCTGAAGTGTTGGGGGTGGATGGGGAGGTAGAGCCCAGGGCAGCACCAGCTGGTGGGTCTGAAGAAATCCCCAGGGAGACAGCATACATAGCAGCTGTCACACGCAGTCAGAGTGCCCAGATCGCAGGTAACGCACTGTCTTCTGGACCCTCTGCTGCTACAGGAGAGACTGAACCAGAGGTGAACCCAGAGCCGGTTCCAGAGGGTCCCAGTAAAGGAGGTACCCTGACGTCACTTCTGGCAGCCTCCAGCATGGAGTTCCAGGCTGCTCTGCACTCAGATGCCAGCCTGGAGAAATTGAGAGGTCTCGCCGAGACGCCCACCTCCAAGTCTGATAAGGAGAGGGTGTTCTGGGAACGAGGAAGGTTGTACCGGGAGACAGTACCCGGAGATCCTAAAAAGGAGTGGTTGAGGGAAAGACAGCTGGTCGTCCCCTATCAGTTCAGAACTGAGTTGTTGCGGATTGCCCATGAGATTCCACTCGCTGGACACTTGGGGATCAGCAAAACAAAGGCACGGCTGTCTCAACACTTCTATTGGCCCAAGATGGGGACAGATGTAACACACTACTGCCGCTCCTGTGCCACCTGTCAAAAAGTGGGTAAGGCGGGGCCTGCTCTTAAGGCTCCCCTTATTCCTTTGCCGGTGATAGAGGAGCCTTTCCAGAGAATCGCGGTGGACATTGTAGGACCGCTGTCCGTCCCCAGCAGCTCCGGAAAGCGATACATTCTCACCGTGGTAGACTACGCTACCCGGTACCCAGAGGCAGTAGCTCTGTCTTCAACCAGGGCAGATAAGGTGGCTGACGCACTGGTGACCATCTTTTCGAGAGTAGGATTTCCCAGGGAGATGCTTACCGATCAAGGGCCCCAATTCATGTCTCGCCTAATGGAGGCTCTCTGTGAGAAAATGCAGGTGACGCAGCTGGTATCGAGTTCGTATCACCCACAGACTAACGGTTTGTGTGAACGTTTCAACGGTACCCTCAAACAGATGCTCCGCATACTGGTTGAGACCCAAGGGCGCGACTGGGAGCGGTACCTCCCACACCTGCTGTTCGCTTACAGAGAAGTTCCGCAGGCTTCGACCGGGTTCTCCCCCTTCGAGCTCCTGTATGGCAGGCGAGTCCGGGGACCCCTTGGGTTGATAAGAGAATCCTGGGAAGATGAGCCAAACCCCACAGAAGTGTCCATCGTGGATTATGTCATGCGCTTCCGTGACAAGATGCAGACCTTGACGCAGTTGGTGCATGACAACATGACGCAGGCTCAGGCTGACCAGAAGCGCTGGTACGACCAGAACGCCCGGGAGCGGACCTACCAGGTGGGTCAAAAGGTGTGGGTGTTGGTCCCGGTACCAACGGATAAGCTTCAGGCAGCCTGGGAAGGCCCGTACGTCATCCACCAACAGCTCAACCCGGTCACCTACGTGGTCACGCTTGACCATGCTCGGGGTAGGCGCAAGGCCTTTCACGTCAACATGCTGAAGGCGCACTACGAACGTGAAGCTTGCATCCTACCGGTCTGCAATCTGCCAGAGGATGGGGAGGAAGATTCCCTCCTGGACATGCTGGCCCAGGCCAAGGCCAATGGGTCCATTGAGGACATGGAGATAAGTGGTTCGCTCACAGTGTCCCAGCGGTTGCAGTTGATGGCCACCCTGGAACTCTTCCGGCCCGTGTTCACCAACCGTCCTGGGAGGACGGAGTTAGCGGTTCATGAGGTGGACACCGGGAATCATGCCCCATTACGGCGAACACCTTATCGGATCTCTGAAACGGTGCAACAAGTCATGCGCCAAGAGGTCGATGAGATGTTAAGGCTGGGAGTGATTCGACGGTCAAAAGGTGCGTGGGCTTCACCTGTAGTCCTCGTGCCTAAAAAGGATCGAACCACCCGGTTCTGCGTGGACTACAGGGGGCTCAACGCCATCACAACCTCTGATGCCCACCCGATGCCGCGCATCGAGGATCTGCTCGAGCGGTTGACAAACGCCAACTACATATCCATCATGGATTTGAGTCGGGGATACTGGCAGATTCCCCTGAGCCCTGAGGCGCAGGAGAAATCCGCCTTTATCACCCCCTTTGGACTGTACGAGTCCACGGTCATGCCCTTCGGCATGAAGAATGCCCCTGCCACTTTCCAGCGGATGGTCAACCACCTGCTTCGGGGACTGGAGGAGTACGCAGTGGCGTACTTAGACGATATTGCCGTCTTCAGTTCCACCTGGGAGGAACACCTTCAGCACCTCCAGGAGGTGCTCAAGCGTCTTCACCAGGCAGGCCTGACCATCAAGCCGGGGAAGTGCCAGATAGGCATGCGCAAGGTCCACTACCTGGGGCACCGGGTAGGCGGGGGTTCCATGAGTCCGGAGCCAGGAAAAGTGGACGCAATCGTGTCCTGGCCCACCCCCAGGACCAAGAAACAGGTGAAGTCCTTCTTGGGCACTGCAGGGTACTATAGGCGGTTCGTACAGGACTATAGCGCCCTTGCCAAACCCTTGACTGACCTCACCAAGCAGAGGCTACCCCAAACAGTCAACTGGACAGATGACTGTGAGGCGGCTTTCCAAGCTTTGAAAGCAGCCCTGTGCAACTCTCCAGTGTTGAGAGCAGTCGACAGCAGTCGCCCGTTTCTGGTACAGACCGACGCCAGCGAGTTTGGCCTCGGTGCTGTGCTTAGCCAGGTCGACTCGGGGAACCAAGAGCACCCCGTGTTGTACCTGAGCCGGAAACTTCTGCCGAGGGAAGTGGCATACTCGACCATCGAGAAGGAGTGTCTGGCCATGGTGTGGGCACTGCAACGTTTGCAGCCCTACCTGTACGGGCGCGCCTTCACGGTGGTAACCGACCACAACCCTCTGAGCTGGTTGCACACAGTGTCCGGAACCAATGTAAGATTGCTCCGCTGGAGCCTTGCCCTTCAACAGTACGATTTTACTGTAAAACACAGGAAGGGCAGTGAAAACGGCAATGCCGATGGGTTGTCCCGCCGGGGCGAACCCGCTGAGGTGCGCATGGCAGATTACCGAGAGGTAATGCCTCCTTAGCGCCCTCTTAAGGGGGGAGGTGTGATGTACAATGCCCGAAGATATGTTTTCTGTTGCAATGTGCTAACAAATCCTCCATCCTAGGACATTGTAAACTGTCAGTAGTAGGAATTCTTTCCCCCCAGGTTTTATCAACCCTGCCACTTCCTCTGGAAGAGCAGGAATGTTAATTAGCTAGACCATCTTCCTCACACCATTTGGCTTCTCTCAGCTGAAAGAGAAAAAAAGTGCGGGAACTAAACTCTTTGTTTGAAACCAGGAGTTTGAATAAAACAATAAGGGATTGTCCCGCGAAAACCATACCCAGCAGAAATATAAAAATCATATTTCTGCGATCCGAGCAGACCCAGCTTCGCTGTGGTGCCTGTTGCAAAACTCTCGGATGTCCAGAACCTGAGATATGATTTGTGCCCAAATGGACGGTCATACCGCATAGATGTTTGATGTTTTCTTGATGGGCTCATTACGCTGGGAAACATGATACCACTGATGAGTCCATACCAGCTTCTCCCATAAAGTTATAGCTAATCTAAGTTTTGTAGCCAAAACATAACTTGGATAAGAGAGGTGGGATCAACCCAGAATGCACCTCTCTGTGATGTCACATAGGAAAGTCTATAAGGCATTTCCTGGGCAAACCAGGTCAGAACAGCTCAAGTCGTCGTGCTAGAAGGACCCCAATGAGCGGAGAAGTGCAGCTCCGCCTCCACCCACCTTAGCCGCATGGTCTGCCTAAGGAACAATATGGAACTGTGAGTGTAATCTCTTTGTTTTCTCCACTTTTATTTTATACCTGTACTGTACATATTTTATGTCTCAATTTTATAGCAACTTTTATCTGTAATCACTGTCCTCTTTCGGAAAATAAATGAAATAATTATTTAGATCTGTCTCCATGCTCTAAGACTCGAACTATACGCCTTTGATAGATAATCGCTACTAATTCAAGGGGTTTGCCACGGACCCTCTTAATTTAACACTGTGAATTAAGTAACCGTGACTGGTGGCAGCGCGTTGTGTACGGCTATTACGGCTTGCTGGCAGTCTAGAAGGGTCTTATATTGCTGAGTAAGGGGCTTCAGCCACAGCATTGATAATTCCCTTACTGCAGAAGCCTAATTGCCGGTTCACAACAGGCAGCCCGTCCGGCGACTAATTATCCTAGGTGCAGTTCCCTGACTGACCTGAGGGTAAGGGGGGCGCCGGAGAGCTGCGAGTTCCAAAGTGGAACTGAGAAAGTGGGATATACATAAATCCCCGCAGTACTTGGAATATTGATAGCAGTGGTGGGGCATCCAAATTAAACTCCCCCTGCGGCAAATTGTAGAGCGAGATTAGCTTGCTGGATATTTTTGGTCACATGGTGCCAGTGTTGGGATAACTAAGATAAGCCCCACTGCGCCTGTGATAGCCGTGTGCCGGCATTGTGTCACGCCCCTCCGTCCGCTGATACACCCGTGTCAGTGGTGGGACTGTGACATAGTGGTGACACAGGGTCCGCTGTCCGTCGCGTTTTGGTGGCAGCGGGACTCCCGTTAGTGTCGCCCGTAAGTAGACGAACGGCGGTGGGCTGTTCGTCACACCCCCCTCCTCTTTTCGCCCATGGCTCACTCACACACTGACCAGTGCCCCCCTGCCTGGGCTAGCTCTGAAACCTTAAACTAACTTCCTCTCGAAGAGCAGGGGGAAGGGATCCCTTTGTTCGGAAAAACACAGGCTGTATGCCGGTATATGGGAAACATAAAAATAAGTCATATTACGAAAACCATACCCAGCAGAGATATAACAATCATATTTTTGTGATCTGCGCGATCCCGGCGTCCTTACGGCGCCTGTGGCATAATTCTCAGACTTACAGAACCTGAAATATGGGTTCCTTCTAAACGGTGTATCAGAACCACTGCATATTTGGTCCTGAATCATTGTACTCAACAAATCACAACCAATGATGCCCTATATGTGTCTGTGCGGGCTGCCCCCACGGAGTTATAATTAGTATAAGTTTTCTAGTGTAATTCTACATCCAAAAGGGAGAGGTGGGATTAACCCAGCATGCATCTCTCCGTGATGTCACATAGCAAGTCTATAAAGCATTCCCTGGACAAAACCAGAGCAGAACAGCTCAAGTCGTCGTGCTAGAAAGACCCGCAGATGAGCGGAGAAGTGCAGCTCCGCCTCCACCCCCCTTAAAGCCACATGGGATGCCAACTGACCACATGTGAGTGTGACTTTCTATCCTTTTAATCCTTTTATTTTATATCTGTACTGTACATATGTTATGTCTCAATTTTATAGCAACTTTTATCTGTAATCACTGTCCTCTTTCGGAAAATAAATGATTTAATTATTTATCCTGTCTCCATGCTCTAAGAATCGAACTATACGCCTTTGATAGATAATCGCTACTAATTCAAGGGGTTTGCCATGGACCCTCTTAATTTAACACTGTGAATTAAGTAACCGTGACTGGTGGCAGCGCGTTGTGTACGGCTATTGCGGCTTGCTGGCAGTTTAGAAGGGTCTTATATTGCTGAATGAGGGGCTGCGGCCACAGCATTGATAATTCCCTTACTGCAGAAGCCTGATTGCCGGTTCACAACAGGCAGCCCGTCCGGCGACTAATTATCCTAGGTGCAGTTCCCTGACTGACCTGAGGGTAAGGGGGTCGCCGGAGAGCTGCGAGTTCCAAAGTGGAACTGAGAAAGTGGGATATACATAAATCCCCGCAGTACTTGGAAGATTGATAGCAGTTTTGGGGCATCCAAATTAAACCCCCCCTGCGGCAAATTGTAGAGCGAGAGTAGCTTGCTGGATATTTTGGTCACATGGTGCCAGTGGTGGGATAACTAAGATAAGCCCCAACTGTGCCTGTGATAGCCATGTGCCGGCAGTGTGTCTCGTCCCTCCGTCCGCTGATACACCCGTGTCAGTGGTGGGACTGTGACATAGTGGTGACACAGGGTCCGCTGTCCGTCGCGTTTTGGTGGCAGCGGGACCCCCGTTAGTCGCCCCCGTAAGTGGACGAACGGCCGTGGGCTGTTCGTCACATATTGGTGGCAGCGCGGTGGGATCATCCTAGAGCATTAGTGATTTGGTTTGAGCAATCATTCCTCTCACTAAAAACCTGCACGGTTCCTGCGAGAATCCTGCATCATAGGTTTTTGAGAACAGACTCAGTGGTTACTAGTCCTGAGACATTAGTGTGTACTTGCAAGTATCCCCCTCCCGTTTCTTTGTTTTTCTTTTTCTATCTTTTATTTGGCAACCATGGCGGCAAAAGGAGAACCTTGGTACAACCGGCAGACAAAGGAAGTTCTTGCTGGGTTATGCACGTACCAAGGCCTTGACGCCACGAACAAAAACAGAGCTCAAATGATCGCGGCTCTAGTGCAGCTGGACAACGACCAGAATCCAGCGAGCGCAGAAGGTGGCCCAAGTGGCAATGGGGCTGCAGCAGAGGCTCCACTCATGAGCGCGGGCCCCACATTCAATCAGAGCACGCTGGACCCCTACCTGCAAGCGGCCTTGGACGCACTCCCTGCCGAAGACCGTGACGGACGTCTGCAGCTGATCCAGCAAGCTCGAGAGAGAGAGCAGAGCAGCGAGCCGAGCGGGAGGCGGAGAGACGCGAGCGCCAAGCGGAGGCTGAGAGAGCCGAGCGCCAGGCGCAGAGGGCCCATGAACTGGAGGTACTCCAGCGGGGTGGGAATGCCCCCACAGCCCGAAGCAGTGAGCCCAGCAGCGTCCAGACACCTAAACCCCGGACAGAGCATTTTCCCGTGATGGAAAAGGATGGGGACTTGGACACGTTTCTGCGAGCCTTTGAGAAAGCCTGCAGACAGTACCAGCTGCCTAGAGACCAATGGGCAAGGTACTTGACCCCAGGGCTAAAAGGCAAAGCCCTGGAGGCATTTGCTTCTCTTCCGCCAGAAGCCGATGACGACTATGACGCCATAAAGCAGGCGCTGATCGCCAAATACCGGCTGACACCTGAGGTATACCGAAAGAAGTTCCGACACCTCCAACGTGGCGCACACGATGGCTACAGTGATGTGGTGCAAGGACTCAGGACCCACTTTGACCAATGGATCCATGGACTGTCCGTTGAATCCTTTGAGCAGCTATGGGACCTGATGATCAAAGACCAGTTCCTGCATCTCTGCCCAGCTGAGGTCCGACAGTTCATCCTGGACCGCGAACCAACGAACGCGGACAAAGCGGCGCAGATCGCTGACAACTACGAGGCCAACCGGAAGCCCGAGACGCGGAGGACAGTCACCACCAGCTGGAGAGGGGGTAAGCCAGCAACCAACCCCAGTGCCCCAGCTAGCCGTCCCTCCGGAGGCCCAGTCCCTGTTGCCAACAACAGGCCGGCTACTGACAGTCGCCTGTGTCACCACTGCAAGCGGCCTGGTCACTTCTCTTACACCTGTCCGGATAGGCCGAAGAACCCCCCAGCCAAGGCCCCCGGGCCCAACGCCTCTGTTCTTTTGGTCGGAGGTGTGGTTGGGAGGGCTGATAACAACATTCAACCAGTTCAGGTGGGGGCCCGTCTTGCTACAGGCCTCAAGGACACCGGGGCTGAACGAACCCTCATCCGTCCTGGACTGGCGGCCCCTGAAGAGTTTGTTGAGGGGAAAACCCTGACTGTCACCGGGATTGGAGGCACCCGTTGTCCCTTGCCAGTGGCACGAGTTTTTCTTGACTGGGGTGCCGGGAGCGGGTTGAGGGAGGTGGGAGTGTCTGAAAACCTGCCCACTGATGTTTTATTGGGGACTGACTTGGGGCGGATGGTTGCATACTACGTCCCTGACACCCTTCCCCAAACTGATAATAAGGGTAACGTTAACCCTGATGATGATGATGATGAGGGGAAACTGAATGTGTTGCCTGCTAATGCCTTGATGAGTATTGATGCAACTAACCACCATTCTTTCCCCAGGTATGATGCTGATGGTTATGTGAATGTACCAAAGCAATCTGATAACCATTTTTGTCCTAGGAATGGTGACAATGATGTTGATGTATCTGTGCCGACTGAACCCGTTAACCCTTTCTTTGAAACGGTAGATGTGTCCACAGGTACCGAAGTGCTCAGCCCGGCCACTCTGCGGAGTGAGACGGCTGAGGAACCCCTGGCAGGAGCAAGCAACAGTGCTCAAGGAAATGGGGAGGTGCATGGGGACCATGAGGAAGGTAATGCCATGCAGCTGACCAGTGCCACCGAGGAAGGTAACTGGCCCATAAGTAGCACTCCTCCTGAAGTGTTGGGGGTGGATGGGGAGGTAGAGCCCAGGGCAGCACCGGCTGGTGGGTCTGTAGAAATCCCCAGGGAGGTAGCATACATAGCAGCTGTCACACGCAGTCAGAGTGCCCAGATCGCAGGTAACGCACTGCCTTCTGGACCCTCTGCTGCTACAGGAGAGACTGAACCAGAGGTGAACCCAGAGCCGGTTCCAGGGGGTCCCAGTGAAGAGGGGACCCTGACGTCACTTCTGGCAGCCTCCAGCATGGAGTTCCAGGCTGCTCTGCACTCAGATGCCAGCCTGGAGAAATTGAGAGGTCTCGCCAAGGCGCCCACCTCCGAGTCTGATAAGGAAGTGTTCTGGGAACGAGGAAGGTTGTACCGGGAGACAGTACCCGGAGATCCTAAAAAGGAGTGGTTAAGGGAAAGACAGCTGGTCGTCCCCTATCAGTTCAGAACTGAGTTGTTGCGGATTGCCCATGAGATTCCACTCGCTGGACACTTGGGGATCGGCAAAACAAAGGCACGGCTGTCTTAACACTTCTATTGGCCCAAGATGGGGACAGATGTAACACACTACTGCCGCTCCTGTGCCACCTGTCAAAAAGTGGGTAAGGCGGGGCCTGCTCTTAAGGCTCCCCTTATTCCTTTGCCGGTGATAGAGGAGCCTTTCCAGAGAATCGCGGTGGACATTGTAGGACCGCTGTCCGTCCCCAGCAGCTCCGGAAAGCGATACATTCTCACCGTGGTAGACTACGCTACCCGGTACCCAGAGGCAGTAGCTCTGTCTTCAACCAGGGCAGATAAGGTGGCTGACGCACTGGTGACCATCTTTTCAAGGGTAGGATTTCCCAGGGAGATGCTTACCGATCAAGGGCCCCAATTCATGTCTCGCCTAATGGAGGCTCTCTGTGAGAAAATGCAGGTGACGCACCTGGTATCAAGTCCGTATCACCCACAGACTAATGGTTTGTGTGAACGCTTCAACGGTACCCTCAAACAGATGCTCCGCATACTGGTGGAGACCCAAGGGCGCGACTGGGAGCGGTACCTCCCACACCTGCTGTTCGCTTACAGAGAAGTTCCGCAGGCCTCGACCGGGTTCTCCCCCTTCGAGCTCCTGTATGGCAGGCGAGTCCGGGAACCCCTTGGGTTGATAAGAGAATCCTGGGAAGATGAGCCAAACCCCACAGAAGTGTCCATCGTGGATTATGTCATGCGCTTCCGTGACAAGATGCAGACCTTAACGCAGTTGGTGCATGACAAATGACGCAGGCTCAGGCTGACCAGAAGCGCTGGTACGACCAGAACGCCCGGGAGCGGACCTACCAGGTGGGTCAAAAGGTGTGGGTGCTGGTCCCTGTACCAACGGATAAGCTTCAGGCAGCCTGGGAAGGCCCATACGTCGTCCACCAACAGCTCAACCCGGTCACCTACGTGGTCACGCTTGACCATGCTCGGGGTAGGCGCAAGGCCTTTCACGTCAACATGCTGAAGGCGCACTACGAACGTGAAGCTTGCGTCCTACCGGTCTGCAATCTGCCAGAGGATGGGGAGGAAGATCCCCTCCTGGACATGCTGGCCCAGGCCAAGGCCGATGGGTCCATTGAGGACATGGAGATAAGTGGTTCGCTAACCGTATCCCAGTGGTTGCAGTTGATGGCCATCCTGGAACCCATCCGGGCCGTGTTCACCAACCAACCGGGGAGGACGGAGTTAGCGGTTCATGAGGTGGACACCGGGAATCACGCCCCATTACGGCGAACACCCTATCGGATCTCTGAAGCGGTGCAACAAGTCATGCGCCAAGAGATCGATGAGATGTTAAGGCTGGGGGTGATTCGACGGTCAAAAAGCGCGTGGGCTTCACCTGTAGTCCTCGTGCCTAAAAAGGATCGAACCACGCGGTTCTGCGTGGACTACAGGGGGCTCAACGCCATCACAACCTCTGATGCCCACCCAATGCCGCGCATCGAGGATCTGCTCGAGCGGTTGACAAACGCCAACTACATATCCATCATGGATTTGAGTCGGGGATACTGGCAGATTCCCCTGAGCCCTGAGGCGAAGGAGAAATCCGCCTTTATCACCCCCTTTGGACTGTACGAGTCCACGGTTCATGCCCTTCGGCATGAAGAATGCCCCTGCCACTTTCCAGCGGATGGTCAACCACTTGCTTCGGGGACCGGAGGAGTACGTGGTGGCGTACTTAGACGATATTGCCGTCTTCAGTTCCACCTGGGAGGAACACCTTCAGCACCTCCAGGAGGTGCTCAAGCGTCTTCACCAGGCAGACCTGACCATCAAGCCGGGGAAGTGCCAGATAGGCATGCACAAGGTCCACTACCTGGGGCACCGGGTAGGCGGGGGTTCCATGAGTCCGGAGCCAGAAAAAGTGGACGCAATCGTGTCCTGGCCCACCCCCAGGACCAAGAAACAGGTGAAGTCCTTCTTGGGCACTGCAGGGTACTATAGGCGGTTCGTACAGGACTATAGCGCCCTTGCCAAACCCTTGACTGACCTCACCAAGCAGAGGCTACCCCAAACAGTCAACTGGACATATGTCTGTGAGGCGGCTTTCCAAGCTTTGAAAGCAGCCCTGTGCAACTCTCCAGTGTTGAGAGCAGTCGACAGCAGTCGCCAGTTTCTGGTACAGACCGACGCCAGCGAGTTTGGCCTCGGTGCTCTGCTTAGCCAGGTCGACTCGGGGGACCAAGAGCACCCCGTGTTGTATCTGAGCCAGAAACTTTTGCCGAGGGAAGTGGCATACACGACCATCGAGAAGGAGTGTCTGACCATGGTGTGGGCACTGCAGCGTTTGCAGCCCTACCTGTACGGGCGCGCCTTCACGGTGGTAACTGACCACAACCCTCTGAGCTGGTTGCACACAGTGTCCGGAACCAATGGAAGATTGCTCCGCTGGAGCCTTGCCCTTCAACAGTACGACTTTACTGTAAAACACAGGAAGGGCAGTGAAAATGGCAATGCCGATGGGTTGTCCCGCCGGGGCGAACCCGCGGAGGTGCGCATGGCCGATTACCGAGAGGTAATGCCTCCTTAGCGCCCTCTTAAGGGGGGAGGTGTGATATACAATGCAGGCTGTCAGCTCATGCAGCCCCTTCCCCCCCTCCTCTTTTCGCCCATGGCTCACTCACACACTGACCAGTGCCCCCCTGCCTGGGCTAGCTCTGAAACCTTAAACCAACTTCCTCTCGAAGAGCAGGGGGAAGGGATCCCTTTGTTCGGAAAAACACAGGCTGTATGCCGGTATATGGGAAACATAAAAATAAGTCATATTATGAAAACCATACCCAGCAGAGATATAACAATCATATTTTTGTGATCTGCGCGATCCCGGCGTCCTTACGGCGCCTGTGGCATAATTCTCAGACTTACAGAACCTGAAATATGGGTTCCTTCTAAACGGTGTATCAGAACCACTGCATATTTGGTCCTGAATCATTGTACTCAACAAATCACAACCAATGATGCCCTATATGTGTCTGTGCGGGCTGCCCCCACAGAGTTATGATTAGTATAAGTTTTCTAGTGTAATTCTACATCCAAAAGGGAGAGGTGGGATTAACCCAGCATGCATCCCTCCGTGATGTCACATAGCAAGTCTATAAAGCATTCCCTGGACAAAACCAGAGCAGAACAGCTCAAGTCGTCGTGCTAGAAAGACCCGCAGATGAGCGGAGAAATGCAGCTCCGCCTCCACCCCCCTTAAAGCCACATGGGATGCCAACTGACCACATGTGAGTGTGACTTTCTATCCTTTTAATCCTTTTATTTTATGTCTGTACTGTACATATGTTATGTCTCAATTTTATAGCAACTTTTATCTGTAATCACTGTCCTCTTTCGGAAAATAAATGATTTAATTATTTAGATCTGTCCATGCTCTAAGAATCGAACTATACGCCTTTGATAGATAATCGCTACTAATTCAAGGGGTTTGCCACGGACCCTCTTAATTTAACACTGTGAATTAAGTAACCGTGACTGGTGGCAGCGCGTTGTGTACGGCTATTGCGGCTTGCTGGCAGTTTAGAAGGGTCTTATATTGCTGAATGAGGGGCTGCGGCCACAGCATTGATATTTCCCTTACTGCAGAAGCCTGATTGCCGGTTCACAACAGGCAGCCCGTCCGGCGACTAATTATCCTAGGTGCAGTTCCCTGACTGACCTGAGGGTAAGGGGGGCGCCGGAGAGCTGCGAGTTCCAAAGTGGAACTGAGAAAGTGGGATATACATAAATCCCCGCAGTACTTGGAAGATTGATAGCAGTGGTGGGGCATCCAAATTAAACCCCCCCCTGCGGCAAATTGTAGAGCGAGAGTAGCTTGCTGGATATTTTGGTCACATGGTGCCAGTGGTGGGATAACTAAGATAAGCCCCAACTGTGCCTGTGATAGCCGTGTGCTGGCAGTGTGTCTCGTCCCTCCGTCCGCTGATACACCCGTGTCAGTGGTGGGACTGTGACATAGTGGTGACACAGGGTCCGCTGTCCGTCGCGTTTTGGTGGCAGCGGGACCCCCGTTAGTCGCCCCCGTAAGTGGACGAACGGCCGTGGGCTGTTCGTCACAACCCCTGTCCCAACAATACACAAAAGGATAAAGAAGGCCCTCACACATATCAGATAACCATACAAGTGGTGTCATATGGACCTCAATAAACATGAGTCACTAAACCTAAATCCTTATATATAATATGACAAAGGGGAGCCCATTTCATATAAGGGGTAAATGCAGCGCAAGAGACAAAAGAAATATCTACAGCAAAGAAAAGGGCACGGGGAATAGCAGGCAACAGGCTATACATAAAGACTATACCATCTTCACAATTCAGGACTGTTCAGTCCCCGAGTCCTCCAATCGCCGTCATAGAAAACCTGAAAAAAACTGATTAAAAACAGAAAACACCATTAACAACCACATATATCCTCTACAACAAAGGATGATCGAGGGATTAGGCAAAACATGTCTGAAGGTTATAATCCAGATTCAAACCCTTTGGTTGCAATGTATCCAAAGTCGATATCCATCTCAACTCTTACTTTTTCAACATTTTAACCCTATCTCCCCCTCGTCTCAGTACAGGGACCCCCATCTATCACCCTGAACCTCAATTGATTAACAGAATGTCAGCAATCGAAAAAATGCTTCGGAGTTGGTAACTCCAGAAGTTTAGTCCTTCTAGTGCTCTCATGTTTACTGATACGTGCCCGGATCTCCATAGTAGTCTCCCCTACGTACATCAGCCCACAGGGGCACAAAATTAAGCAAATAACATAACTCGAAGAGCATGTGTACCTCTCCTTTATCAGAAACATTTTCCGGTACATGGATGGTTAAAACTATCCACTTTAAGCATGTTACCACAGCAAGCACACCCTAGACATGGGAAATTACCCATCTTAGGTGGGCACAGCGTTCTTTGTGTATGTAGCGTGGGTGGTCTGGAGCAGGAAACCCCGGGAGTGGACCCTCTGGACCGTGGCACCGAGGGGCCCCGGGCGAGCTGCCAGGTGGAACCGACCCCTATACAGGGACCGTTAGGAGCAGGCCCAGGGGTTCGAGTACCATGGTAGCCGGTACCGAGAGGGGCGGCTCAGGATGGACCGGAGTAAGACTGTGAGACTGGAGTAAAGAATGACAGAGCAAGACTGGAACCAGGAGACCGGAAAGAAGTGAGACAGAAGACTGGAACGAGAAGAAATGACAGGAGTAGGAACAATGGCGACAGGACTGGAGTGGGACTGCAGGAACACTGGAGACAGGACTGGAGTAGGACGGCAGGAACACTGGAGACAGGACTGGAGTAGGATGGCAGGAACACTGGAGACAGGACTGGAGTAGGACAGCAGGAACACTGGAGACAGGACTGGAGTAGGATGGCAGGAACACTGGAGACAGGATTGGAGTAGGACAGCAGGAACGCTGAAGGCAGGACTGGAGTAGGACGGCAGGAACACTGGAGACAGGACTGGAGTAGGAAGGCAGGAATACTGGAGACAGGACTGGAGTAGGACGGCAGGAACACTGGAGACAGGACTGGAGCAGGACAGCAGGAACACAGGTGGTAGAACTGCGGAAGAGAACCAGGAACACGGGTAGCAGGACTGAGAGGCTGCTGCAGAGAGCACAAGATGAAGCGAGGCCAGAGTGCTAGGAAACACAACGATCAGGTGCCTCCCTCAGGGGAAAGCAGCCTGATATGGCCCGGTCTGATCAGCCATTGGTGAAAAGGTGCTTCCGGGTCAGGGCACAGCCGGAGCATAAGAAGCAGGAAGGAGGAGCGGCCGCAGCCTATGACTCATGCGCATAGCATGCAAGGAGGGCATTGGTCGTGAGCCCGTCTCAGGTGACCGCCGCGGTCGTCGGGTGGAGAGAGGCTACGGCGTGGGAGCGGAGGCCGACTGCGGCGTGGGAGCGGAGGCCAGGTGAGTATGGCGGAGTGGTGTAACAGTACCCCCCCAAGCCGCCCTCCCCGGAGGTTAGCAAGAAACCTCTTGAGGATACGGGGAGCATTGATATTCTCCCGAGGCTCCCAAGATCTCTCCTCAGGATCAAAGCCCCTCCAATCAACAAGAAAGAAAGTCCTACCTCTAACCCTCTTCACAGCGAGAATGTCAGGCACTTCAAAAACATCATTGGCACCCACCGGCTGAGGACCAGGATCAGGCAAGGAATGGAAGCGATTCAGCACCACAGACTTCAGGAGAGAGACGTGAAAGGTGTTCGGGATCCGGAGCGAAGCAGGCAACCTCAATTTGTAGGCGACTTCGTTAATACGTCCCAGAACCCCAAACGGACCGATATAGCGTGGGCCCAATTTGTAGGAGGGCAGTTTCAATCGGATGAATTTGGAGGAGAGCCAGACCTTGTGCCCAACACAATACGGTGGAGGATCCAACCTCTTTTTGTCTGGATAATTCTTCATCTGATCAGCGGATCTCTTGAGTGATGTGTTGGTCTCAGACCAAATCTTAGAAAATTCAGAGGACAAAGCATTGGCCACGGGTACCTTGGAGGCAGGAGTTACCGGAAGAGGAACACCAGGATGTCTGCCAAAAACAATGAAAAACGGAGACTTGGCCGAAGACTCACCAGCATGGTTGTTATAAGCGAACTCTGCCCAGGGGAGCAAGTTGACCAAATCATTCTGGTGGGCGTTGGAGAAGTGACGTAAGTACCCCGTAAGCGTCTGGTTGGTACGCTCTACCTGTCCGTTGGACTGTGGATGGTAGGCCGAGGAGAAGTCGAGGGTAACATTCATGAGCTTACAAAGCGAACACCAGAACTTGGAGGTAAACTGAACCCCTCGGTCAGACACAATGCGTCGAGGTAGTCCGTAAAGTCTGAAGATTTGGTGAATGAAGATCTTGGCCAGCTCTGGCGCTGAGGGAAGACCGGGCAGAGGGACGAAGTGGGCCATCTTGGAAAAACGATCCACCACCACCAGGATGACTGTGCAGCCCGAAGAGCAGGGTACGTCGGTGATGAAATCCATGGCGATGTTCTCCCAAGGAACCGTAGGGACGGGCAATGGAAGCAACAAGCCAGATGGAGGTCTCCGTGGCACTTTGTTTTTTGCACAGGATGGACAAGAAGCCACAAAGTCGAGTACATCTTGGCGTAGAGTGGACCACCAGTAGTGATGCTTGATAAGGTCAAGGGTCTTCTTAGTTCTGGCGTGGCCGGCCAGTTTGGAGGAGTGCCCCCATAGATGGACTTTTCGCTTGAGATTCTCTGGCACAAGCATCCTGCCAGGTGGGGTAGTAAGCCAGTTTACTGGAGCCACGGTGATGATCCTAGTGGGATAAATGATATGTGAAGGTTCCTCTGTGGATTCGTGTGGCTGGAAGACCCTGGACAGGGCGTCGACTTTGGAATTCTTGTTGCCAGGATGGAAACGGAGCTCGAAATCAAATCGAGCGAAAAATAAGGACCATCTGGCCTGGCGAGGGTTAAGTCTCTGGGCAGACTGGAGATAGGCCAGATTCTTGTGGTCCGAGAAGATGACAAAAGGATGGACAGCTCCTTCCAGGAGGTGGCGCCATTCCACCAAGGCCAACTTGATGGCCAAAAGTTCCCGGTCGCCGATCGAGTAGTTACACTCGGATGGAGAAAAGGCCTTCAAGAAGAAGCCACAAGGGTGCAGGCGACCGGAGGCGGTTCTCTGGGACAGTATCGCCCTGGCCCCTGTCGAGGAAGCGTCCACCTCGAGTACTAAAGGTCGATCGCTCTCAGGGCGATGCAGGACCGGAGCCGTGGAGAAAGCCCGATTTAGGGTCAGAAAGGCCTCTTCTGCCTCAGGAGACCAATCCTTGGGAGTAGACCCTTTACGGGTGAGCGCAGAAATGGGCCTTGTGATCGCGGAGAAGTGGGAGACAAATTGCCGGTAATAGTTGGTGAACCCAAGGAATCGTTGTATCACCTTTAATCCGACGGGGCGATGCCATTTGAGGATAGCGGACAACTTCTCCGGATCCATCCTTAGACCAGTGTCGGAGATAATGTATCCCAGAAATGGCAGAGAGGTCTGTTCGAAGAGACATTTCTCGATCTTCGCATACAGGCGGTTCTCCCGAAGACGCTGAAGCACCAGGCGGACACTCTTTCTGTGGGACGAGAGGTCCGGCGAGAAGACGAGGATGTCGTCCAAGTACACGACCACACAGGAGTACAAAAGATCCCGGAAGATCTCATTGACGAACTCCTGAAACACTGCAGGAGCATTGCAGAGACCAAAGGGCATGACCAGGTACTCGTAATGACCATCTCGAGTGTTGAAAGCGGTCTTCCACTCGTCACCGGCATGGATACGGACCAGATTATAGGCTCCTCTGAGGTCCAGCTTGGAGAAGACCCGAGCCCCTCTGAGTCGGTCAAACAACTCCGGAATGAGTGGAAGAGGGTACCTGTTCTTGATGGTAATTTCATTCAAGCCCCTATAGTCAATGCACGGCCGTAGAGTTTCGTCCTTCTTTTTGACGAAGAAGAACCCGGCTCCAGCGGGCGAGGAGGACTTCTGTATAAAGCCTTTGGTGAGGTTCTCTCGGACAAACTCAGACATTGCGGTAGTCTCTGCGGGAGACAGAGGGTAAATTCTGCCCCTGAGAGGGGTTGAACCGGGAACAAGCTCAATTGGGCAGTCGAACGGGCGGTGAGGAGGAAGGACCTCTGCCTCCTTCTTATCAAACACATCGGCGAAAGAGCTGTAGGCTGGAGGAAGGCCCGGAAGGTCTGGAGGAGACTGAGGAGCGACCGCCAGACGGACAGGAGTCAGACAGCGAGCTTGACATGGGTGCCCCCAGCGCAGTATCTCCCCAGAAGACCAGTCGAGAACAGGCTGATGAGTCCTTAACCATGGGAGACCAAGTAGAATGGCGTGAGAGAGCTTAGGCAAAACGTAAAAGGCTATCTTCTCCCGATGTAAGGCTCCGACTCGCAAGTCCACCTCTTCAGTGACCAAGGTGACGGTCACCAGTAGCGGTTTGCCATCCACGGTGGCAATCTGAATTGGGTTAGATAGAGTGACTACAGGAATTTGGTATTTGTCCACTTCTTCTGGCCGAATGAAGTTACCCGCTGAGCCCGAATCCACGTAGGCCACCTCGGAACCACGCCTCCCTCCTGAAACCAAAAGCACAGAAATTGTAAGGGGTTGAGAGGAATCATCATCACCTAGGGAGGCCTCTCTTACCTGACCTAGGTGGAGTCGTTTCCCTGTCTCCTAGGACAGGTGCGGACATAGTGTGACGAATCACCGCAATAGAGGCACAGACCTTATGCCCGTCTCTCTCTCTGACGCAATTCGGCCAACCTGAGACGGTCTATCTGCATGGGCTCACCCGAAGAGAGGGAAGAGGAACCGGCCAAACGGGAGCTGGCAGATCGGGTGAAATGAGAAACAGACCTGGTGGACCGCCTGTCTCTCGCTGACTCCCGGGCGCGCTCCAGGAAGCGCAGGTCAATGCGGGTAGCCAGCGAGATAAGGTCCTCTAAGGTGGACGGGGTATCTCGACCTGCGAGTTCATCCTTTATTCTACTAGAAAGACCGCGCCTGAATGCCCCCACCAAAGCCGCGTTATTCCAGCCGAACTCGGAGTGCGAAAGCGAATAGGGTACTGTCCGACTGTGAGAGAGCCCTGGTGTAAGTTAAAGAGTGACTCAGTGAGAGAGGCCAACCGACCCGGCTCATTGAAAACCTTACGAAACAACGAAACGTATCCATGAAAACCGTGAGACTCGAGACGACCAGGTCGTTACGTTCCCAGAGCGTTTTTACCAAAGACAGTGTATCTCCCTCCAGATGGGACATGATGAAGGCCACTTTGGCCCGATCCGAGGGATATTGCTGCGGCAGCCATTCAAAGTGGAGGTTACACTGATTTAAGAACCCCCTACAGAACTTGGGATCCCCGGTGAAACGAGGTGGTTTGGCGAGGCGGGGCATCGGGAGAGCGGTAGACGCGGGAGGAGGAGTCGGCACTGCAGTGGCAGCCTGGAGGACCGACAAGCGACTGTCAAAGGAGGCCATGTAGGACAAAATGTGGGCTTGAGAATCTCGCTGCTGACCAAGCTCCTGTTGGAGACTGGCCAGCTGAGTGACATTTCCAGGATCGGCCACCTGTAATGCCGACAAACGGGTGTCCATCGACTTCATGACTGACATAATGCGACCCTGATTCTCCTGTAGGAATAGCAACTCTTTCTGGGTAGCAGCCATAGTACCGGCGGAGTCCATGGCCTGATCGTACTGTTAGCGTGGGTGGTCTGGAGCAGGAAACCCCGGGAGTGGACCCTCTGGACCGTGGCACCGAGGGGCCCCGGGCGAGCTGCCAGGTGGAACCGACCCCTATACAGGGACCGTTAGGAGCAGGCCCAGGGCTTCGAGTACCACGGTAGCCGGTACCGAGAGGGGCGGCTCAGGATGGACCGGAGTAAGACTCTGAGACTGGAGTAAAGAATGACAGAACAAGACTGGAACCAGGAGACCGGAAAGAAGTGAGACAGAAGACTGGAACGAGAAGAAATGACAGGAGTAGGAACACTGGAGACAGGACTGGAGTAGGACAGCAGGAACACTGGAGACAGGACTGGCGTAGGATGGCAGGAACACTGGAGACAGGACTGGAGTAGGTAGGATTGCAGGAACGCTGAAGGCAGGACTGGAGTAGGACGGCAGGAACGCTGAAGGCAGGACTGGAGTAGGACGGCAGGAACACTGGAGACAGGACTGGAGTAGGACGGCAGGAACACTGGAGACAGGACTGGAGTAGGACAGCAGGAACACTGGAGACAGGACTGGAGCAGGACGGCAGGAACACAGGAGGTAGAATTGCGGAAGAGAACCAGGAACACAGGTAGCAGAACTGAGAGGCTGCTGCAGAGAGCACAAGATGAAGCGAGGCCAGAGTGCTAGGAAACACAACGATCAGGCGCCTCCCTCAGGGGGAAGCAGCCTGATATGGCCCGGTCTGATCAGCCATTGGTGAAAAGGTGCTTCCGGGTCAGGGCACAGCCGGAGCATAAGAAGCAGGAAGGAGGCGTGGCCACGACCTATGACGCATGCGCATAGCATGCAAGGAGGGCATCGGTCGTGAGCCCATCTCAGGTGACCGCCGCGGCCGTCGGGTGGCTAGAGGCTGCGGCGTGGGAGCGGAGGCCAACTGCGGCGTGGGAGCGGAGGCCGGGTGAGTATGGCGGAGTGGTGTAACAGTGTACAAATTTTAGATGGACCAACATCAGACTTTACTAGTCTATCTTTTAAATTGTATCCATGTCTATAAGACAACAGTGGTCTCTCCAAAAACTCTGTTATCGGTATTTTTCCGGTATGGATAACCCAAAAACTCTGTTATATGTGGCAAACCCTTCTGTAAAAGGCTCCAATATTTGTTCAAAATTCCTCCAATCCTTCCACTGACTGGACAGAAAGTTGAAGCAAAAGGAACCCGAGCCTATCTCGCTAAATGCTGACTTCCATTCTCTTTCCATGACTGCACCTCCCACGGAGCTGAAGGAGCAGAACTCTCACTGTTCTCTATTAAGATCTTGTGTTCCGGACAGTGGATTTCTAGTGCAGCTATGATTGACTCTGGAGCAGGGGGCAATTTTATGGACTTTACCTTTGCCAAGGAACATGGTATTGAGATTCAGTGAAGAGCTTCTCCGATTACCATGGAAACAGTGGATGGGTTGTCTTTTGTCTCCGGCCCTGTGGATCCGGAGACTGTACCCCTTGAGATTTTGTTAGAACCTAATCATCAGGAGCAACGTTCTTTCTTGTTAATTTCTTCTCCTCATTTCCCTGTGATTCTAGGCATCCCTTGGTTGCGTCCTCAAAACCCGACTATCAACTTGGAGACCAAGGAGATTACCTTTCCAACAAGGAGCAATTCAGCAATAACTGAAGCTGTCCCAGAGTCCACGGCTACTTTGTACGCTGAAGGTAAATACCTGTACAGGTGGCTCCGTAGCCGTGGACTCTGGGACAGCTCCAGTTATCGCTGAGTTGCTCCTTGTTGGAAAGGTAATTTGGATTTGGTTGGTACATCAAGATGAAAAGTTCTTCTGTCTCTTCAGTGTTCTCGTCATTCTCTTCCAAGGATTATCCGTTTGTCCTACCAATAAGTCTAAAGTCTTCCACCTATTTTTAGATTTACAAACCTTGGTAAGGAAATTAACTTTAAAAAGGCTCTTCTTAATTAAGGAAACCAAATATACGTCTTCGGCCAATGAAGAGAACACTGAAGAGACAGATGAACTTTTTCATCTTGACGTACCAACCAAGTCCAAATTGTATCCCTTGGAGGATAAAAGTCATCATATAAATGTTTTTGGCAATATCGTGCTGAAACAATTTGAAAATATTGTACGCAATCCGAAGAAAATGCTTAAGAATGGACGTGATAGAAAGAAAAACATTAATTTGAGCCCACAAGAAAAACAAGCGTTGGAAGCATTATCAATGAACAACATGATCGTAATTAGATCAGCGGACAAGGGAGGAGGAGTCGTGGTTCAAAATAGGTGCGATGATGTCAAGGAAGCGCTGAGAACTCTTTCTGATGTAAACTACTATGAAATAAGTTCTTACAATTCTTTTTGTTCTATCCAGGCATCTAATGACCTTATTGGCTTCTAGCATTTTTAGTAATAAAGAGAAAAGCTTTTTATGCGTAAAGAACCCCAGCATTCCATCATCTTCCCAAAGTACACAGAAGCTTGCCTAGCCCTCCAGGCAGGCCTATCATTCGCTGACATCTAAGCTTGCACATTACATTGACCGAATTATGCTACCTCATGATTTTACCGCATAGAGCCACCTCCGCGACTCCACCACCTGCTATGGCTTCTACAGAAATTCCATGGAAACCTCAGCATATGGTTCTTACCATGGATGTGACGGCACTATATTCGAATATCCCGCATCATGTAGGTCCAATCTGTTTTTATCATTTTCTTACATTTGATAATAGACTTTCCTGGACACAGAAGGATTTTATTATGAAAGGAATTGATTTTATAGTAAAAAACAATTCTTTTTTACATTTGAAAATGCATTTTATCACCAAATCAAAGGGACTGCGATGGGCTCGAAGGTAGCACCTGCATATGCTCATCTTTTTATGGGGGGCTTTGAAGAGATATTTATGTTAAACAATATCTGGGACAAAAATATGATTTTTTATAAAAGGTTTAGACATGATCTGTTTTTTTTAACCCCTTACCTACAATTGACGTAATATTCCGTCCATGTGACCCTGGACCTAATTACCATGGACGGAATATTATGTCACCGCGATCAGCGGCGCCCACGTGGTGAGCGCCGCTGATCGCGGACGGGTGTCAGCTGATTATCATAGCTGACACCCTGCACAATGTGTCAGGGGCGGTCACGGACCGCCCCCGACACGTTAACCCCTTGTAAACAGCGATCAAACACGATCGCGGTGTACCGGGGGTTAAAGGGAAGCATCGGCAGGGAGGGGGCTCCCTCCGTGCTTCCCTGAGCCCCCCACGGCAGCGCAATGTGCAGCGCTGCTGCGGGGGACTCCTTTCCTGCAGGTCCCCGGATCCAATATGGCGACGGGGGCCTGCAGGAAGCTGGCTTCCTCAGTGCCTGCAAAGCGCAGGCATGAGGAAGCCTGTGCAGTGCCTGTGACAGATCGCTGATCTGTCACAGTGATCTGTGAGGTGACAGATCAGCGATCTGTCACAGGACAGTTATGTCCCACCAGGGACTATTTAATAAAGTAAAAAAAATAAAAAAAAGTGTAAAAATAATTTTAAAAAATCACTAAATAAATAAAAAAAAAAAAATATTCCCCAATAAATTCATTTTTTGGAAATAAAAAAAAAAAAAACAATAAAAGTACACATATTTGGTATCGCCGCATCCGTAACGACCCGCCCTATAAAACTGTCCCAATAGTTAACCCCTTAAGCGAACCCCTTAAAAAATAAAAATAAAAACGAAGCAAAAAATAATGATTTATTATCATACCACCAAACAAAAAGTGTAATAACGCGCGATCAAAAAGGCGCATATAAATATGCATGGTACCGCTGAAAACGTCATCTTGTCCCGCAGAAAACGAGCTGCCACACAGCGTCATCAGCGAAAAAATAAAAAAGTTATAGCTCGCAGAATAAAGTGATGCAAAAATAATTATTTTTTATATAAAAAATTTTTCATTGCATAAAAGCGCCAAAACAAAAAACAACCTAAATGAGGTATCGCTGTAACCGTACTGACCCGAAGAATAAAACCACCTTATAAATTTTACCGCACCCGGAACGGCGTAAACGCACCACCCAAAAGACATTCATGAAAAGCTGGTTTTTGTAAATTCTGCGTCCCAAAAAACGAAATAAAAAGCGATCAAAAAATGTCACATGCCCGAACATGATGCCAATAAAAGCGTCAACTCGTCCCGCAAAAAATAAGACCTCACATGACTCGGTGGGTCAAAATATGGAAAAATTATAGCTCTCAATATGTGGTGATGCAAAAACTATTTTTACAATAAAAAGCGTCTTTTAGCGTATGACAGCTGCCAAACATAAAAACCGCCATAAATAGTAAATCAAACCCCCCGTTATCACCCCCTTAGTTAGGGAAAAATAATAAAATTAAAAAAATGTATTTATTTCCATTTTCCCATTAGGGTTAGGGCTTGGGTTAGGGTTAGGGCTAGGGTTAGGGTTAGGGCTAGGGTTAGGGCTAGGGTTAGGGTTAGGGTTAGGGCTAGGGTTAGGGTTAGAATTGGGGGTTTCCACTATTTGCGCACATCAGGTGCTCTCCAAACGCAACATGGCGTCTGATCTCAATTCCAGCCAATTCTGCGTTGAAAAAGTCAAATGGTGCTCCTTCCCTTCCAAGCTCTGCCATGCACCCAAACAGTGGTTTACCCCCTCATATGGGGTATCAGCCTACTCAGGACAATATGCAAAACAACTTTTGGGGTCCAATTTTGCCTGTTACCCTTAGGAAAATAAAAATTTTGGGGCAAAAATATCATTTTTGTGGAAAAAAATATTTTTTTATTTTCACTCCCAGGCGTTATAAACTTCTGTGAAGCCCTTGGGGGTTCAAAGTTCTCACCACACATCTAGATAAGTTCCTTTGGGGGTCTAGTTTCCAAAATGGGGTCATTTGTGGGGGGTTTCCACTGTTTTGGTACATCAGGGGCTCTCCAAATGCGACATCGTGTCCGATCTCAATTCCAGCCAAAAAAGTCAAATGGCGCTGCTTCCCTTCCGAGCTCTGCCATGCGCCCAAATAGTCATTTACACCCACATATGGGGTATCAGCGTACTCAGGACAAATTGCACAATAACTTTTAGGGTCCTGTTACCTTTGGGAAAATAAAAATTGGGGGTGAAAAGATCATTTTGTGGAAAAATATGATTTTTTAATTGTACCGCTGTACATTATAAACTTCTGTGAAGCCCTTGTGGGTTCAAAGTTCTCACCACATATCTAGATAAGTTCCTTAGGGGGTCTAGTTTCAAAAATGGGGTCACTTGTGGGGAGTTTCCACTGTTCAGGGGCTCTCCAAAAGTCTACATGGCGTCCGACCTGAATTCCAGCCAATTTTGCATTGAAAAAGTCCTTCCCTTCTCTGAGCTCTGTCATGCGCCGAAACAGTGGTTCCCCCCCACATATTAGGTATCAGCGTACTCAGGACAAATTGCACAATAACTTTTGCAGTCCAATTTCTCCTGTTACCTTTGGTAAAATAAAAAAAATTGAACCTGAAATAATTTTTTTGTGAAAAAAAGTTAAATGTTAATTTTTTTTAAATATTCAAAAAATTCCTGTGAAGCACCTGAAGGGTTAATAAACTCCTTGAATGTGGTTTTGAGCACCTTAAGGGGTGCAGTTTTTAGAATGGTGTCACTTTTGGGTATTTTCTGTCATATAGACCCCTCAAAGTGGCTTCAAATGTGATGTGGTCCGTAAAAATAAAATGGTGTTGCAAAAATGAGAAATCGCTGGTCAACTTTTAACCCTTATATCTTACTAACAAATAAAAAATTTGGTTCCAAAATTGTGCTGATGTAAAGTAAACATGTGGGAAATGTTACTTATTAACTTTTTTGTGTGCTGTATCTCTGTGATTTAAGGGCATAAAAATTCAAAGTTGGAAAATTGCGGAATTTTCAAAATTTTTGCCAAATTTCCGTTTTTTTCACAAATAAACGCAAGTTATATGAATGAAATTTTACCACTAACATGAAGGACAATATGTCACGAGAAAACAATGTCAGAATCACCGGGATCCATGGAAGCTCCAGAGTTATGACTTCATAAAGGGACAGTGGTCAGAATTGTAAAAATTGGCCCGGGAATTAACGTGCAAATCACCCTTGGTAGTGAAGGGGTTAAATGGGACAACACTAGCAATAATAATAATAATAATAATAATAATAATAATAGTAATAGAAATAGTAATTGTATTCAACAAATTAATTTTAATAATTGTGGTCTTTTTAATTTTTTTATAACGATCTTTCATTTAATTTTTTAGATGTCACTCTGTTTATCAAAGATAAAAAAATTTGTAGTGAAAAGTTTTAAAAAACGTTGACCCCAATGGTTACAGTCATTTTAGTAGTGGGCATTACACTAAGTGGCTCAAAATATCCCAAACAATCAGTTTCACCGAATTAGAAAAAACTATTCAGCTGATGTCGACTTTAATGAACAATCAAAAATACTTAAGAAAAATTTTCTGTTCAAAACTATCCCTCCCTGCCTCCGCTGGGCTCTGGGAACGGTCCTGACCCACTTCAAGGTGCACCAGATCGGCGACCATTTGGTCCTTGGTTTTGCCATGGGGTCAATGCTTGGAGCATATCCCAGTAAGAGTGTCCTTTTTCTGCTGGGTGTACCAGAGCGCTCCCCTCGCAGCCATAATTGCCAAATAAAAGACAGGACCGAAAAACCAAGAGAAGGAGAGGGAGTAACCGCTACACACACAGTATTGCCTCAGCACTAACATGGAATTCGTTCTCCAAAACTTTTTCCGCAGGGTCCTCACAAGCAGGGCCGGTTTTAGACAATTTGGGGCCCTAGGCAAAATTCAAAATGAGGCCCCCATGTCCATATAAAACACGTACATGTTACACAGGTACCGGTATTTTTCCGGTATGGATAATGCTAATGAAATGCCAAAGCTTCTCACATACTTTCCATGTGAAACACGGACGGTACACGTATAGCACACGGACGGCACACGGACGGCACACGGACGGCACACGTACAGCACACGGACGGCACACGGACGGCACACGGACGGCACACGTACAGCACACGTACAGCACACGTACAGCACACGGACAGCACATGTACAGCACACGGACGGCACACGTACAGCACACGGACGGCACATGTACAGCACATGGACGGCACACGTACAGCACACGGACGGCACATGTACAGCACACGGACGGCACACGTACAGCACACGGACGGCACACGCACAGCACACGGACGGCACACGTACAGCACACGGACGGCACACGTACGGCACACGTACAGCACACGGACGGCACACGGACGGCACACGTACAGCACACGGACGGCACACGTACGGCGCACGGACGGCACACGCACTGCACACAGACGGCACACGTACAGCGCACGTACAGCACACGTACGGCACACGTACAGCACACGTACGTCACACGTACAGCACACGGACGGCACATGTACAGCACACGGACGGCACAGGTACAGCACACGGACGGCACACGTACAGCACACGGACGGCACACGTACAGCACACGGACGGCACAGGTACAGCACACGGACGGCACACGTACAGCACACGGATGGCACACGTACAGCACACGGACGGCACACGTACAGCGCACGTACAGCACACGGACGGCACACGTACAGCACACGGATGGCACACGTACGGCACACGTACAGCACACGGACGGCACACGGACGGCACACGTACAGCACACGGACGGCACATGTACAGCACACGGACGGCACACATACAGCACACGGACTGCACACGTACAGCACACGGACGGCACATGTACAGCACACGGACGGCACACGTACAGCACACGGACTGCACACGTACAGCACACGGACTGCACACGTACAGCACACGGACGGCACACGCACAGCACACGGACGGCAGGTTTACACGGACCCATAGACTTGTATAGGCCCTTGTCATCTGTGCTGCTGGGAAAACATGGACATGAGAGCAGCACCGTCGGTCCAACAGGGGACACGTGGCATCTGTGAAAGACATGACAGGTCATGTGAAGGGGCCGTACAGTCACATAATAGAAAACATTAGCAGAATTGCCTCTTTCTCTACATCCTACCTCACAAACAACAGAATAAAAAGTGATTTAAAAAAAGTCCTACATGTCCCCAAACTACTCTGCTAAATCCCCTCTGGCTCCGTGGATGATGGTTTGGGGGCCCTGATGGTTATTATTCACTTTGCAGCTATAATATAAGGTGAAGTCACAAGACCGCTGAAGCCCAGTGCTGAGACTGACGGAGACCCCCGCAGCCACAAGACCCCTGCAGCCCAGTGCTGAGACTGACGGAGACCCCCGGAGCCACAAGACCCCTGCAGTCCAGTGCTGAGACTGGCAGAGACCCCTGGAGCTACAAGACCGCTGCAGCCCAGTGCTGAGACTGACGGAGACCCCCGGAGCCACAAGACCCCTGCAGTCCAGTGCTGAGACTGGCAGAGACCCCTGGAGCAACAAGACCGCTGCAGCCCAGTACTGAGACTGGCAGAGAACCCCGGAGCCACAAGACCCCTGCAGCCCAGTGCTGAGACTGATGGAGACCCCCGGAGCCACAAGACCACTGCAGCCCAGAGCTGAGACTGACGGAGACCCCCCGAGCCACAAGACCACTGCAGCCCAGTGCTGAGACTGATGGAGACCCCCGGAGCCACAAGACCACGGCAGCCCAGTGCTGAGACTGATGGAGACCCCCGGAGCCACAAGACCACTGCAGCCCAGAGCTGAGACTGACGGAGACCCCCGGAGCCACAAGACCACTGCAGCCCAGTGCTGAGACTGGCAGAGACCCCCCCGGAGCCACAAGACCACGGCAGCCCAGTGCTGAGACAGGCAGAGACCAACGGAGCTACAAGACCCCTGCAGTCCACAGCTGAGACAGGCAGAGACCCCTGGAGCTACAAGACCACTGCAGCCAAGTGCTGAGACTGGCAGAGACCCCCCCGGAGCCACAAGACCACTGAAGCCCAGTGCTAAGACTGACGGAGACTGTCGGAGCCACAAGACCCCTGCAGTCCAGTGCTAAGACTGGCAGAGACCCCTGGAGCTATAAGATCACTGCAGCCCAGTGCTGAGACTGACGGAGACCCCTGGAGCCACAAGACCACTGCAGCCCAGTGCTGAGACTGACAGAGACCGTCGGAGCCCCAAGACCCCTGCAGTCCAGTGCTGAGACTGACAGAGACCCACGGAGCCACAAGACCCCTGCAGTCCAGTGCTGAGACTGGCAGAGACCCCCGGAGCCACAAGACCCCTACAGTCCAGTGCTGAGACTGACAGAGACCCACGGAGCAACAAGATCACTGCAGCCCAGTGCTAAGACTGGCAGCGACCCCCCCGGAGCAACAAGATCACTGCAGCCTAGTGCTGAGACTGGCAGAGATCCCTGGAGCTACAAGACCGCTGCAGCCCAGTGCTAAGACTGACGGAGACCCCCGGAGCCACAAGACCCCTGCAGTCCAGTGCTGAGACTGACAGAGACCCACGGAGCCACAAGATCACTGCAGCGACCCCCCCGGAGCCACAAGATCACTGCAGCCTAGTGCTGAGACTGGCAGAGACCCCTGGAGCTACAAGACCACTGCAGCCAAGTGCTGAGACTGGCAGAGACCCCCCCGGAGCCACAAGACCACTGCAGCCCAGTGCTGAGACTGACGGAGACTGTCGGAGCCACAAGACCCCTGCAGTCCAGTGCTAAGACTGGCAGAGACCCCTGGAGCTATAAGATCACTGCAGCCCAGTGCTGAGACTGACAGAGACCGTCGGAGCCACAAGACCCCTGCAGTCCAGTGCTGAGACTGGCAGAGACCCCCGGAGCCACAAGACCCCTGCAGCCCAGTGCTGAGACTGGCAGAGACCCCTGGAGCTATAAGATCACTGCAGTCCAGTGCTGAGACTGATGGAGACCCCCGGAGCCACAAGACCACTGCAGCCCAGTGCTGAGACTGGCAGAGACCCCCCCGGAGCCACAAGACCACTGCAGCCCAGTGCTGAGACTGGCAGAGACCCACGGAGCCACAAGACCCCTGCAGCCCAGTGCTGAGACTGGCAGAGACCCCTGGAGCTACAAGACCACTGCAGCCAAGTGCTGAGACTGGCAGAGACCCCCCAGGAGTCACAAGACCACTGCAGCCCAGTGCTCAGACTGACGGAGACTGTCGGAGCCACAAGACCCCTGCAGTCCAGTGCTAAGACTGGCAGAGACCCCTGGAGCTATAAGATCACTGCAGCCCAGTGCTGAGACTGACGGAGACCCCTGGAGCCACAAGACCACTGCAGCCCAGTGCTGAGACTGACAGAGACCGTCGGAGCCACAAGACCCCTGCAGCCCAGTGCTGAGACTGACGGAGACCCCCGGAGCCACAAGACTACTGCAGCCCAGTGCTGAGACTGATAGAGACCGTCGGAGCCACAAGACCCCTGCAGTCCAGTGCTGAGACTGGCAGAGACCCCTGGAGCCACAAGACCCCTGCAGCCCAGTGCTGAGACTGGCAGAGACCCCTGGAGCTATAAGATCACTGCAGCCCAGTGCTGAGACTGGCAGTGACCCTCGGAGCCACAAGACCACTGCATCGCAGTGCTGAGACTGACAGAGACCCCTGGAGCTACAAGATCACTGCAGTCCAGTGCTGAGACTGACGGAGACTGTCGGAGCCACAAGACCACTGCAGCCCAGTGCTGAGACTGGCAGAGACCTCCCCGGAGCTACAAGACCACTGCAGCCAAGTGCTGAGACTGGCAGAGACCCCCCCGGAGCCACAAGACCACTGCAGCCCAGTGCTGAGACTGACGGAGACTGTCGGAGCCACAAGACCCCTGCAGTCCAGTGCTAAGACTGGCAGAGACCACTGGAGCTATAAGATCACTGCAGCCCAGTGCTGAGACTGACAGAGACCGTCGGAGCCACAAGACCCCTGCAGTCCAGTGCTGAGACTGGCAGAGACCCCCGGAGTCACAAGACCCCTGCAGCCCAGTGCTGAGACTGGCAGAGACCCCTGGAGCTATAAGATCACTGCAGTCCAGTGCTGAGACTGACAGAGACCCACGGAGCCACAAGATCACTGCAGCCCAGTGCTGAGACTGGCAGCGACCCCCCCGAGCCACAAGATCACTGCAGCCTAGTGCTGAGACTGGCAGAGACCCCTAGAGCTACAAGACCGCTGCAGTCCAGTGCTAAGACTGACGGAGACCCCCGGAGCCACAAGACCACTGCAGCCCAGTGCTAAGACTGGCAGATACCCCCCCGGAGCCACAAGACCCCTGCAGCCCAGTGCTGAGACTGATGGAGACCCCCGGAGCCACAAGACCACTGCAGCCCAGAGCTGAGACTGACGGAGACCCCCGGAGCCACAAGACCACTGCAGCCCAGTGCTGAGACTGGCAGAGACCCCCCCGGAGCCACAAGACCACTGCAGCCCAGTGCTGAGACTGGCAGAGACCCACGGAGCCACAATACCCCTGCAGTCCAGTGCTGAGACTGGCAGAGACCCCTGGAGCTACAAGACCACGGCAGCCAAGTGCTGAGACTGGCAGAGACCCCCCCGGAGCCACAAGACCACTGCAGCCCAGTGCTGAGACTGACGGAGACTGTCGGAGCCACAAGACCCCTGCAGTCCAGTGCTAAGACTGGCAGAGACCCCTGGAGCTATAAGATCACTGCAGCCCAGTGCTGAGACTGACGGAGACCCCCGGAGCCACAAGACCACTGCAGCCCAGTGCTGAGACTGATAGAGACCGTCGGAGCCACAAGACCCCTGCAGTCCAGTGCTGAGACTGGCAGAGACCCCCGGAGCCACAAGACCCCTGCAGCCCAGTGCTGAGACTGGCAGAGACCCCTGGAGCCACAAGACCACTGCGTCACAGTGCTGAGACTGACAGAGACCCTTGGAGCTACAAGATCACTGCAGCCCAGTGCTGAGACTGACAGAGACTGTCGGAGCCACAAGACCACTGCAGCCCAGTGCTAAGACTGGCAGAGACATCCCCGGAGCTACAAGACCACTGCAGCCAAGTGTTGAGACTGGCAGAGACCCCCCCGGAGCCACAAGACCCCTGCAGCCCAGTGCTGAGACTGGCAGAGACCCCTGGAGCTATAAGATCACTACAGCCCAGTGCTGAGACTGGCAGAGACCCCTGGAGCCACAAGACCACTGCGTCACAGTGCTGAGACTGACAGAGACCCCTGGAGCTACAAGACCACTGCAGCCCAGTGCTGAGACTGACGGAGACTGTCGGAGCCACAAGACCACTGCAGCCCAGTGCTGAGACTGGCAGAGACCTCCCCGGAGCCACAAGACGACTGCAGCCCAGTGCTGAGACTGGCAGAGACCCGCGGAGCCACAAGACCCCTGCAGTCCAGTGCTGAGACTGGCAGAGACCCCTGGAGCTAAAAGACCACTGCAGCCAAGTGCTGAAACTGGCAGAGACCCCCCCGGAGCCACAAGACCACTGCAGCCCAGTGCTGAGACTGACGGAGACTGTCGGAGCCACAAGACCCCTGCAGTCCAGTGCTAAGACTGGCAGAGACCCCTGGAGCTATAAGATCACTGCAGCCCAGTGCTGAGACTGACGGAGACCCCCGAGCCACAAGACCACTGCAGCCCAGTGCTGAGACTGACAGAGACTGTCAGAGCCACAAGACCCCTGCAGTCCAGTGCTGAGACTGGCAGAGACCCCCGGAGCCACAAGACCCCTGCAGCCCAGTGGTGAAACTGGCAGAGACCTGTTGTGAGTTCATTTTCCCATCCCTCACTGAGGTCTGGTGAACTCCCTATTCTGGTAAAGGAAGGTAATGAGCCTGATTATCAGGCACCTGAGCCTAATGAGGATGACTGGCTGAGTGGAGTCACGGACTAGATATAAGGCTGCCGATGCCCTTCTGCCCTGTGGGTGATTTCTCTGTGGACTTCTAGGACACCAGTCTGATTCCTGCTCCTCTAAAGCTAAGTTTTCTGCTTTGCCTGTTAGCATTTGCGTTTTGTTTTTGTTTTCCTTGCTTTTCTGGATTCTGCCATTCCCTGCTGGGGTGAGCTGAATCTCCTTTTGCCGATTGCTCTGTCTTCAGAATATTCCTGAGTACTGACATAGCTTTTTTGAAGCCTAGCGTCTTCTGGGCCTTTTTCACTGTCAGTTTGTTGGCTCTTATTTTCATAGGGTTTTTCATGGATTGCAGACAGCAGCCTTCCTGTCCTTTCCTATCTAGTTAGCTTGGGCCCCGTCTTTGGTCAGTCTATCTTTCTGTCTGTGTTAGTGTTTTCATCTTGCTTCACCGTCATTATATGTTGGGGGCTGCCTATTGCTTTGGGGTCTGCTCTGGGGCAGTTTAGATTTCCCCTTTCCTTCTTTAGGCCTATTTAATTCTCCGGCTGTGATCGAGGGGTCTAGGGCATCGTAGGAACCCCCCATGGCTACTGTTAGTTGTTGTGGATAGGATCAGGGGTCTGCAATCCGATAGCTGCCAACATCTCTCGTTTTCTGGACTTAGCTAGCAATTCTGTTTTTGCCTCCTACGGTGACTCAATCATAACAGAATCACCCGCCATACCGCAGATCCTAGGGTACTCAATAGCAGGAAAGAATTGTGTTTTAAAAAAAAAAAAAGGTGTGTTTATATTCTTTCCTCTTTATCTCTGAGGCCGTAGGGGGAATTTTTTTTTCTCTCAATGGAGATAAAGCAATTGTCTGATTGTGTGGAGCAGCTCGCCGCGGAAGTGCGGGGAATTTCCGCCTACCTTGCTCGTTCGCATGCTGTTGAACCAAAGATCCTTACACCTGATGTATTTTTTGGGGATCGATCTAAATTTTTGAGTTTCAAAAATAATTGTAAATTATTTTTTGCCTTGAAGCCTAACTCGTCAGGGAGCTCCGCGCAGCAGGTTAAAATTGTCATCTCTTTGCTGCGTGGCGAACCCCAGGATTGGGCGTTTTCTTTGAAACCAGATGATCCTATTCTGACTAATGTGAACGCGTTCTTTCAAGCTTTGGGGATGTTGTATGACGAACCTAATGCTATTGATCAGGCTGAAAAGACCCTGTTGGCATTGAACCAGGGTCGAGATTCTGCAGAGTTGTACTGTCAAAAGTTCCGAAAGTGGGCGGTCCTTACTACCTGGAATGATAATGCCTTGGCTGCTCTCTTTCGGAAGGGTTTGTCAGAAGCCGTAAAAGATACTATGGTGGGATTTCCTGTTCCCTCTGGTCTGGACGATTCTGTCACTAGCCATTCAGGTTGATCGGCGTTTACGTGAACGCAGGATTGCACAAGAGGTGTTGCCACCGGTTGAACAGACGTCTGAACCTATGCAATGTGATAGAGTTTTGTCTAAGGCGCAACGTCAGGAGTTCAGAAGGCGTAATAAGCTGTGTTTTTTTTGTGGAGATGCCTCGCATATTATTTCTGTTTGTCCTAAACGAGAGAAACGCTTTGCACACACGTTTTCTGTTGGTGGTGTTCAACCTAAGTTTCTTCTGGCAATTACTCTGATCTGCTCCCTGTCCACATTTTCCGCTAAGGCTTTTGTGGATTCGGGAGCAGCGCTAAACCTAATGGACTTGGATTTTGCTAAACGTTGTGGATTTCCGATGACACCTCTGCAGACGCCTATCCCTTTGAGGGGGATTGATGCTACTCCTTTGGCTAAAAATAAACCTCAGTTTTGGACCCAGGTGGTCATGCGGGTCGCCCCAGACCATCAAGAAAATTGCAGATTTTTGGTTTTGCATGGTCTGCATGATGCCGTTGTTCTGTGGTTTCCCTGGTTGCAAATTCATAATCCAGTTTTGGATTGGAAATCTGTGTCTGTGGTGAGTTTGGGTTGTCGGTGTGCCTTTAGTGAGGCTCCGGTTTTTTCCACCTCTCCTCAGTCGCATGATGTTCCTGACTATTTGGCGGACTTTTATGATGTATTTAGTGAGAATGAGTCTGCGTCCTTGCCTCCCCATAGGAGTTATGACTGTGCAATTGAACTAAGCCCGGGGTGTAAATTTCCCAAGGGTCGGCTCTTCAATTTATCTGTACCCGAGCACGAGGCTATGCGGTCCTATATTAAGGAGGCGTTGGAGAAGGGTCATATTAGACCATCCTCTTCACCCTTAGGTGCCGGTTTTTTTTTTGTGGCCAAAAAGGATGGTTCTTTAAGGCCTTGTATTGACTATCGTTCCCTCAACAAAATTACTATTAAATATCAGCATCCGTTACCCCTGATTTTGGATATATTCTCTAGAGTTAGAGGTGCTTGCTGGTTTACCAAGCTTGACCTCAGGGGGGCGTATAATCTTATCCGCATTAAGCAGGGGGATGAATGGAAGACGGCGTTTAATACTCCGGAGGGACATTTTGAGTACCTGGTGATGTCTTTTGGGCTCACTAATGCCCCTTCTGTCTTCCAGTGCTTCATGAACGATATTTTCCGAGACTTTGTCGATAAATTTTTGATTATCTATCTGGATGATATTTTGATCTTCTTCAAGGATTGGGATTCTCATGTGGAACATATTCGGACTGTGTTCCGGATCTTGAGGGAGAATTCCCTGTATGTCAAAGGATTGAAATGCCTTTTTGGGGTACAGAGGATTTCATTTTTGGGATTTATTTTGTTTCCGTCAACTATTGAAATGGACCCGGCCAAGGTACAGGCCATTTATGATTGGGTTCAGCCCACTTCTTTGAAGGCCCTCCAGAAGTTTTTGGGTTTTGCTAATTTTTATCGGAAATTTATAGCAAAATTTTCTAGTATTGCCAAGCCATTGACTGATCTGACTAAGAAGGGTGCTGATGTGTTGAATTGGTCTCCGGAGGCTGTTGCTTCCTTTCAGGAGCTGAAGCGGAGGTTCACTTCTGCCCCGGTTTTGCGGCAACCTGATGTCTCACTCCCGTTCCAGGTAGAGGTGGATGCCTCTGAGATTGGTGCAGGAGCTGTTTTGTCCCAAAAGGATCCTGTAACATCTAAAATGAATCCCTGTGCTTTCTTTTCCCGAAAGTTCTCTTCATCTGAACGTAACTATGATGTGGGGAATTGGGAACTGTTGGCCATGAAATGGGCATTTGAGGAGTGGAGACATTGGTTGGAGGGAGCTAAACATCAAGTTGTGGTCCTCACTGACCACAAGAATTTGATTTACCTATAGTCGGCTAAACGCCTGAACCCTAGACAGGCTAGGTGGGCCTTGTTTTTTACACGTTTTGATTTTGTGGTCTCTTTTCTTCCTGGAACTAAGAATGTCAAGGTAGACGCCCTCTCTAGGAGTTTCTTTGCTGATTCTCCTGTGGTGACCAAGCCTGCTACCATCTTATGCAAAGGGGTAGTTCTTTCTGCCATCTCGCCCGATTTCAGACTTGCTCTGCAAGAGTTCCAGGAGGACAAACCTGAGCGTTGTCCCAGTGGAAAGTTGTATGTTCCTGACCAGTGGAAGAAGAGAGTGATGTCTGAAGTTCATTGCTCTGGCAGAACTAGCTCTATTATTTAAAGCAAATTCGGCCAAGGGCAAAAATGAAACCCAATCATCCTGATCAGCGGAAATAAAACATCTCAAATACGACTCCAAGGTCTGGTTTGTTCTCTCTGTCTGCCCATTGGTCTGAGGGTGAAAGCAGAGGAGAAGGACAACTGAATTCCCAGCTTGGAACAGAAGGTCCTCCAAAATCTAGACACAAACTGAACTCCTCTGTCAGATACAATATTCTCAGGAATCCCGGTATTCCAGGTATTTTTGGTACTAGAGATCTGGTGAGTCTCTCTTTTTGGTGGCCCACCTTGTCTCATGATGTCAGGAATTTTGTGCAGTCCTGTGGGACTTGCTCCCGGTCTAAATCTTGTTCTCGCTCTAGTGGGTTGTTGATGCCTTTGCCGGTCCCCAGGAGGCCATGGACCCATATTTCAATGGATTTCATCTCTGATATGCCGGTCTCTCAAAGAATGACTGTTATTTGGGTGATTTGTGTTAGGTTCTCTAAGATGGTTCATCTTGTACCACTCCCTAAGTTGCCATCTTCCTCTGAGTTGGTGCCCCTGTTTTTGCAACAGGTGGTTCGCTTACACGGGATTCCTGAGAACATTGTATCTGACAGAGGAGTTCAGTTTGTGTCTAGATTTTGGAGGACCTTCTGTTCCAAGCTGGGAATTCAGTTGTCCTTCTCCTCTGCTTTTCACCCTCAGACCAATGGGCAGACAGAGAGAACAAACCAGACCTTGGAGTCGTATTTGAGATGTTTTATTTCCGCTGATCAGGATGATTGGGTTTCATTTTTGCCCTTGGCCGAATTTGCTTTAAATAATAGAGCTAGTTCTGCCACTTTGATGTCACCTTTTTTTTGTAACTTTGGGTTTCATCCTCGATTTTCTTCAGGGCAGGTGGAGCCTTCTGCCTGCCCAGGTGTTGACACTGTGGTGGAGAGAATGCACCAGATCTGGGACCAAGTGGTGGATAAGTTATCTCTCTCCCAGGAAAAGGCCCAGCGGTTTTCCAATCGACATAGGACCATTGGTCCCCAGTTTAAGATTGGTGATATGGTGTGGTTATCATCAAAAAATATTGCTATGAAGGTGGCTTCTCCTAAGTTTAAGCCTAGATTTATTGGACCTTACAAGATTTTGGAGATTATTAATCCGGTCTCTTTTCGTTTGGCTCTTCCTGTCACATTTAAAATCCATAATGTGTTCCATAAGTCCTTGTTGAAGAGGTTTGTTGAACCAGTTGTTCCTGGGGTGGCACCTCCAGACTCTGTATTGGTTGAAAGTAACATGGAATATGAGGTAGAGAAAATACTGGATTCCCGTCTGGCTAGACGGAGACTCCAGTATTTGGTTAAGTGGAAGGGTTATGGTCAGGAGGATAATTCCTGGGTCTCTGCCTCTGATATTCATGCCAAAAGATTGGTGCGTGCCTTTCATCGGGCTCACCCTGATCGCCCTGGTGGCGTGGTTGAGGGTTCGGTGACCCCTCCTCAAGGGGGAGGTACTGTTGTGAGTTCATTTTCCCCTTCGTCACTGAGGTCTGGTGAACTCCCTATTCTGGTAAAGGAAGGTAATGAGCCTGATTATCAGGCACCTGAGCCTAATGTGGATGACTGGCTGAGTGGAGTCACGGACTGGATATAAGGCTGCCGACGCCCTTCTGCCCTGCGGGTGATTTCTCTGTGGACTTCTAGGACACCAGTCTGATTCCTCCTCCTCTAAAGCTAAGTTTTCTGCTTTGCCTGTTAGCATTTGCGTTTTGTTTTTGTTTTCCTTGCTTTTCTGGATTCTGCCATTCCCTGCTGGGGTGAGCTGAATCTCCTTTTGCCGGTTGCTCTGTCTTCAGAATATTCCTGAGTACTGACATAGCTTTTTTGAAGCCTAGCGTCTTCAGGGCCTTTTTCACTGTCAGTTTGTTGGCTCTTATTTTATAGGGTTTTTCACGGATTGCAGACAGCAGCCTTCCTGTCCTTTCCTATCTAGTTAGCTTGGGCCCCGTCTTTGCTCAGTCTATCTTTCTGTCTGTGTTAGTATTTTCATCTTGCTTCACCGTCATTATATGTTGGGGGCTGCCTATTGCTTTGGGGTCTGCTCTGGGGCAGTTTAGATTTCTCTTTCTGTCTTTAGGCTATGTAGTTCTCCGGCTGTGATCGAGGGGTCTAGGGCACCGTAGGAACCCCCACGGCTACTGCTAGTTGTTGATAGGTTCAGGGGTCTGCAATCCGATAGCTGCCAACTTCTCTGGTTTTCTGGACTTAGCTAGTATTTCTGTTTTTGCCTCCTACGGTGACTCATTCATAACAAACCCGCCATCTCCACTCCAAATCCCCCCACACATTAAATAACCCCCCATCCCCACTCCAAATCCCTCACATACATTAAATAACACCCCATCCCCACTCCAAATCCCTCACACACATTAAATTACCCCCATCTCCACTCCAAATCCCCCCACACATTAAATAACCCCATCCCCACTCCAAATCCCTCACATACATTAAATAACCCCCATCCCCACTCCAAATCCCTCACACACATTAAATAACCCCCCATCCCCATTCAATAACCCCCATCCCTTCTCCCAAATCCCCCCACACATTATGTACCCCCCACTCCAAATCACCACACACATTAAGTATCCCCCATCCCCACTCATTAACCCCCACACATTAACCCCCATCCCCACTCATTAACCCCCCACACATTAACCCCCCACACACATTAACCCCTCCACTCAATAACCCCCCACACATTAACCCCCATCCCCACTCATTAACCCCCCACAAATTAATCCCCATTCCCACTCATTAACCCCCATCCCCACTCATTAACGCCCCACACATTAACCCCCCCACAAATTAACCCCCCATCCCCACACATTACCCCCCACAAATTAACCCCCATCCCAGGCGTCTTACCTGTCCAGACGCCGAGCATATGTAGCGGTGGGCGCCGCCATGTTGGGGGCGGGGCCAGCGTGTCACACTACCCAGGAGGCTGCGCGCCGGGAGTCAAGCAGTGTGCAGGTGCCCGACGCCGAGGGAGCCGGAGGCCGGGCGCGGGGACGCGCCGAGAAGCAGGAGCGCGCCGGGAGGAGCGCGCAGCGAGGTAAGTAGAGACTGGAGCTGAAGCCGGGACTGGAGCCGTTACAATTGCACTACCGGGTAGCGCCGATCGGAGCCGGGGACCCGGGCCCCTATATGGGCTGGGCCCCAAAGCCACTGCTTCGGCTGCTACCCCGGTAGTTATGCCAGTGTGTATGAGGGGCTTTTGCTGGGCTGTATATGTATGAGGGGCTGCTGCTTGGCTGTATATGTATGAGGGGCTGCTGCTGGGCTGTATATTTGAGGCTGCTGCTGGGCTGTATATATAGCCCTTACAGCAAAACGCGTCGGAGCATAGGCAAGACCGTCTGACCACCCACATGGGTAAGGAATCTTTTGCGGCATTACATTAGTGGTTTTTTCCACAGCCATAGGCACCACTTGGTTGTTCTGTTTCTTTCCCTTATATAGAGCTGGTATGAACTAGACATGTTATTAACTGGAGACTTTGTACCCATATACTGTCTTTTTTGAATTTAGGATATACCGCTCTATTTACTGTAAGTACCTATCCCTATTCTAATCACTAACCTGGTGGTAACCCTTTTGATGTGGCATTAACTGTTACGTGTCAGGTGGTCCTGGCCTTGGATCTACCACCTTATGTATACTCATTTTGTAATTTTGTCTTTTATGGAATTTATTTATAAATAATAAGAATAAAGTACTTTTTGCACGTGTAAATTCTCGCGTGTTCTTTGTACTGTAGTCTTGAGTACTAAATGGTTGGGCTCTTTTGAACTCAATTGCTGTTGTAGGTTGGATCAATTTCTGAGTTGCCCATAGTGATTTATTTAGGGATATAAATGAGCAATTATAGGTATAGGAAAGATGTATATCTGTGTACCGTATAGTTACAGGTATGATATTGATAGGGAGAGAGTTAAATTAACCCTTCACGGTTGAGCCAGTGATGTCCAAATTATTCCACAGAGTGTTGCTAGCAACTCAAATGACCAAACGGAGACGTGTCTCTGTATGGGACGATCCAAAGAGATCGGTAACCCGTTTATTGTAGTCACTTCTTTTATAATATTTTGCTTAATTATGCAAGGTTCTCAACTACCAATAAAATCATTTCACTTTATCAGCCAATAATATTGCAAGAAAACCGGAAACTACATATATGTCCGTACGTAGATAGCGTAGAAAGTAGTATAATGGCATATTCTTCAGAGTTTAACATTCCCGCCTCCCTTATCTTTGCACCTGATGAGAACAATCTGGTTTCATGACAGCCCATGCCAATTACAAAAATTTATCTTACAGCAGCAAAATTAAGAAACGAAACCTTACAGAGAAATGGAGAAGTGAAACTTAAGCTCTGATTTTAGTATTAACCCTTCACATTCCCCCCTAGATAAATTTTTTTTAACACATATGCAGCATCAGAGGTGCTATCCCAAGCTAACAGCTTGAGGGGTACTGGTCTTCACATGACTGATGCCGTGTTACCAGTCATGGCTGTCGCGGCGCACCCGTCCCCACTGTATACTGCAGTTCACGAATAACAATTTTTGATGACGGTGGTAGGGATCTTTTGTAGGTAGGCATGTGCTTGGCTTCAACATCTTCATCAAGTAGCCTTTTGAGATCGGTGCAGAGAAGAGCAGGGGCAACGACACCTTTGGTATCATCATTAGCTGTCTTAGTGCAGAATTTCCTAATACATACAGCAATACACCAAAGAACAAGTTTTAGTATCACATATACAACAAGGATACAGGTAGCAATATGCAACAAGCTTTGTAAGATACCAGCTATCCAGCCCCCAATTCCCTTAAACCAATTGGCTGGATTGAGAAAGGAGAAGGTGTCTGACCACCAACTGTCCTTAGTACGATCATTGTCTTTATTGTATTGATCTCTGAGTCTTTGAATATCTTCTAACTTTAACTTTAACTTCATAGTACTATTAGGATCTATATAATGACAGCAAGCGGGTCCGATGACCTGACACATACCACCTTGTGCTGCTGTTAAGTAGTCCAGCACTATAGTATGTTGATTAGTGACTATAATAAGTTGATTTTGGACAGCAACAGTAGTGTTAAGTATGTCCAATATATCCCAAATTTGATCATCTAGATAGTCTGTGGCCCTAACTAATTTATCCCACATTTGTGTAATCATTGGGTAAATGAAAATAGAACTGACAACTTTATTGGCCACACTCATCTGCACTATATGTGGTCTCCCTGAAGGGCGGGGTGACTTGTCCGCAGCTCTTTGTATAATGTATGTTTGGGTATAGCCTGTGTATCCAACTGTTTGTTTGGAATAACAAAGGTGGCTGGGGTCAAGCGACCCAGAGTACAAGTACCTCTTACCCCTACTGGCAACCATTTATAAGCATTATCTCCACATACCCAGAACATGTCATCAGTAGAGTTGAGCGATACCGTCCGATACTTCAAAGTATCGTATCGGATGGTATCGGCCGATCTTTAAAAAAAGTATCGGTATCGCCGATTCCGATACCGGAAGTCCCATTCAAGTCTATGGGACTTCCGGTATCGGAATAAGAAAAACCCTTTCCTGCCCTTGTACAGCCTCTCTGGGGTCTGTACGGGCCTTTCGGGGGGCTGTGCCGGCCTGTCAGGGGGTCTGTGCAGGCTCCGGTGGTCTGTGCCGGCCTGCCGGTGGTCTGTGCAGGCTCCGGGGGGCTGTGCCGGCCTGCCGGGGGGCTGTGCCGGCCTGCCGGGGGGCTGTGCAGGCTCCGGGGGGCTGTGCCGGCCTGCCGGGGGGCTGTGCCGGCCTGCCGGTGGTCTGTGCCGGCCTGCCGGTGGTCTGTGCAGGCTCCGGGGGTCTGTGCAGGCATCGTCCGATGGGACTACAAGTCCCATCGGGCGATGCCTGCTACCATGACAGTGATTGACACATTAGCCAATGATGGGACAGTAGTAGTCCCATCATCCGGCTAATGTGTTAAATGTAAAAAAAAAAATAAAAAAAAAAAAATTACATGCTACATACATACAACATGCATACTACATACATGCTACATTCATACTACATAAATACTACATGCTACATACATACTACATATATACTACATGCATGCTACATACATACTACATGCTACATACATACTACATATATACTACATGCATGCTACATACTACATACATACTACATGCATGCTACATACATACTACATGCATGCTACATACATATTACATGCTACATACATACCACATACATACTACATATGTGTGGGAAATTCCCACACAGCAATGGCATAAAGTGAGACTAGGGACTTTTTTTTTTTTTAAGTGGCGGAGGAATACAGTGCGGAAGGATACCTACCTTCCGTCATTGGATTCCTGCAGCCCGTAGAGAACGGCAGCATCATCTGATGCTGCCGTTCTCTACCCAAGATCGTCGTGGGACACACTCGTGGACTGCTTCGGATCGTGGGTGAGTATTTTTGTGGTTTGTTATGTTAATATTTATTCCGTAAAAGACAATGGCTTCAGGGAACAATGTGACAAGTATTGGTAAGTATGTTACTCTATGTTATATGTACTGTATGTCTATGTATGTATTGTATGAATGTATTGTATGTATGTAGTATATATGTGGTATGTATGTAGCATGTAGTATGTATGTAGTATGTATGTAGCATGCATGTAGCATGTAGTATGTATGTAGCATGCATGTAGTATATATGTAGTATGTATGTAGCATGCATGTAGTATATATGTAGTATGTATGTAGCATGTATGTAGTATGTATGTGGTATGTATGTAGCATGTAGTATGTATGTAGCATGCATGTAGTATATATGTAGTATGTATGTAGCATGTAGTATGTATGTAGTATGTATGTGGTATGTATGTGGCATGTAGTATGTATGTAGCATGCATGTAGTATGTATGTAGCATGCATGTAGTATGTATGTAGTATGTATGTAGTATGTAGCATGTATGTAGTATGTATGTGGTATGTATGTAGCATGTAGTATGTATGTAGCATGCATGTAGTATATATGTAGTATGTAGTATGTATGTAGTATGTATGTGGTATGTATGTAGCATGTATGTAGCATGCATGTAGTATGTATGTAGCATGCATGTAGTATGTATGTAGCATGCATGTAGTATGTATGTAGTATGTATGTAGTATGTATGTAGCATGTATGTAGTATGTATGTAGCATATATGTAGTATGTATGTAGTATATATGTAGTATGTATGTAGCATGTAGTATGTATGTAGCATGCATGTAGTATGTATGTAGCATGTAGTATGTATGTAGCATGCATGTAGTATGTATGTAGCATGTATGTAGTATGTATGTAGTATATATGTAGTATGTATGTAGCATGTAGTATGTATGTAGCATGCATGTAGTATGTATGTAGTATTTTTTTTTTTTTTTTTTAACATTTAACACATTAGCCGGATGATGGGACTACTACTGTCCCATCATTGGCTAATGTGTCAATCACTGTCATGGTAGCAGGCATCGCCCGATGGGACTTGTAGTCCCATCGGACGATGCTTGCACAGACCCCCGGACATCAGCACAGCCCCCCGGCAGGCCGGCACAGCCCCCCGGCAGGCCGGTACAGACCCCCACAGGGTGCACAGACCACCGGCAGGCCGGCACAGCCCCCCGGCAGGCCGGTACAGACCCCCACAGGGTGCACAGACCACCGGCAGGCCGGCACAGCCCCCCGGCAGGCCGGTACAGACCCCCACAGGGTGCACAGACCACCGGCAGGCCGGCACAGCCCCCCGGCAGGCCGGTACAGACCCCGGGCAGTCCACACAGCCCCCCGGCAGGCCGGCACAGCCCCCCGGCAGGCCGGCAGAGACCCCCGGAAGGCCCGAAATGACGGCGCATCATGATGCGCACACACCGCGCATCATGATGACGTCAGTTTGTCAATCAACTTTGAACTTCCGATTCCGATGCCGAATTCCGATATTGAAAAAATATCGGAAGTCGGTATCGGAATTCCGATACAGCAAGTATCGGCCGATACCCGATACTTGCGGTATCGGAATGCTCAACACTTGTCATCAGGTAAATCCCATAGGGCTGAATGTTGCAGCGCCAATCTATGAGCTAAGTCTATGAATGCAGATGCATTCTGAAGCATACACCAAGCTGGAGATTGTCCTAAAGGACTACAATAACCTACATCGGGATTTCCACAAGTGGGGGTTCCTGGCACATATTCAGAGGACTCATTACAAGATATATTGCCAGGAATACTGGCACAGGTTTCGTTAGAACCCTGGGGAAACAAATTAGAATATTCCCATGACATATTATGTAACCTTCTTTCTAACAACATTGGTTTGAAAGCATCAGTAGAGTGTGAAGTTACATTGAAACTGACTTGTAGACCATACGTTGGAACTTGCCCTAGATTGGTTAGACTAGTCTTATTCTTAGGGACCCAAGCCCCTCCTTTGTAGGCCAAATATTGAAGTTGTGTACTGCTTCCTGAAAGGTTACCTTGCCACCAGGGGTATCCCACCCATCCCACAATAGGTATACCAACATCTAAATTCCATAACTTAACATTATCAGTGGCATTATTAGTGTGTCAGAACAGTCAGTCCAAGCAAATAACTCTTCAGGTGGAACAGGGATAGCCAAAAAGGGGATGCTTGTGGCTGACACTGGTGAATACGTGCAGATCCAACAGTCTGCCAGACACTGGGAATTGTCCAACAAATCTCTCAGTAATTTTTCATGATGTTGTATAAACTTATTATTCAAGGACGTTGGGGAATTTAGGCTGTCCCATGCGGTTACCAATAATATGGAAAATGTGAAAGACCAAAACATTATGCCCCCTTATTTGCTATTGGCTCGTTTGACCAGCTTGCAGTGCAATGCGTGAATTCAAGTCGGTCTTCCTTCTAGCTTCACTGATGTAGGGGTGATGAGGAGGACTTGATAGGGACCGTCATACAAGGGTTCTAGTCCGTGCTTCCTGACATGCCTTTTCACGACTACCAAATCACCAGGCTTCAGGTTATGACAAGTGTCGGTTTCTGCTGAATCTGGAATAGAAGAAGAAACTAGAGCATGGGTGTTAGCAAGATTTTTACTAAGCTGAATAACATATTGAACAGCACGGTCAGTCTCTTCTGATAACTGCTGAGGCTGGAAATTTGCAACTGGGGGCCTAGCACCAAACAATATCTCATATGGGGACAGGCCATGTTTTGCAATAGGGGTAGTACGAATATGGTATAGTACAATGGGTGGGAGCTCTGGCCATGGAGCCGTAGTCTCCTGCATCATTTTGGTCAATTGTCCCCTCGTGTGCCATTCAACCAATCAACTTTTCCACTGGATTGTGGGTGGTACGGAGTATGTAGGGCTACAGTGGATCCAAGCATTGTCAGAACTTCTTGGTACACATGAGAAGAAAAGGCCGGGCCTTGGTCACTTTCAACAACTTCTGGAACCACATATCTGCATATGAATTCCATCACCAGTTTCTTCGCCGTAGTATTTGCAGTCATGTTGGTAACAGGGAATGCTTCCGGCCAACTGGAGAACATGTCAACAACAACCAAACAGTATTCATACCTTCCAGACTTAGGCAACGTGATATGGTCCAACTGGAGCCTTTGGAAAGGATAGTCGGGCTTAACAAGATGCTTCGGGGGTACACGTTGAAGTTGACCGGGATTACAGGTCTGACAGATATTACAGGCACGGTTGAGCGCTGACAAAACTGTGGAAATTCCCGGGGCCCAGTAGAATTTTTGCACCAGTGCGAGGGCCTGATTCTTTCCTCGATGTGTAGGTCCATGTGCCCATGTGGCAATAGCAGGGTACATCCGCTTAGGGAGACACACAAGTTGGTCCTTTTTCCAGAGACCATTATCCATTCGTGCCCCATCAGTCTTCCATTGCTTCACCTCTTCCTTTGGAGACATTCTCTGCATCGTCATTAAGCGGTCTCGCGGGGTCCGACAGAAAACTTCAGTCTGTTGTAGATCATCAGGTTCTTGTAGGGTCAGTGCTTCTTGTAACTGTTAACGCTGAGAGCGTGTGGTCACCATAGTTGGTATGGTTGGTTCAACGGGTAAAAGAGCAGCGGCTTTTGCTTGCATATCCGCAAACGCGTTGCCAACAGTCTGTGGACTGTTCCTAGGACCGTGCGCCTTAACTTTGATAATGGCCACCTGAGTAGGTAATTTGATCGAGTCCATGAGGTTTTAACAGCTTCAGCATTTTTCACTGGGGTTCCGGCAGTAGTAATAAACCCTCGATTGGCCCATAGAGCCCCAAAATCGTGAGCAATACCAAATGCATACCGTGCGTCCGTGTATATATTAGCCCATCTGTTCTTGGCCAAAGTACATGCAGTAGACAGAGCCTGAAGTTCTGCTTCTTGTGCTGACTGTGAGGGCGGGAGCGCAGCTGCGTGCACTACAGTGTCCTCTGTGGTAACAGCGTATCCCGTGTGGAATCTACCAAACTCGTCAGCATATCTTGAACCATCCGTGTATAACACCAGATCAGGATCTGGGAGTGGGTTCTCACTGACATTTGGTGGAGTAGCTGTTTCTTCAGTCAGAAGTTGGGAACAATCATGTTGGAGAAAATACTCATCACTGCCATCTTTCTTGGGGACCGGCAGTAAAGTAGCGGGGTTGATTGTAGTACAGCGATGCAACTTGACATAATCAGGCAAAAGGAGTGAACACTGCAGCCGTAAGTGTCGCTTCACAGTCAAATGTCTTGGTTGCTGCAGTGTCAGTATTGCTGCAATATCATGCGGAGCAAAAATGTGCGTTTCATGTCCAAGAATTATGTCTGCAGTCTTGTCAAGCAACGAGTGAGTGGCGTGAACTGCCCTCATGCAACTTGGTGATGCTCGGGTCACTGGGTCGAGGCGGGCCGAATAATAGCCCACTGGTCATTGCCTATTGCCATGTGACTGTGTAAGCACCCCTGCTGCGTGTCCTTCATTCTCAGACACATACAAATGGAACGGTCGAGTATAGTCCGGGATGCCCAAGGCAGGGGCGGAAGCAATAAGCCGCTTCAATTCAGAGAAGGCATGATGAAGGCTTTCCATGCAAACCGGTGATCTTTCCTTATAGCTCATTATACCATCTTTCAAGGCGTTGTAAAGGGGTTGCATTATGCGGGATGCATCCGGTATCCACTGACAACAATAAGTGCATAAGAAAACGCTGGAGTTCAGTTTCATCTTTTGGGAAAGGAAGGGAGCTGACAGCTATTTTTCTTTCTTCTGCGAGGTGTCTGGCACCCTGAAGGAGACAGTGACCCAAGAATATCACTTGACCAAGGCAGAACTGAAGTTTCGAGGCCGAAACCTGACAGTTCAGTGCTGCCAGATGCTTGAGGAGGCTGACAGTGGCAGCAATGGCTTCCTGCTCCGTCCGTGTACACAACAAAAGATCATCCACATACTGAAGCAGCGTGACCTGGGGGTGATCTAACTGCCAGGGCAAGAGACACTCGCTCATGTTTTTTGCAAACTGGTTGGGACTGTTTTGGGCCCCTTGTGGCATAACTGTCCATGTTAACTGTCGACCCTGAAAAGTGAATGCAAATAGACACTGGCAATCTGGGTGTAACGGAATGCTAAAGAAGGCATTGGTAAGGTCGATGACTGTAAACCAAGCAGCATCCTGGGGTATTTGGGACAAAAGAGTATGTGGATTAGGTACCACTGGAGTTTCCAGGATAGTAGCTGCATTAACTGCCCGTAGGTCTTGTACCAGCCGGTACACAGGGGCTGGCCAGGTGGGGTCTTTTTCTTAACGGGAAACAAGGGCGTTTTACATGGAGAAACACAGGGTACCAGAGCACCGTTATCAAGTAACGTTTGTATTTGTTCCTGAAGGCCCCGCTCCTGATCATGTTTGATGGACTTTGGGAAAAGGGGCACCAGGTTTGAGAAACACTTTTACTGGTTCTACAGGCATTTTCCCTATATCATTTGACCTTTTTGACCAGAGTTTAGATGGTATCTCTGAGAGGTATGGCGTGAGTCGTTGATCCTCAGGCAATATTGGGGGTGGATCTGGGCCTATCAGGGCCATCAGAACTGTAGGAAGGGCATGCAAAATACAGATTTCCTCACTGTCTTCATCTGCATAGGGGCTATGTAACGTAAGAACCATCCGACCATCATCTTGGAATTGTATTCTGGAGCGGAACTGTGATAACAAATCTACCCCCAGTAAATTTACTGGACATGTGGGAGAGATTACGAATTGAGCAGTAACCTCAGGGAAAGGCCCCACAGGGATGGGTTTTGTAAGAGTATGTTTATTGGGTCTGCCATCTACTCCAATTAGAACAAGCTCTTGATCTGAGAATTGAATAGGGATATCCGTAGGTACATCTATTGATTTGATTATAGAATTGGCCGCCCCAGTGTCTACCATGAACCTAACAAGGGTGTCCCCTATAGGGAGCGTGATGGATGAGCATGCCCCAGGTTTGGTGGAGGACATTGTGATGGCAGACCCTGGTTGGCCACCCCTTCAGTATGGACGATTATCAGGATTTTGGGGCTGTCCGTAACCGGGGTATCCTCTGGGGTTCCCAGTATTTAGGTTACGATTGGAAGAGGGAACTTGAGGGTAGCATCTATCAGCGGGGGTGTGACAGTCTCTCTGAAAATGACCAGATCGCCCGCAGCGCCAGCATTGTAGACGAGAATTGGCACGGCGGATCTGGGGAGGAAGGCTCCTATTCATAGTATTAGGAGAGATACTGGAGTAAGGAGCTGAAGTCTGAGGGGGGGCCATAGTTTGCTGTGTGCTCCAGTGATAAGGAACCAGCTGCGTACTCGCAGCCGCCCTGGGCACAATGGTGGGGGCTGCTGTTATTGGAGGAACTGGAGCTGCTACAGCTGCAGGCTTATTTTTCTGTTTCCCTGCCGCTGCAGAACGGGTTAAATTCTTCTGAAAACTCTTTATTACCTTCAATGCATCATCCGGGGTGGAATTCTCAACATCAGGTCTAACAGAGATTATCGCCTCTTGCAACTCGGGTTTAAGGCCGGACATCAAAGCTGCCACAAAAAGATGTGTATGGGCTTCATTATACAGTGAGAATCCCAGATCTCTAAATACTACCATAAGACGCCCAGAGAACTTCTCGGCAGTCTCCCCCTTGTCCTGTGTGACATCTGTGAGAGCCATGGAGGAAGTCTCTGGATCGGGTAATTGATTGCAAACAGTGTCTATTTGTGATGGGGTGAAGGGAGTATACTTTGGCCTGTCAGGGGTGCTTTCCACGTTATCTTCCTCAAATTCAGATATTACTGACAACTCGGGGGGAGGTGGCGGTAGTACGGGCACAAGAGGCATCTGCTGTGGGAGCGGGGCAGGAGGCTCTGTTACAGTTAGAGATTGTATTGCCTGATGGGCCATTAGGCGGCTGTTGAGGACAAATCGGACCTCTTCCAATTTTATGGGGTTTTCCTGTATACACTGCTCTATTGCTGATACTATGACCATGGCGGCATCCTTCCTGGAATATTGAACGTTACCGGTAGAGATTAATGGTATGGCCTCTGTACGTTGAGGCATCGTACCGGGGGGACAGAGGAGGCATACAGGATTGCGTTCTGGACAGCCTCAGTAAGCAATTGTTGGGACCTAGGAATATTGATAGGGTCATATCGTGGTCCCACTGCATATATTACATATTGACACGGTAGCTGTCCTGCTCTGGTTGCTGCGACCTGTCCTGTTTCTACCTGGCCATACATTTGTATATATGAATCAGATTCTTCCTGTATAATGGGTCCGCCTTTCTGTGAAATTTTTGCGGCCAGTCCTCCAGCATGGCGGAGTTGATTATTCGCGGCATTTACTATGGCCCCAACATGCTGCTTCGTGAGATCCCCTGTCCCTATCCTAAAAAGCACATCATAACAGTTGGGTCCAGGAATAATATTGGAATACATCCCCTGGAAATCTTCTATCTCCTCTGAGCATCCTGTCTCTGACCTGGTAACTAAAGTAGGAGGGGGTGGATATTAATAACCACTAACAATATTAGGCATAACGGGGACTGAGGCTGGCGGCGGATGATAATAGGTACCGCCAGCGTTTAGCAGAGGAAAGGTGGGGGCTGCTACTCCCGGTCTCCTTGTACCACAATTATAACAGACCTCTCTCCACTGAGGATTAGTAACTCCGCATACAGCACAGATCCACCCAGCAGGATCATAGGGTGGGGGCAAACTGAGTTTCGGTAGTCCAGGATATATCGGTGCCTTAGGGTTAAGGGGCACAGAGCTTACAGTCGGGAGGAGAGGCTTGATTTCCTGGGGAGGGACCTTATCATCTAGCAGGGAAACTTCTTGTTTCAAATCATTCTTAACTAATTTCCTGCCCGACACATTAACCTCGATCTCAGTGTCTTCTTTAATCACATTCTCAATTCTTTCCTGTACCACAAGACTTTCAGTCTTTTTCACAGTGTTAGACAATTTTCCTTTTTCCACATAGCAATAAAAACAATCAGAATTCACTTGCTCTTCAATTTCCACATAACCTTCATTATACAATTCATGTGCCAAGCCACGGAATTCCTCAGCGCCTTCAAGTAATCCATCATCAGTCAACCTTCCTTTATTCTTTTTAACTCCTTCATCCCATAGCGTAGGCTGTAACCTCCCGCCCTTAGGAAATCCCAGAATCGAAAATATTTTTCCTGCATTCCTGACAAATTTCTTTCCTCGTCTTTGAATCATAAGACTAACAGTATCTGATACTTCACACAATTCCAAACTTTTCTTTTTCTTCCACAGAAACATAATTCTCTCCTTTAGAGCTAAATATCCTGACAAATTGTGCACAATACTGGAGCGGCCGTCTTCGTTTGTTCCACAGGGTCAACCCCCTCTGGGAAGCCCAAAATTCGCGGTACTCAGTGAAAGGAGGAGGGCGTCTCAGACTATCCCTCCGGACACCTCTGGTTATATATATCTATCTATATATACCTGAGTTACGTATCCTACCCATATTCGATCACTCACCACGCCTGACTCTAACAATGAATTCAGGATTTCAGGATATTTTGACTATAAAGAGAGTCACAATCACTGGTCAATCCGGGGTGTCCGTCCCTTATGAGGTACGGTTCGAGCACTGGGCCCCCAATGGGACTACACCTCTATAGGATTCCACCCATGAATCACCCCACCACGGGGACAAACCTCAGATCCTCTTTGCAGCAACAAGCACAGGAAAACCACACCAACGGTCAGTCTGAACAGTATAACTGCCAACTTACCGTGGTTGTGGGGGGTGATCAGTCCCAATTTTCCAACACCTGTGTCCACTCCGAGGGTCCTTTGTCTTGTTGTCCTCCGGGGGAAGAGGCGTCCCTGTTCAGGGGCCCCACGTTGGGCGCCAGCTGATAGGGAGAGAGTTAAATTAACCCTTCACGGTTGAGCCAGTGATGTCCAAATTATTCCACAGAGTGTTGCTAGCCACTCATATGACCAAACGGAGACGTGTCTCTGAATGGGACAATCCAAAGAGATCGGTAACCCGTTTATTGTAGTCACTTCTTTCATAATATTTTGCTTAATTATGCAAGGTTCTCAACTACCAATAAAATCATTTCACTTTATAAGCCAATAATATTGCAAGAAAACCGGAAACTACATATATGTCCGTACGTAGATAGCGTAGAAAGTAGTATAATGGCTTATTCTTCAGAGTTTAACATTCCCACCTCCCTTATCTTTGCACCTGATGAGAACAATCTGGTTTCATGACAGCCCGTGCCAATTACAAAAATTTATCTTACAGCAGCAAAATTAAGAAACGAAACCTTACAGAGAAATGGAGAAGTGAAACTTAAGCTCTGATTTTAGTATTAACCCTTCACAATATCTTTCGCTAAAACCATGTCTCAGTCAATGGTACGCCATGTGGTTTGGGGGGAGGGCAGGTCAAAATGAACAGCTGGCCACAGCTGGTCCCCAGGCAGAAAGACCACTTCCTAACTGGACTTCCTACCCTTCTACTGCGTTGGTGGGCGGAGCTATGGAATGTACTCCCCTTTTCAAAAGTTACTAAAACCTTGTGAAAACCATAACTTTGGCTGCAAGGCTCGTAGGATGACGGCAGGACTATAATCTGTCTTATCACGGCATGAGCTCTCCATTGATACCAAACACGAACCATCTGCCAGCTAGAGGAAGGCAGGAGCCCTTTCCTCAGCTCCTGATGTGCGCACCAGCGTACAGACAACACATGTGAATCACACTGGCCCTAATATTACTAGAAATACAGCAATTGCATCTCAGTCCAGATGAGGGGACGTCCTCTTCCAGCTGATGAGGATCTCTCTCGTTACGTGTGCGCCATATTTACGATCTTTTCATATGGTAAGAAGAATTAATTCCTTCTCTGGGCGCTTGTTCTACGGTTCTTGTCCGGTCTCTCCTTTTCCCAGCAATATGATGACCTTGCACTAAGCACTTCATTATGGAATCCTCGTGGGTTTTCTCGGGTGGACGCACTCTTTTTGTCTATCTGCCTTCCTCGCTGAACATGTAATATCTTTTGGATATTTTTATCTACTTGTTTACTGTTTGCTAATATTGTATCAAAAACTTTTGAATAAATTTATACATTCTTAAGTATTTTGGACTTACACTCCCGTTTATCTTTGGGTTGAGGATTTAATCTCAGCGTGCCCCTCTCTTCTGTCCTGGCTCCCCCACATTGGTGTGGAGCATGCGTGACAGGGCTTCATATATTTTTTTGGTAGTGGATCTCCTTTAGCTGGTGTCGCAGAGTTGGGTTGAGGTGCTGTGCTGCTGTATTTTCCAGTCACTTTGCCTCTGTTCCCTCTACGTGCTAATTGCCGCTCAGAGATCCCCGTATGGGCCACCAATGTTACACGAACGCCGCTAGGTTCAGAAAGGGGCGGGACAGGGCTCATGAATTGTTTGGAACTCTGGGGGAACCATTACTCAGGGTGACCATGTACCGCAGCTTCCTCAGGCACCAGGTGGATCTGCTTGCTCACACAGATACAACTAATAGAGTCCTCATAACAGTGTAGTTTAATGTCACATCACGTCCAGTGCAATTCAAGTCTCTTAAGCACAGGCTTCATAAACAGGACAGCTGCTTCTTAAAGGCACATTGACTAACAGTCTCTTTTGATAGCACAGTTCAGCACAGAACAAGACTCTTTACACAGGCACAGCAGTATTATTATTATTATGCATTTATATAGCGCCATTTATTCCATGGCGCTTTACATGTGAAAAGGGGAAATATAGACAAGTGTAATATATACAAGAGTAATAAACAAATGTAAGACAAGAGACACACAAGTACATAAGGAGAGGGGACCCTGCCCGCGAGGGCTCACAGTCTACAGGAATGGGTGAGGATACAGTAGGAGAGGGTAGAGCAGGTCATGCGGTGGTTCAGTAGACCAAGGATCATTGCAGGCTGTAGGCTTGTCAGAACAGGTGGGTCTTCAGGTTCTTCTTGAAGGTTTCCGTTGATGGTGAGAGTCTGATGTGTTGCGGCAGGGAGTTCCAGAGTATGGGGGAAGCACGGGAGAAGTCTTGTATGCGGATGTGGGAAGAAGAGATAAGGGGGGAGTAGAGAAGGAGATCTTGGGATGATCGAAGGTTGCATGCAGGTAGGTACCTAGAGACCATGTCACAGATGTATGGAGGAGACAGGTTGTGGATGGCTTTGTATGTCATGGTTAGTGTTTTGAATTGGATCCTCTTGGCAATAGGAAGCCAATGAAGGGCCTGGCATAGGGGGGAGGCTGGGGAATAGCGGGAAGACAGGTGGATTAGTCAGGCAGCAGAGTGTAGGATGGACTGGAGCAGTGCCAGAGTGCTAGAGGGGAGGCCAGAGAGTAGGAGGTTTTAGTAGTCGAGGCGGGAGATGATAAGAGTGTGCACTAGTGTTTTTGTGGTTGAGGAATGAGCGGATCCGGGAAATATTTTTGAGTTTGAGGTGGCAGGAGGAGGCGAGGGCTTGGATATGTGGTTTGAAAGAGAGCGCAGAGTCGAGGATCACCCCAAGGCACCGGGCATGCGAGACTGGGGAAAGAGAGTAGCCGTTGACATTGATGGATAGGGCTGGTGGAGGGGTAGAGTGAGATGGGGGAAAGATGATGAATTCTGTTTTGTCCATGTTCAGTTTGAGAAAGCGAGCAGAGAAGAAGGCTGAGATAGCACAGACATTGTGGGATTTCAGTCTGTAAGGAGGTGAGGTCAGGTCCAGATAGGTAGATCTCCGTGTCATCGGCGTAGAGGTGATACTGCAAACCGTGGGATTCTATGAGCTGTCCCAAGCCGAAGGTATAGATGGAGAATAGTAGGGGTCCTAGGACAGAGCCTTGGGGAACACCGACAGACAGGGGGCGAGGTTAGGAGGTGGTGTGTGAGAGGCAGACACTAAATGTTCGGTCTGTTAGGTATGATGAGATCCAGGATAGGGCTAAGTCTGTGATGTCAAGAGATGAGAGAATTTGTAGCAGGAGGGAATGGTCTACGGTGTCAAAGGCAGAGGACAGGTCCAGGAGAAGGAGGACAGAGCAGTGTTGCTTGCTCTTGGCGGTTAGTAAGTCGTTAGTGACTTTAGTTAGGGCAGTTTCAGTTGAGTGATGCGGTCGGAAGCCAGATTGTAACCGGTCAAAGAAGGAACAGGAGGAGAGGTGGGAGGACAGTTCAAGATATACATGCTGTTTCAGTAGTTTTGAGGCGTAAGGGAGAAGAGATATTGGGCGATAGTTAGACACAGAGGATGGGTCAAGGGATGGCTTTTTGAGGATGGGTGTGATTGAAGCATGTTTGAAGGATGAGGGAAAGACACAATTTGTAAGTGAAAGGTTGAAAAGGTGTGTTAGAGATGGGATGAGGACTGTGGCCAAATTAGGGATGAGGTGGGACGGGAGTGGGTCGAGGGCACAAGTGGTGAGGTGTGATCTTGACAGAAGGGTGGAGAGCTGATCTTCTGTCATGGTGGAGAAGCTGGCTTTTGCAGAACAGGGCTGAGCGGTTAAGAGGGGCATTGGGGGCTGCGGGCCAAAGTTTTGTCTGATCGTGTCGATCTTCTGCTTAAAGAAGGAGGCAAAGTCTTCGGCAGAGATGAGAGGAGGGGGAGGAGGTGCTGTGGAACGGAGTAGAGAATTGAAAGTGTTGAAGAGCTGTTTAGGGTTATGAGACAGGGAGGATATGAGAGATGCGAAGTAAGTTTGTTTTGCGGCAGAGAGCGTGGACTTAAAGCTGGCAAGGGACTGCTTGTATGCGCTGAAGTGCTCAGTAGAATGGGTTCTCTTCCAACTCCGCTCAGCGGTCCTTGAAACCCGTCTCAGTTCTTTGGTCAGGCTGGTCAGCCAGGGCTGCCTGTTGATTTTTCGAGTTTAACTCTGCGTGAGGGGGGCAGCCGAATCAAGTGTTGCTGTTATTGTGGTGTTATAAAAATGTGGCAGCAGCATCTATGTCATGAAGGGAAGCTATGTCTGTAAGAGGGAGAAGGGATTCAGAGAGTGATTGTAAATTGAGGTGTTTGAGATTCCTGCGAGGGTGAGCGAGTTTATGGAGCGGGGGTTGCTCAGTAGGAGAGGAGAGGGAAGAGAATGTCAGTTGGTTGTGGTCAGACAGGGGGAGGGGTGTTATTGAGATTAGTTAGGGAACAGAGACGGGTGAAGATAAGGTCCAGCGTGTGACCATCTTTGTGAGTGGCCGCAGAGGACCATTGAGTGAGGCCGAGGGAAGCCGTGAGCGATAGAAGTTTAGAGGCAGCCGGGGTGGAAGTGTCAATGGGGATGTTGAAGTCGCCCATGATGATGGTGGGGATGTCAGCAGAAAAGAAATGGAGTAGCCAGGTGGTGAAGTGGTCGAGAAAGGTGGAGATGGCTAGTTCTGGGGGGCGGTAGATGACAGCCAGTTGGAGGTTGGAGGGGGAGTAGATGTGGACAGAGTGCACCTCGAATGAGGTGCACAGCATTCCTTCTAGCAGTGAGATGGAGGAGGGGTTGCTGAGGGAGATGATCCCTGTGACACAATTTCTTCCAGTCCTTATCTTCCTGTTCCTGATAGACTTCATCTACTAGCAGTACAGGGGTTAGCCCAGCTCCACTCTGTAATGGAATCCTGTGTCCCTATGGTTCACTTGCCTGAACTTTTGTGAGACAGATCATACACCACTCATCCCTTCGGCTGCTACCCCAACAGAAAACAAGTTTCCCACAATCCCCCTGGGGCTCTGCTAACCACTTCCAGTCTCCTGTGACTGAGTTAACCCCTCTAGTTGCTGGATGCTTTCAAAGAACCTGCAGTTAGCACTTCTGCATGTCACATTACAGTTTATAAAATTGTGACTGGTGACCATTTAACCAGTAGAAAAAGTTGTCAAATTCTTCTCTTTATGTGCATGATTGCAGGCGAGATATTTATTGCTATCGCAATTAAAAAAGCCTTTGGGGGCAGAGCCATGTGAGACGCGTCGCTCAGTGTGGTGCTGGTTGTCTTCCCACGTTTTTCTCAATACATTTTTGGACTTTATTCCGATTTCTCATCTCGCTGGAATACATCCTCCTTTTTTACAGAGACGCAGCTCAAGAATGTGATTTATTATGGTCCCAGGTGGTGTCTCCTCCTATAGCTCTGTAGTCTCCTCTCAACTTCTGATCTCTCGGTGTTTCCAGTTACCCCAATGTGCTGCCGAGAAGTGATTTTTACCCAAGTCTAAACAGGACCTGTCACCAGCTCTTAAGTGGCCAGTTTTAGTTCTTACTCCCTGTGTTCCAAGTATGCCATTCTTGTCTTTACTAAATCTGCCATTAGGGTCTAGACTTTATTTTGTGCCAATTTTTATGGTCTTAACTAAGGGTGTGGGGCTCAAAAGGTGATAATGCACAGTAGCCTAGATACAGGGATTCGGGAGACCAGCAGCCTCCGTGGACAGGCAGACGAGCTTTTCCAGCAGATCTACCTCCTGATGATCAGTTGTTTCATGGACACAATGAGGCTGCTCCATAGATGGGAGATAGAGGCCAATGATGCATGGTCACCCATCCAATCACTTCAGGAGAGATTCCACAGGGGCCCGTACATCGGACAAGTGGATGATGACAAGTCATCTTGGAAAGTTCTTCTGTCCTGGGTCTCGGAGCACATACTACTTGCTCTACCCCACCTTCCTGGGGGATGGGGCTCATGTCTGTTTCTCAGGCAAATAACGGAAAACTGATGGCACAGCAAGAACTAGTCTGAACAGGTGCATACTAAAAACAGCTTACATATCAAAATGAGGAAATGGTTGCACTCAATTGCATTAAGGCATATCAATATGAAATACATGAAGTGTGAATAGCATAATGGCGTTTGAAATTTAGGAAAAACACATGAGCTGCTAAGCCCATCCACCATCGTCAAGGTGATCTCATGGATCCCTGACCTAACGGCCCAGTGTGAACACTTACCTATGGCTAATATCTTGGTAAAGCCTACATTTATGGGTTGGTCGGAACCTGATGTGATTAGATGTAATTAAAATTTTGTGCTAAGCATCTCATGTGTGTTAGGCGTCGGGTTCCTACAGCTGCATAGCGGGAATCCAGAGCCTTGCATTCAGCGGTCTCCCATTCTCCATCGATGGCAGAGGAGCCTGCTCAGCACTCCCATCATTCCCAACGCTCTGCGGGTCTGGCTGTTGCTGCCACCGCTGGGCCAGCAATAGCAACGCAGGTTGCTCAGCAGCAAGCCACTCCAGAGGCTAAGTCCTTCCGTCGCTCCACCGAGCATGCTCACGAGACGATCTCCCATTGGAGATCGGGAGTCACATGCACAGGTCCTTCTCCAGATCTGATTGGTCCATCTCAGGGATCTGGAAACTTCTGGAAGGTCCCGGCTATAAAAAGTTTGCATGGCCACTCGGCCATGCGCTAGTATAGTCTCTAGCTGCTACCTGTGTGAATGTCTGTGTCTGTCACCGCGCTGCAGTCAGTAGTACTTACTGGCATCCGCGGTTGCGACGCCGCACGCACGGTAGGTCGAGGGACGCTGACCCTGTCTTGGGCCAGAGTCCTGTGACTATATACCGTGTGTGCATTCCGCTGAGCTCTGTAAGTTCAACAGGCTCGACAGTTGTGTTTAACGCTTCGACGTCTCTGTGAAGTAAGAGTCCGACCAGCGCACACCGGGTGACGTTCAACCCGCGTGCGTTATACCGCCATATTGAGCGTCTGCCATTATGTAGCAGCAGTGTAACACCTCTGCACGGTGGACCCCAGGTGGCGAACGCACTTATTATTTAATGCGTTCCGCCGTCCCTAACTTTATACTAGCGCCAGGGTCTGGCTAGTAATGGCGGACCAGCAGCAGCTGGAGGGCAGGTTGGCGGCCCTCGAGAGTTCCACCTCAGCTGCGAATGCTACAGCGGCTGCTGTCCAGGCAGTCACAGAGGCTGTCTCGCATGGGTCCACATCCACGCCTGCGCTGACAATATCCCGCCTCCCGTTGCCCGATAAATTTTCTGGTGACAGCGCCACCCGTAGGGGTTTCGTGAGCCAGTGCTCTATCCAGCTCGCGTTAATGGCCGTGCGATTCCCTACAAAGCGGGCTAAGGTGGGGTTTATAGTCTCCCTCCTATCGGGCAGGGCGTTAGAATGGGCCACGCCACTGTGGGCACTGTGAGCATGGTGACCCCGTGGTTCTGAGCGCTGCTCAGTTCCTCACATCACTAAAGCAGGTCTTTTTGGGGCCACGGGTCACTCACGACACCTCTCTCCAGTTACTTGCATTAACACAGGGATCCCTTTCGGTCAGCCAGTACGCCGTCCGTTTCCGGACACTGGCTTCTGAGCTGGAATGGCCTGATAAGACACTCGTCCCTGTGTGCTGGAGAGGTTTGGCTTAGCATGTCAAGGACGCTCTAGCTAGCAGGGAGGTTCCAGTAAGTCTGGAGGAGCTGATTGCTATTTCCACCCGCATTGATCTGTTTTTCTGAGCGCGGGCTGGAGCGTGCTCAATCCAGACAGGTTAGCTTGGCTCCCAACTTCTCTGAACCTCTTGAACTCCCCGAGCTGGAGATTATACCTCCAGAGCCCATGGAGGTGTCTCGCACCGGTCCCAAGCCGAGCCCGGCACAAAGCTCTGCACGCTGTTACCAGTGTCGACAGCCTGGTCGCCTGGCTATCAGGTGTCCGCAGCGGTCGAAAAAACGATCACGTCCAGTGGTAGTTGGTGGGGGCCTATTTGATATGGAGACTTTCTCCCCCAAACCGGCAATCCGAGGGAAGTTAGATGACTCTGGGGCAGAAGGGAACTTTATGTCCTCGGCCTTCGCCCAACAGCACGCAATTTCGTTGGTGCCACTTCCTCACACCGTGCCCATCAGGGTGGTCAACGGTTCGACCTTACTGTCCCAGATTACCCATCAGACAGCACCCCTTAGGCTCTCAATCCCACCATGAGACGCTGTCCATGCTCATTATGCCAGAGGGCATCAACCAGGTGCTCCTCAGAGTTCCCGGGCTCCGTTGCCATTCCCCTCATATAGAGTGGTCCTCGGGGAGAATACTGGGAAGGAGCAAGGACTGAGGGAAGGTGCATGGGGGGCAGCTTCCAAGTAGCCTCTGCGGAGGTGCCTGCGGATCTTTCCGCGCTCCCCCACTGAGAATCTGAGGACCGTGGCTCCGGTCGCCCTCAAGTCAGTGCCGCCGGGCAAGACCTTTGTCCCTCCTCGCCTGCGGCCAAAGGTTCTGGCGTGGGCACACGCTTCTAGGGTGGGTGGTCACTTTGGTACAAGTGGACCACAGAACTCCTGGCAAGGTCTTACTGGTGGCCACACAGGGCTCGGGACACGAAAGAATACATTCAGGCATGCGCCTCTTGTGCTCGGAACAGGTTCTCTAGGCAGAGGCCGGCTGGGTTACTGTATCCCTTGCCGGTGCCAGACCGGGCAATGGAGGCTTGTGACATTTGGGATCACGCCCAGCATGCCATTCTAGCCTCTAAGGAGAGAATGAGGGCATCTGCAGACACACATCGGCGCCCGGCTCCAACTTTTGCCCCTGGCGACTTAGTGTGGCTCTCTGCCCAAAATATCAGACTGCGGGTCGAGTCCACCAAGTTTGCGCCGCGATACATTGGTCCCATCAAAATCCTCAAGCGGATGAGCTCGGTGCTCTTCCACACTTGGCCATCTCTGACGCCTTCCACGTGTCCCTTCTCAAACCTGTTCACATGGCCCGGCTTTCCGAGTCATATGCCGGGACATCACTTGTCTTCGGACGAGTTTGAGGTCAAGCCATTGTGGGACGCAGGGTGGTGCGTGGCAAAGCTTTATTTGGTGGATTGGAAGGGTCATGGTCCAGCGGCCCAGACCTGGGAACCAGTGGAGAACATCCACGCCCCGCTCCTTATCACGGCATTTGAGCGTAGCGACGCTCAGAGGGCAGGGGACTCCAGGGGGGGTAATGTTAGGTGTCGGGTTCCTGCAGCTGAACAACGGGAATCCAGAGCCTTGCATTCAGCGGTCTCCCATTATCCATCAACCGCAGAGGAGCCTGCTCAGCAGCCCCGTCGTTCCAGACGCGCTGCTCAGACCAGCTCCGTGGATCTGGCTGTTGCTGCTACCTCTGGGCCAGCAATAGCAACGCAGGTTGCTCAGCAGCAAGCCACTCCAGAGGCTAAGTCCTTCCGTCGCTCCACCGAGCATTCTCACGAGACGAGACGAGACGATCTCCCATTGGAGATCGGGAGTCACATGCACAGGTCCTTCTCCAGATCTGATTGGCCCATCTCAGGGATCTGGAAGCTTCCGGAAGGTCCCGGCTATAAAAGGTCTCTATATATAGACTCTAGTTGCTACCTGTGTGAATGATGACGGATGCATTGACTTACAAATGACTCGTTAAGATTCCCCTCCCTCTGATATTACGTGTGTGGATAGGGAACTAGTGATAGAGTCAGCGCCAGTCAGTGGCAAGCTACAGGCCACAGTGCTTATCATCCACGGTACTAGCGTCCAACAGGGTGCCTGCTACCGGGCATTGTCGTACAGCGGCTGTCTGTCACCGCGCTGCAGTCAGAGGTATTGGCGTCCGCTTACGACGCCGCACGCACGGTAGGTCTAGAGGGATGCTGACCCTGTGTCTTGGGCCAGAGTCCTGTGACCATATACCGTGTGTGCATTCCGCTGAGCTCTGTGACGTCAACAGGCTCGGCCGTTGTTTAACGCTTCAGCGTCTCTGTGAACAGAGTCCGCCCAGCGCACACCGGGTGACGTTCAACCCGCGTGCGTTATACCACCATATTGAGCGTCTGCCATTACGTAGCAGCAGCGTAACACCTCTGCACGGTGGACCCGGGGCGGCGAACGCACTTACTATTATTTAGTGCGTTCCACCGTCCCTAACAATGTGTTTTTCTTAAATTTCAAAAGCCATTATGGTATTCACACTTCATGTTTTTCTCATTGACATGCCATAATGCAATTGAGTGCAACCATTTCCTCATTTTGATGTTTCTTAAGCACTACAGGTAGGGCACCGCTACCAGGCACACCGGCATTGGCAGACAGAAACAAGCGGCGTCCCAAGTCATTTTCTTCCCGTACAGCGGGTGGCGTAGTTCATCCGTCATAGACAAGTGCCCATCTTCCTGGTGCCGGGGTGAGAATCCTACACCTTCAGCTCCCCTCTCAGTGTTCTCGGACTTGGTACTGCAGCTGCTTTTCTTAGTATCTTGTCCAGAACTGGCCCACAGACAAGTGGACCCCTGGATCTATTGGTGTGTGTGGGATTATGGGTTCTCATGGGACAATGTGCACTATGACATATCAGGGGGACGACACATAGATCAGACTCAATCCCCCAATATCTGTTTATTTACAGAATAAATAGACCATTCACTGCAGACAGGAGCTAACAAACATAAAACCTTCCGAGGAAATGTAAAAGCCAATGTACAGAGTTACACAGAGAACAGGACCCCACCGGGCAGAGGAGGTACGCAGAGAACAGGGCCCCACCGGGCAGAGGAGTTACGCAGAGAACAGGGCCCCACCGGGCAGAGGAGTTACGCAGAGAACAGGATCCCAGCGGGCAGAGGAGTTACACAGAGAACAGGGCCCCACCAGGCAGAGGAGTTACGCAGAGAACAGGGCCCCACCGGGCAGAGGAGTTACGCCGAGAACAGGGCCCCACCGGGCAGAGGAGTTACGCAGAGAACAGGGCCCCACCGGGCAGAGGAGTTACGCAGAGAACAGGGCCCCACCGGGCAGAGGAGTTACGCAGAGAACAGGACCCCAGCGGGCAGGGGAGTTACGCAGAGAACAGGGCCCCACCGGGCAGAGGAGTTACGCAGAGAACAGGGCCCCACCGGGCAGAGGAGTTACGCAGAGAACAGGACCCCTTCAGGACAGAGAGCCAGGACTGGATGTCACCCCCCATGCAGCACACGATCCCCTGGGTCCTGTCCTCTTGTCACGGACGTGACCCTCTCCTGACAACCCAAACCCTCACAAATAATAGCAGCAGTGGACTGGTTGGGGGGAGCAGAAGCTCCCCAGATAGAAATGTCTGGCAGCTTAGGACCTGTGTACTTCTTCCCCAACAATGAGAAAAAACAGGAGCAGCACGTTACACTGAGATGAATGGACTGGAGCGGACATCCCACACACAGGTGGCAGCAGTACGACGACATGGATGGTTCCATGTCTGCTGGAGTACGCCATATCCGGCCCTGACCGATGCATCCCCAGCAGATCATGGAGGGGACATCATAGAAGTGCACAGTCTTCTCCGGGACCATGGAGGGGACATCATGGAGGTGCATGGTCGTACAGACCACATTTTCCCGCGTGGCGACCCCTGTCCCTCACGTGAGTCTCTTGATGAAGAGTTTGCTCTGCCGACTGACGATCAGCGAGTCCCCACTCCAGGCCTGAAGCAATGCCTCTCTGTCAGTTTTGGATAGGCTGCAGGAGCCGAGCCTGAGCTCCTGGAGAAGTGAGGACAGTGTATCCAAGGAGCGGACATTAAAGGGGCCCCGAATACTGCAGCCTGAAAAAAAGAAAAGCACTGGTCAGTACCCAACATTGCTCCCAGTTGCAGGAAGAGCCGGTGTCGCCCCCTACTGGTACCTGCATGAATGGCCACATGTACTTCTCTGCTCTGACCTCTATCAATCCCAGAAGTGAGAGCTGCACTGACAAGTGCTTAGAAAGCAGTCACCGGGGTCCAGGGATGGAAAACTGCGAGCCGCCGAGATTCTTCACAGTTCTGGGAATGAGCAGAGGTCAGAGCTCGGGACCCAATGTGCCCACAAGGAGCGAGACCTCGAGGACTACCCAAAACAAGGGATGACAATCCTCACTGCAATGTGGTGACCGAGCGCCGGGTCCACGTGATGGAGTCACCTGTGATCCAGGATGCAGAACAAGCTCCATTAATATAGGAGTGTCTCAAACACGGGGGGCTTTAAAAAAAACAGGGTGAGGCCAGGGGTCCCATTAATATAAATGTCACAGTTTTCAATGGTGTGCCAAATTTACACTGACCACGTCCCCCCGGATCAACCCCAGATGAGACGCTCACTGACGGGCACAGTAGTCTCCAGTGGTGTCACGTCCTCAGCCGCAGCCCCTCACTGACGGGCACAGTAGTCTCCTGTGGTGTCACATCCTCAGCCGCAGCCCCTCACTGACGGGCACAGTAGTCTCCTGTGGTGTCATGTCCCCAGTCGCAGCCCCTCACCGACAGGCACAGTAGTCTCCTGTGGTGTCACGTCCCCAGCCCCTCACTGACAAGCACAGTAGTCTCCTGTGGCGTCATGTCCCCAGCAGCAGCCCCTCACTGACGGGCACAGTAGTCTCCTGTGGTGTCACGTCCCCAGCCCCTCACTGACAAGCACAGTAGTCTCCTGTGGCGTCACGTCCCCAGCCGCAGCCCCTCACTGACGGGCACAGAAGTCTCCTGTGGCGTCACGTCCCCAGCCGCAGCCCCTCACTGACAAGCACAGTAGTCTCCTGTGGCGTCACGTCCTCAGCCCCTCACTGACGGGCACAGTAGGCTCTTGTGGCGTCACGTCCCCAGCACCTCACTGACGGGCACAGTAGTCTCCTGTGGCATCACGTCCTCAGCCGCAGCCCCTCACAGACGGGCACAGTAGTCTCCTGTGGCGTCACGTCCCCAGCCCCTCACTGACGGGCACAGTAGTCTCCTGTGGTGTCATGTCCCCAGCCGCAGCCCCTCACAGACGGGCACAGTAGTCTCCTATGGCGTCACGTCCCCAGCCCCTCACTGACGGGCACAGTAGTATCCTGTGGTGTCACATCCCCAGCCGCAGCACCTCACTGACGGGCACAGTAGTATCCTGTGGTGTCAAGTCCCCAGCCCCTGACGGACACAGTAGTCTCCTGTGGCGTCACGTCCCCAGCCGCAGCGCCTCACCGAGGGGCACAGTAATCTCCTGTGCTGTCACGTCCCCAGCCGCAGCCCCTCACTGACGGGCACAGTAGGCTCCTGTGGCGTCACGTTCCCAGCCGCAGCCCCTCACTGACGGGCACAGTAGTATCCTGTGGTGTCACGTCCCCAGCCGCAGCCCCTCACTGACGGGCACAGTAGTATCCTGTGGTGTCACGTCCCCAGCCCCTCACTGACGGGCACAGTAGTCTCCTGTGGTGTCACGTCCCAAGCCGCAGCCCCTCACTGACGGGTACAGTAGTCTCCTGTGGCGTCACATCCTCAGCCACAGCCCCTCACTGATGGGCACAGTAGTATCCTGTTGTGTCACGTCCCCAGCCACAGCCCCTGATGGGCACAGTAGTATCCTGTGGTTTCACGTCCCCAGCCGCAGCCCCTCACTGACGGGCACAGTAGTATCCTGTGGTGTCACGTCCCCAGCCGCAGCCCCTCACTGACGGGCACAGTAGTCTCCTGTGGTGTCACGTCCCCAGCCGCAGCCCCTCACTGACGGGCACAGTAGTCTCCTGTGGTGTCACGTCCTCAGCCGCAGCCCCTCACTGACGGGCACAGTAGTCTCCTGTGGCATCTCACGTCCCCAGCCGCAGCCCCTCACTGACGGGCACAGTAGTCTCTTGTGGTGTCACGTCCCCAGCCGCAGCCCCTCACTGACGGACACAGTAGTCTTCTGTGGTGTCACGTCCCCAGCCACAGCCCCTCACTGACGGGCACAGTAGTCTCCTGTGGTGTGATGTCCTCAGCCGCAGTCCCTCATTGACGGGCACAGTAGTCTCCTGTGGCATCACGTCCTCAGCCGCAGCCCCTCACAGACGGGCACAGTAGTCTCCTGTGGCGTCACGTCCTCAGCCCCTCACTGACGGGCACAGTAGTCTCCTGTGGCATCACGTCCTCAGCCGCAGCCCCTCACAGACGGGCACAGTAGTCTCCTGTGGCGTCACGTCCTCAGCCCCTCACTGACGGGCACAGTAGGCTCCTGTGGCGTCACGTCCCCAGCCCCTTACTGACGGGCACAGTAGTCTCCTGTGGTGTCATGTCCCCAGCCGCAGCCCCTCACAGACGGGCACAGTAGTCTCCTATGGCGTCACGTCCCCAGCCCCTCACTGACGGGCACAGTAGTATCCTGTGGTGTCACATCCCCAGCCGCAGCACCTCACTGACGGGCACAGTAGTATCCTGTGGTGTCAAGTCCCCAGCCCCTGACGGACACAGTAGTCTCCTGTGGCGTCACGTCCCCAGCCGCAGCGCCTCACCGAGGGGCACAGTAATCTCCTGTGCTGTCACGTCCCCAGCCGCAGCCCTTCACTGACGGGCACAGTAGGCTCCTGTGGCGTCACGTTCCCAGCCGCAGCCCCTCACTGACGGGCACAGTAGTATCCTGTGGTGTCACGTCCCCAGCTGCAGCCCCTCACTGACGGGCACAGTAGTATCCTGTGGTGTCACGTCCCCAGCCCCTCACTGACGGGCACAGTAGTCTCCTGTGGTGTCACGTCCCAAGCCGCAGCCCCTCACTGACGGGTACAGTAGTCTCCTGTGGCGTCACATCCTCAGCCACAGCCCCTCACTGATGGGCACAGTAGTATCCTGTGGTGTCACGTCCCCAGCCACAGCCCCTGACGGGCACAGTAGTATCCTGTGGTTTCACGTCCCCAGCCGCAGCCCCTCACTGACGGGCACAGTAGTATCCTGTGGTGTCACGTCCCCAGCCGCAGCCCCTCACTGACGGGCACAGTAGTCTCCTGTGGTGTCACGTCCCCAGCCCCTCACTGACGGGCACAGTAGTCTCCTGTGGTGTCACGTCCCCAGCCGCAGCCCCTAACTGACGGGCACAGTAATCTCCTGTGGTGTCACGTCCTCAGCCGCAGCCCCTCACTGACGGGCACAGTAGTCTCCTGTGGCATCTCACGTCCCCAGCCGCAGCCCCTCACTGACGGGCACAGTAGTCTCTTGTGGTGTCACGTCCCCAGCCGCAGCCCCTCACTGACGGACACAGTAGTCTTCTGTGGTGTCACGTCCCCAGCCACAGCCCCTCACTGACGGGCACAGTAGTCTCCTGTGGTGTCACGTCCCCAGCCGCAGCCCCTCACTGACGGGCACAGTAGTCTCCTGTGGTGTCACGTCCCCAGCCGCAGCCCCTCACTGACAAGCACAGTAGTCTCCTGTGGCGTCACGTCCCCAGCCGCAGCCCCTCACTGACAGGCACAGTAGTCTCCTGTGGTGTCACGTCCCCAGCCGCAGCCCCTCACTGACAAGCACAGTAGTCTTCTGTGGCGTCACGTCGTCAGCCGCAGCCCCTCACTGACGGGCACAGTAGTCTCCTGTGGTGTCACGTCCTCAGCCGCAGCCCCTCACTGACGGGCACAGTAGTCTCCTGTGGCATCTCACGTCCCCAGCCGCAGCCCCTCACTGACAGGCACAGTAGTCTCCTGTGGTGTCACGTCCTCAGCCGCAGCCCCTCACTGACGGGCACAGTAGTCTCCTGTGGCATCTCACGTCCCCAGCCGCAGCCCCTCACTGACAGGCACAGTAGTCTCCTGTGGTGTCACGTCCTCAGCCGCAGCCCCTCACTGACGGGCACAGTAGTCTCCTGTGGCATCTCACGTCCCCAGCCGCAGCCCCTCACTGACAGGCACAGTAGTCTCCTGTGGTGTCACGTCCCCAGCCGCAGCCCCTCACTGACAAGCACAGTAGTCTCCTGTGGCGTCACATCCCCAGCCCCTCACTGACAAGCACAGTAGTCTCCTGCCGTGTCACGGCCCCAGCCCCTCACTGACGGGCACAGTAGTCTCCTGTAGTGTCACATCCCCAGCCGCAGCCCCTCACTAACGGGCACAGTAGTCTCCTGTGGTGTCACGTCCCCAGCCGCAGCCTGTTATGAATGAGTCACCGAGGAGGAAAAACAAGCTAAGCCACAGAAAACCAGAGAGGTTGGTAACCAAGCGGATTGCAGACCCCTGATCCTATCCACACAACTAGCAGTAGCCGTGGAGCGTACCTACGATGATCCTAGACGCCTCGTCACAGCCGGAGAACTAAATAAACCTAAAGCAAGAAAAGGGGAAATCTAAACTGCCCCAGAGAAGACCCCAAAGCAATAGACAGCCCCCAAACATGTATTGTCGGTGAGACAAGATGAAAACACAAACACAGATAGAAAAATAGGCTGAGCAAACGATGAGGCCCACACTGACTAGAAAGGACAGGAAAGGAAAGATGCTGTCTGCAATCACGCACAAAACCCTGCCAAAAAATGTCCAACACTTTCTGATAACAAAAACCCTGAAGTCACTAGACTTTAATTCCCTATATCAGCACTCTGGTATATTCTGAAGACAGAGCAAAAAGAGACCAATCTGATCAGGGACAAAAAGCAAACTGGCATAAACAGAGACATAAGAATGGAAATTCAGCACAGCCCCAGCAGGGGCTGGCTGACCACAAAAACTGAGTAAACAAGACCAAATCTCATGTGAAAAAAATAGCAGATCACACTTAGCTTGAGAAGGCAGGAACAGAACTGGAAACCAGAACCTCAGGGCAGGAAAAATCACCAGCACAAAATTAGGGAGTCGGCTGTCTTAAATCCACTCAGACTCCTGATGTCCACTCACAGTCCTCCTCCTCAGGTGGCAGGTCTCTGCCATTTATATCAGCTTCACTACCTATTGTTACCACTAGAGGGAGTCCGGATGGAGAACTCACGACTCCTCTGTCAACACATCCAGCTCCACCACCCTCACCAGAAGCCAGAGGTAAACCAGAAAATGAGTTCACAACTGTACCCCCCCTTGAGGAGGGGTCACCGAACCCTCATTCACGCTACCGGGCCGATCAGGATGGGCCCGGTGAAAAGCACGAACCAATCTGTCGGCATGAATGTCAGAGGCAGGGACCCAAGAATTATCCTCCTGGCCATAACCCTTCCAGTTGACAAAATACTGGAGTCTCCGTCTAACCAGACGAGAATCCAGGATTTTCTCTGCCTCATATTCCACATTACCTTCAACCAACACAGGGTCAAGAGGTGCCGCCATAGGAACCACTGGCTCAACAAACCTCTTCAACAGAGACTTATGAAACACGTTATGGATCTTAAACGTAACTGGAAGAGCCAATCGAAAAGAAACCGGGTTAAGAATCTCCAAAATCCTGTAAGGTCCAATAAATCTTGGCTTTAACTTTGGAGACGAAACCTTCATAGAGATATTTTTTGACGACAACCAAACCATATCACCCACCTTAAACCGGGGACCAATGGTCCTATGCCGGTTGGAAAACCGCTGGGCCTTTTCCTGAGAGAGGGACAACTTACCCACCACTTGGTCCCAAATCTGCTGCATTCTCTCTACCACAGTGTCAACACCTGGGCAGGCTGAATATTCCACCTGCCCTGAAGAAAATCTAGGATGAAACCCAAAGTTACAGAAAAAGGGCGACATCAAAGTGGCAAAACTAGCTCTATTATTTAAAGCGAATTTGGCCAAGGGCAAAAATGAAACCCAATCATCCTGATCAGCAGATATAAAACATCTCAAATAAGACTCCAAGGTCTGGTTTGTTCTCTCAGTCTGCCCATTGGTCTGTGGGTGAAACGCAGAGGAGAAGGATAACTGAATTCCCAGCTTGGAACAACAAGCTTTCCAAAATCTGGAGACAAACTGGACTCCTCTGTCTGACACAATGTTCTAAGGAATCCTATGCAACCGAACCACCTGTTGTAAAAACAAGGGCATCAACTCTGAGGAAGATGGCAGCTTTGGGAGTGGTACAAGATGGACCATCTTAGAAAATCTATCACAAATCACCCAGATAACAGTCATTCTCTGAGAGACAGGAAGATCAGAAATAAAATCCATTAAGATATGGGTCCATGGCCTCTTGGGCACCGGCAAGGGCATCAACAACCCACTAGAACGAGAACAGGGTTTAGACCGGGAACAAGTCCCACAAGACTGCACAAAATTCCTGACATCACGAGAAAAGGCAGGCCACCAAAAGGACCGACTCACCAAATCTTTGGTACCAAAAATACCTGGATAACCAGCCAACGCGGAGCAGTGAACTTCAGACATCACTCTCTTCCTCCACTGGTCAGGAACATACAATTTTCTCATAGGACAACGCTCAGGTTTGTCCTCCTGAAATTCTTCCAGGGCACGTCTCAAATCGGGCGAGATGGCAGAAAGAACTACCCCCTCACCTAGGATGGTAGTAGGTTCGGTCACAATAGGAGAATCAGCAAGGAAACTCCTAGAAAGGGCGTTTGCCTTAACATTCTTAGTACCCGGAAGAAAGGAGATCACAAAATCAAAACGCGTGAAAAACAAGGCCCACCTATCCAGTCTAGGATTCAAGCATTTGGCCGACTCCAGGTAAATCAAATTCTTGTGGTCAGTAAGGACCACAACTTGATGTCTAGCTCCCTCCAACCAATGTCTCCACTCCTCGAATGCCCACATCATGGCCAACAATTCCCGATTCCTCACATCATAGTTGCGTTCAGATGGGGAGAACTTTCGGGAAAAGAAGGCACAGGGATTCATTTTAGAACTCACCGGATCTTTTTGGGACAAAACAGCTCCTGCACTATCTCCGAAGCATCTACCTCTACCTGAAATGGAAGTGAGACATCAGGTTGCTGTAAAACCGGAGCAGAAGTGAACCTCCGCTTCAGCTCCTGAAAGGCCAAAAAAGCCTCTGAAGACCAATTCAGCACATCAGCGCCCTTCTTGGTCAGATCAGTCAGAGGTTTGGCAATACCAGAAAAATTAGCTATAAATTTACGATAAAAATTAGCAAAACCCAAAAACTTCTGGAGGGCCTTCAAAGAAGTGGGTTGAACCCAATCATAAATGGCCTGTACCTTGGCCGAGTCCATTTCAATAGCTGATGGAGACAAAATAAATCCCAAAAATGATATCCTCTGTACCCCAAAAAGGCATTTCGATCCCTTAACATACAGGGAATTCTCCCTCAAAATCCGGAACACAGTCCGAACATGTTCCACATGAGAATCCCAATCCCTGGAAAAGATCAAAATATCATCCAGATAGATGATCAAAAACTTATCCACAAAGTCCCGGAAAATATCATTCATGAAGGATTGGAAGACAGAAGGGGCATTAGTGAGCCCAAAAGGCATCAACAGGTACTCAAAATGTCCCTCCGGAGTATTAAACGCCATCTTCCATTCATCCCCATGCTTGATGTGAATAAGATTATACGCCCCCCTGAGGTCAAGCTTAGTAAACCAGCAGGCACTCTTATCTCTGGAGAATAAATCAGAAATCAGAGGTAACGGGTACTGATATTTAACCGTAATCTTATTGAGGGAACGATAGTCAATACAAGGTCTTAAAGAACCATCTTTCTTCGCCACGAAAAAAAACCAAAACCTAAGGGCGAAGAGGATGGTCTAATATGACCCTTCTCCAACGACTCCTTAATATAAGGTCGCATAGCCTCGTGTTCAGGTACAGATAAGTTGAAAAGCCGACCCTTGGGAAATTTACACCCAGGCATCAACTCAATTGCACAGTCATAACTCCTATGAGGAGGCAAAGACGCAGACTTACTCTCACTAAATACATCAGAAAAATCAGCCAAATAGTCAGGAACATCATGCGACTGGGGAGAGGTGGAGAAAACAGGAGCGTCACTAAGAGCACACCGACAACCCCAACTCACCACAGACACAGATTTCCAATCCAAAACTGGATTATGAGTTTGCAACCAGGGAAAACCCAGAACAATAGTATCATGCAAATTATGCAGTACCAAAAATCTACAATTTTCTTGGTTGTCTGGGGCAACTCGCATTGTCACCTGGGTCCAAAACTGAGGTTTATTCTCCGCCAAAGGAGTAGCATCAATACTCCTCAAAGGAATAGGCGTCCGCAGAGGTATCATGGGAAAACCACAACGTTTAGCAAAGTCCAAATCCATCAGATTTAGAGCTTCTCCTGAATCCACAAAAGCCTTAGTGGAAAATGTGGATAAGGAGCAGATCAGAGTAATTGCCAAAAGGAACTTAGGTTGTACACTGCCCACAGCAAATGTGTGTGCAAAACGTTTCTCTCGTTTAGGGCAGACAGAAATAATATGAGAGACGTCTCCACAGAAAAAACACAGCTTATTACGCCTTCTAAACTCCTGACGTTGCGCCCTAGACAAAACCCCATCACATTGCATAGGTTCAGACATTTGTTCAGAAGGTGGCAACATTTCCCGTGTAGTTTTACGTTCACGTAAACGCCGATCAACTTGAATGGCTAATGACATAGAATCATCAAGACCAGAGGGAACAGGAAATCCCACCATAACATCTTTTACGGTTTCTGCCAAACCCTTCCGAAAGAGGGCTGCCAATGCACTATCATTCCATGTAGTAAGGACCGCCCACTTTCGGAATTTTTGACAGTATAACTCTGCAGAATCCTGACCCTAGTTCAATGCCAACAGGGCTCTCTCAGCTTGATCAACAACATTAGGTTCATCATATAACAACCCCAAGGCTTGAAAAAATGCATCCACATTAGTCAAAACAGGATCTTCAGGGGGCGTGGCCTGCTGCACATGGAGACAGAAGCAGAGTAGAACTTCTCCGGTGCATACTGACCCCATAAAGCGGCACACAGCTTTGTACAGCAACGGCTCCAGACCCGAAAGACTGTGGATAGCAGTGGGAAGTGTGGGGCCATGAAGGACCTTCGCACAAGCAGAGGAGGAAAGGGTAGGAAAAGCCCCCTTAAACTCACCCAGTTTTACCCGGCGGCGGAGAGTGAACAAAATGGCGCTGGGAAGCACAGCCGCGGTATAGAGACACAGCGCTCATCCGCCCCACGCACAAAGGGAGAGGTGGGAGAATCCCCACGGAGGCATGCGGAGGGGGAAAACAGGGCGAGCAACCTACCCGAGTATAGGAGAGAGGACCGGGAGGGGGTTGATTCTGGAACCTCCACGGCGCAGAGGGATGGAAGCGGTGGGGAGGAATCAGAAATCCAGCCCCAGGCTTCCCCTCATGGAAGTGGCTCAAGGGCCTCAAGCGGCTCCAAAGAATTCAGACAAAGCAATGTATTTACCTCTGCTGGAGAACCATTAAACGAGCACACTATGAGACAACTTATGTCTGAAATAATGTCTACCTTTAAAAAAGATATGCAAAATATGCTTAGATCTATGCAAACGGACATTAATGTTCTGGAAGAACGCACGTCCCACATAGAAGATAAGATGGCGGAGTTAACCGCTGCGCACAATGAGGTGGTAGACACAGTGGTGTCCACGGATGAAGAGGTGGATGCATTAAAACTGAAAATTGCAGATATGGAAGACAGATCTCACCGCAACAACATCCGTTTGAGGGGCATTGCGGAAACGGTGAAGACTGAAGACCTTAAAGAATTTCTTACTGACTATTTCTCATGTCTGTTGCCGGAGACCTCACAGCTCGATCTGATTATGGACAGGGCGCATAGATTGCCCAAGCCAAACCGACTCCCAACCGAAATACCGAGAGATGTTATAGTAAGAATCCATTTCTTTCATATAAAAGAAAAGGTGATGGAAGCTGCTCGAAGTCCGCCATCTCTGCCCGACCGCTTTAAAGACATAACTATATTTGCGGACTTGTCAGCTTTCACTCTAGCACGCAGGAGAACATTTTCATCATGCACGGGGATCCTAAGAGAGCATAATATCCCGTACAAGTGGGGGTTCCCAGTGAAGTTGGTAATAACGAAAGATGGACGCAAGCAAGCGGCGAACAACTTGGAACAAGCTTTACGCCTTTGTAAAGAATGGAATCTCCCTCTGAAAGATGGGGAGCTGAGGGGGAAAAACACACTACTACGACCAATCCTGGAGGAATGGTCTCAAGCGTGAGCAGCATGCAACAAGGAACTGGCTTAGTCTCCTGGAACAGGAAACGGAAATCTGGAGGAGGTCCTCTGGTGGTTGATATCTATCAGGGGAACTTTGATGGCTTCGCTCTTTTTGGTTATACAAATTGAGAGCAGTAAAACCTGTTGGGGTAGGACTGTCCGGGTCTGAGAAGTCGGGGGTCATTTATGGCAGGACCCCATTACTTACGGCTATCGGGACTTGGACATGGATCATTCACCAGGATCTTTGGAACTCTGGCTTTTGGTTTTGTGTTTGTTTTATTTTTTTCCTTACATGGAGATTTTTCATGAAGCTTTTTAGATTTTTTACTGCTTCCCAAATTTTATGTTTTTTTGTGCTGTTTTTCTCCAAATTTGGTACTTTTTCTGGTACTGGTCCAAGTTTGGGACTTATGTCAGGGCCCAGGCTATTTGTGGCCTATTAAGCTTTGGCTGGGCTCCCGATACCGTTGACAGGCAGCCTGCAAAGGCTCTCTGTATGTGTGCCTTAGAGGGCATAGTTATTAGTTTGAATGTTATTTGTGTTTACTGTTTTTTGCATTCACAGTGGCAGCACTTCACAGTCGGATCTACAGGGGTGGGGAAAAGGGGTGAGAAGCAATTTGTTCAAGCGGGCGCCAGTGCCCAGGATAAGTATGAGTTTGTATGTTTCATGGCATGTTTGGTAAGCCTGCACAGGGGAGTATATCCCACCAGTATACCTTATACACAGCAGCGGCACTTCGCATTCTTGGTCACACTCATAGATGGTGATTAAGTTTTTATCTGTTAATGCCAAAGGCTTAAATTCCCCTTACAAGAGGTCAATACTATGGAAGGAGGCCCTGAGGTCCAATGCGGACATATTGTGTATTCACGAGACTCATTTAAACAGTGAAGATACGAGTAGATTAAAACATAAAAGATTCCCTCATGTGATCTTAGCACCGGCAAATAGGAAAAAAGGTGGGGTGTCGATTGCAATAAGGGACTCGGTGGCCTTTTCCCTAACTATCCAAATTATAGATTCTCACGGAAGATACATTATACTACAGTGTTTAATCAACAACATCCCATACACACTAGTAACCATATATGCCCCCAACACAGGACAATATACTCACATTAAGAAGATAAGAGCAAAAGCTATTAAAGTCAAGAAAGGTTCTCTTACAGTAGTAGGGGATTTTAATGTAGCGTTGTGGCCCAACATGGATACTACAACCAGATCAAATAAACTCAATCCCAGCCCACTTGCCAAACTGTGTCACATGCAAGAACTGTACGACATTTGGAGACTTAAAAGCCCATCTACACGAGATTATACGTTTCTTCCTCACCCGCATAATACGTACACGAGAATTGATTTTTTTCTAGTTGATAAAACAATAATCCCGCGAGTATTAACCGCTAACATAGGTCCCATAACCTGGAGCGACCATGCTCCTATCACACTGGAAATGGAAGAGAAGCATGTCACAGATAGATCCCCAATTTGGAGGCTCAATACTTACATCCTGAACCACCCCACTTATACTTCACAAACGCAACAACCCATACAAGATGATAACGGAGAAGTGTCAGACGCGACTCTGTGGTGTGCACATAAGGCATTCATGAGGGGGCACTTTATAAAGCAGGCTTCCCATTATAAAAAATCTACGCAAAATGCAGCACATGATATTCAAACCAAATTGGGAAGATTACATAGATTGCACAAAAGATCATACTCTCCCACAAGGGCGGCCGAGGTTTCAGACCTTCACAAAAGGCTACATGAGCTTAATTTACACACTTACGAGAAAGCCCTCAAAAAACTCAAAATGAAATATTAATCGGCATGGAAATAAATCTGGGGAATTATTGGCTAAACAGGTGAAAATACGTGCAGCAAAATCCCGTATCCCATATTTAAACGGCCCCAATAAGGGAAAAATAATAGACTCTCAGAGAATCGCAAACGAATTTGCCGACTATTATGAATCCTTATACAATTTAAAAGGAGATAATCAAACCCACCAACCAAGTGATGCAGAAATAGGGAGATTCTTAGATTCAATAATCTTACCCACGCTATCACCCACACAGATAGAAAAATTATCCCAGGAATTCACAATATTGGAAATTCATAGAGCTATTGATACTTTGAAGCTACATAAGGCCCCTGGACCAGATGGAATCCCAAACAACTATTATGTAAAATATAAAAATCTGATCTCTCCTTACTTGGCGAGAGTATTCAAAGAAGCCACCAAGAATGGTGCCTTTCCAGCAGAAATGCTGAAGGCTCATATTATCACCCTACCCAAACCAGGAAAGGATCCAAATACCCCGGCAAACTTTCGACCAATTTCGCTTTTGAACACGGACATCAAACTATTTGCTAAAGTTCTATCCTTGAGACTTCTAGACATCCTTCCCGAGTTGATCCACTGGGATCAGGTTGGATTTGTCAAAAATAGACAAACCAGTGATGGAACCAGACGCCTTATAGATCTGATTGCTGAGGTGGAGGGGAGTCGGGCGCCTTCTCTGCTCCTGTCATTGGATGCGGAGAAGGCGTTTGACAGAATCCACTGGGGATTTATGGAAAGGACGCTTAGATGTTTTGGATTCAGGGGACCCATTCTGTCTTCCATCATGGCTCTATACTCTGGGCCTTCAGCCCAGGTATATGCAAATGGGTATTTGTCTCCTGGGTTTACTATCACAAACGGAACGAGGCAGGGGTGTCCTCTCTCCCCTTTGATATTTGTCTTATTGATGGAACCATTCGCCCAGGCTATAAGATTGGAGAAAGAAATCTCCGGGGTCAAAGTGGGTACTATGGAAAATAAGATAGGACTATTTGCTGACGACGTTATATTATGTGTCACGAATCCTGAGGTCTCCCTGCCCCACATATTTAGACTTATTACCCAATTCGGGAAAGTTAGCTATTACAAAATTAATTTAAGTAAATGTTTAATCCTTGACATGGGTATCCCACAGACCACAAAGCAGAAACTAATGGAACAATATCCTTTGACATGGAGAGCTGACTCAATTCCATACTTAGGGATTCAATTAACCTACCCAATCAAAAATCTGGGGAAAACAAATTATACACGTTTACTGCAGAATATCCATAAGGAGTTGCAATCATTCTCCAAAGCAATGATTTCCTGGTTGGGCCGGATTTCAGTGGTAAAAATGATGGTTTTACCTCAAATTTTATATTATTTTCGCAACTTGCCTGTCCAAGTCCCACTGCACACACTACAAAAAATCCAGTCTGCTTTAATGAATTACATATGGAACCGACGGAAAGCGAGAGGATCAGCGAAATTCTTGTATTTGCCAATAAGAAGGGGGGGGCTGGGTTGCCCATGTGTACGAGCATATTATCAGGCTACGCTGATAGATCAACTAAGATGTTGGTGGGATGGAAACTCTACAAAGGCTTGGGTAAAACTAGAAGCGCAAATAGTGGGGAATCCCTCTATGGCATCTCAGACTGGCCAAAAAGGTGCAATTGCCAAGTCACCCTACGATACGAGCAGGAGCAAACACCTGGTTAATGCAGACGATTGGACACAAATTACTCCCTACAAGAGTACACAAGCTTCCTATGAATGTAGTGGGTAACTTGATCCAAAATTTGGATTTGGGAGATTGGATCGCAAAGGGACTATTAAAAGTTGGAGATATTATGAGTAACTCGGTCCTTAGACCGTTTAGTGATCTAGTTAGAATGTTTGGGGTACATCAGAGGGATTTTTATAAATACCTCCAAATTAGACACCTGTTAACAAGTATTAAAACAGATCACCAGGATTTGGTCTCACCATATGAAAACGTCTTTGAAGTCAACAAAGATACAAAAGGGGGAATATCTAGGGCGTATGAGGTCTTGAATGACGTGGGCGGTTCGCACTCCCTACCATTTGTGGAGAAATGGGAAATTGATTTAAAAAACACATTTTCGGGAAGAACAATGGGATTACTCTTTTCAAATACACAAAAAAAAAGTCCCATTGTATTAATCATTTGGAGATATCAAGAAAAATTTTATATAGATGGTATTATACGCCAACGCGTTTACAGAAAATGTATCCTCACTTATCAGACGGGTGCTGGAGGTGTAATAAACAGCCAGGCTCGTTGCTGCACATTTGGTGGGAGTGCGAGCTGATTCAGCCTGTATGTCTAAGCTCGATGCTGGGCTATGGTGTGGAGATGGGGCCCGAAACTGCATTGCTGTCCATAGGCCTGGAAGATATGGACCATAACGATGCATTAATAACTGTACAATTTTTGACTCTGGTTAGAGGATGTATTGCGAGCAAATGGAAAACTTCGCAGGTTCCTACTGTTCAAGAAATAAGGGCCAAGAAGCAACATAATTGTAGTATGGAAAAGATGATAGCAGTCAGCAATAATAAAGGGTATAAGTTTGAAGTTACTTGGGGAAAATGGCTGGAGTACTCGGATTCTAGGCGAGATTAGGTCAAGGGGCATGTAGGAGTTCAAGCTGTCTGGTGTAGAGAGGGAGGCTCAATCATTGGGGTTTCAATGTTGTATAATGATTGTTACATTTTGAAACCTGAACCAGAAAAGAGATAATTGCTTACTATTATTATTAAAGATAACAGACTGGAAGACTGTATAAACGATTGTAACTGCCCATGATCTGTATGTTTGTTTTCTATTTTTGTTGTTAAACTTCAATAAAAATTATGGTTTCAAAAAAAAAAAAAAAACAGGATCTTCAGGTGTCAAAGAAAACGCCCAATCCTGGGGATCGCCGCGCAGCAAGGAGATGACAATTTTAACCTGCTGCGCAGAGCTCCCCGATGAGTTAGGTTTCAAGGCAAGAAATAGTTTACAATTATTCTTAAAATTCAAAAATTTAGACCGATCCCCAGAAAACACATCAGGAGTAGGGATTTTGGGTTCAACAGCATGTGAATGAGCAAGATAGGCAGAAATTCCTCGCAATTCAGCAGCGAGCTGCTCCACACGATCAGACAATTGCTTAATCTCCATTAAGGAAAAAATCCTCCTACGACCCCAGAGAAAAAGAGGAAAAAATGCATATATAAAAAATAAATTTGACACTTTTTGTCTTCCTGCTCTTGAGAACCCTAGAATCTGCAGTATGGCTGGTGATTCTGTTATGAATGAGTCACCGAGGAGGAAAAACAAAAACAAGCTGAGCCACAGAAAACCAGAGAGGTTGGTAACTAGCGGTTTGCAGACCCCTGATCCTATCCACACAACTAGCAGTAGCCGTGGAGTGTACCTACGATGATCCTAGACGCCTCGTCACAGCCGGAGAACTAAATAAACCTAAAGCAAGAAAAGGGGAAATCTAAACTGCCCCAGAGCAGACCCCAAAGCAATAGACAGCCCCCAAACATGTATTGTCGGTGAGACAATTTGAAAACAAAAACACAGATAGAAAAATAGGCTGAGCAAACAATGGGGCCCACACTAACTAGAAAGGACAGGAAAGGAAAGATGCTGTCTGCAATCACGCACAAAACCCTGCCAAAAAATGTCCAACACTTTCTGATAACAAAAACCCTGAAGTCACTAAACTTTAATTCCCTATATCAGCACTCTGGTATATTCTGAAGACAGAGCAAAAAGAGACCAATCTGATCAGGGACAAAAAGCAAACTGGCATAAACAGAGACATAAGAATGGAAATTCAGCACAGCCCCAGCAGGGGCTGGCTGACCACAAAAACTGAGTAAACAAGACCAAATCTCATGTGAAAAAATAGCAGAGCACACTTAGCTTGAGAAGGCAGGAACAGAACTGGAAACCAGAACCTCCGGGCAGGAAAAAAATCACCAGCACAAAATTAGGGAGTCGGCTGTCTTAAATCCAGTCAGACTCCTGATGTCCACTCACAGTCCTCCTCCTCTGGTGGCAGGTCTCTGCCATTTAGATCTGCTTCATTACCTATTGTTACCACTAGTGGGAGCCCGGATGGAGAACTCACGACTCCTCTGTCAACACATCCAGCTCCACCACTCTCACCAAAAGCCAGAGTTAAACCTGAAAATGAGTTCACAACAGCAGCCCCTCACTGACAGGCACAGTAGACTCCTGTGGTGTCACGTCCCCAGCCGCAGCCCCTCACTGACTGGCACAGTAGTCTCCCGTGGTGTCACATCCCCAGCCGCAGCCCCTCACTGACAGGCACAGTAGTCTCCTGTGGTGTCACGTCCTCAGCCCCTCACTGACGGGGACAGTAGTCTCCTGTCGTGTCACGTCCTCAGCCCCTCACTGACGGGCACAGTAGTCTCCTGTGGTGTCACATCCCCAGCCGCAGCCCCTCACTGACGGGCACAGTAGTATCCTGTGGTGTCACGTCCCCAGCCGCAGCCCCTCACTAACGGGCACAGTAGTCTCCTGTGCTGTCACGTCCTTAGCCGCAGCCCTCACTGACGGGCACAGTAGTCTCCTGTGGTGTCACGTCCTCAGCCCCTCACTGACGGGGACAGTAGTCTCCTGTCGTGTCACGTCCTCAGCCCCTCACTGACGGGCACAGTAGGATCCTGTGGTGTCACGTCCCCAGCCGCAGCCCCTCACTAACGGGCACAGTAGTCTCCTGTGCTGTCACGTCCTTAGCCGCAGCCCTCACTGACGGTCACAGTAGTCTCCTGTGGTGTCACGTCCGCAGCCCCTTACTGACGGGCACAGTAGTCTCCTGTGGTGTCACGTCCCCAGCCCCTCACTAACGGGCACAGTAGTCTCCTGTGCTCTCACGTCCCCAGCTGCAGCCCCTCACTGACAGGCACAGTAGTCTCCTGTGGGGTCATGTCCACAGCCGCAGCCCCTCACTGACGGGCACAGTAGTCTCCTGTGGCGTCACATTCCCAGCCGCAGCCCCTCACTGACGGGCACAGTAGTCTCCTGTGGTGTCACATCCCCAGCCCCTCACTAACGGGCACAGTAGTCTCCTGTGCTGTCACGTCCCCAGCCGCAGCCCCTCACTGACGGGCACAGTAGTATCCTGTGGTGTCACATCCCCAGCCGCAGCCCCTCACTGACGGGCACAGTAGTCTCCTGTGGTGTCACGTCCCCAGCCGCAGCCCCTCACTAACGGGCACAGTAGTCTCCTGTGCTCTCACGTCCCCAGCTGCAGCCCCTCACTGACGGGCACAGTAGTCTCCTGTGGTGTCACGTCCCCAGCTGCAGCCCCTCACTGACGGGCACAGTAGTCTCCTGTGCTCTCACGTCCCCAGCTGCAGCCCCTCACTGACGGGCACAGTAGTCTCCTGTGGTGTCACATCCCCAGCCCCTCACTAACGGGCACAGTAGTCTCCTGTGGGGGGCATGTCCCCGATCGCAGCGCTCACCTGTCAGGTTCAGTTCTTGCATTCCTCCGTTTCGCTCCTGGATCCCGTTCAGCAGCCAGTGAAATCCTTGTGCCCCAATTTTCGGGTTTCCCGACAGATCGAGCGCGGTCAGAGAGGAGCAGACAGGGAGACATCTGCAGAGAGAGCGTCAGTCAGAGAGGAGCAGACAGGGAGACATCTGCAGAGAGAGCGTCAGTCAGAGAGGAGCAGACAGGGAGACATCTGCAGAGAGAGCGTCAGTCAGAGAGGAGCAGACAGGGAGACATCTGCAGAGAGAGCGTCAGTCAGAGAGGAGCAGACAGGGAGACATCTGCAGAGAGAGCGTCAGTCAGAGAGGAGCAGACAGGGAGACATCTGCAGAGAGAGTGTCAGTCAGAGAGGAGCAGACAGGGAGACATCTGCAGAGAGCGTCAGTCAGAGAGGAGCAGACAGGGAGACATCTGCAGAGAGAGTGTCAGAGAGGAGCAGACGGGGAGATTTGTACAGACAGAGCCGGTCAGAGAGGAGCAGACGGTAAGACATCTGCAGAGAGAGCGTCAATCAGAGAGGAGCAGACAGGGAGACATCTGCAGAGAGAGTGTCAGAGAGGAGCAGACGGGGAGACATCTGTAGAGAGAGCGCCGGTCAGAGAGGAGCAGACGGGGAGACATCTGTAGAGAGAGCGCCGGTCAGAGAGGAGCAGACGGGAAGACATCTGCAGAGAGCGCGTCAGTCAGAGAAGAGCAGACGGGGAGACATCTGCACAGAGAGCGTCAGTCAGAGAGGAGCAGACGGGGAGACATCTGCACAGAGAGCACTGGTGTCATTACGTTTCCCCGACAGTCCCGATGACAGGAGACCACTGACTTACCTGGCCAGGTCTCGCACAAAGTCATCGTTCAGGTGGTTACAAGAGAGTGTCAGGTGGGACAAGACGCAGCCGTCCTGCAGGAAAAGAGCGGAGGGAGTCAGTGGCCGGCGTAGATCAGAGTGTAGGGGCGGACTGGGGGCGCAGATCACGGTGGGTCTAGGACGGATCATAGTGGGGGGCACGGATCACGGTGGGGGGGGGGTGTGCGGATCACGGTGGGGGGGCGCGGATCACGGTGGGGGGGGGGTGTGGATCACGGTGGGGGGCGCAGATCACGGTGGGTCTAGGACGGATCATAGTGGGGGGCACGGATCACGGTGGGGGGGGTGTGCGGATCACGGTGGGGGGCGCGGATCACGGTGGGGGGTGTGGATCACGGTGGGGGGTGTGGATCACGGTGGGGGGGGTGTGGATCACGGTGGGGGGCGCAGATCACGGTGGGGGGGTGTGGATCACGGTGGGGGGGTGCGGATCACGGTGGGGGGGTGCGGATCACGGTGGGGGGCTGTGCTCACCTGAGCAAGGTATCTTATCAGCGGCTCTGTGATCAGAACGTCAGCCGTGACCACCGCACCAAGCTCCAGGCGGGAGACTGTTTCGTGTGGGAGGGTCTTCAGCACAAGCTCCACCCCTATTGATCCCAGTGGATTGTGGGAAAGAGAGAGGGTCTTCAAATGAACCGCACCTGATGAAGAATACAAGATGTGATGGAACAGTCGGAAGTCACCAGAGAAAGGACTGAGCAGCAGATGGAGACCAAGAGGAGAGGACGCAGCTGCAGGACGGCCATGTGCAGGACCTCAGCGGTGAGGTTCAGCGCCCACATCACACAGGAAAGAGCCACCGACTGTACCCTCACCCCGACCCTGAAACATACGGCGTTCCTGCTGCGCCCCCGATATACAATGACAGGCCCAGAGCGGGGTCCGCCGGTGTCAGAATCGAACCTCGGAAGGTGTCGGCCAGGAGGAGGCGGTACTGCTGCAGGAACTTGGCGGACAGCTGGCAGGCCTGCAGGCGCAGGGACCTGAGGACCGGGCAGTGGAGCAGAAGCGATGCCAGGGGCTGTGATAACCCATCGCCCAGCGGGTTCATGCTCAAGTCCAACTCCTCAAGGTTCTAGGAGAGCAGACAGGACATGGTTAACAAAGGCTCACCACCATCACCCACCGCCATAGTCTCACCTGCAGGGCGCTGTATTCCGGCGTGCCTGGGGCTGGCACCAGCCTCCTGATGCCCTCATGTGTCAGCCGGTTACAGGACAGGTTGAGGTGGGTAAGGTGGGGCATCGTTACCAGCATGGACAGCAGCTCCTCAACTTCAGCGTCCCCCAAGAGGTTTCCACAGAGATGCAGCTGGCGCAGAGAGCTCTGCAGCTTCAAGGCGCGGAGCAGTGGGCAGAGGTGGCGTCCTGTAAGGGCCAGGTGGCAGAGCGACATGGAAGAACCACCGTCCTGCTGCTCCAGAGCCTTATGTACCAGAAGATTCTCCTCTACAAGAAGAGACGCAGGTTAGAGGCCGCCACCCGGGATATCAGCGGGGAGCAGGATGCAAGACTTACCCACAGCCAGGCTCTGACAGGCCTTCTTATAGCGGTCAGTGAGAGGCGGCAGGTCCCAGGAGTGCACCTCGGCCACCACCTGCGGAGATCAGGGCGAGAAGTGTCACCAACCACCACACTGGAGCCACCACTCATGTCCGCAGCGCTGCTCTCCTCACTGCTCCCCTCGTCACACCGCACTCTTCACCGCTCCCCTCCTAATTGCACCGCTGCCCTCCTCACACCACTCCCCTCGTCATACTACACCACTACCCTCCTTGTCATACCACACAGCTATCCTCCTCAATGCACCGTACTCCTCCCTGCTCACCTCCTCCTTGTACCGCACGGCTGCTTTCCTCACCTCACCCCTCCCTGCATGCCTCCTCACTGGACCGCAGTCCTCTCCGCTCCCCCCCTTGTTGAACCGCTGCCCTCCTCACACCACTCCCCTCATCATACTGCACCACTCCCCTGCTAATCGCACCGCACTCCTCACCTCCTAATCGCACCGCTCCCCTCCTAATCGCACTGCCCTCCTCTCCGCTCCCTCCTAATTGCACCACACTCCTCCTCTCGTCACACCGCACTCCTCACCTCCTAATCGCACCGCTCCCCTCCTAATCGCACTGCACTCTTCACCACTCCCCTCCTAATTGCACCGCTGCCCTCCTCACACCACTCCCCTCGTCATACTGCACCACTACCCTCCTTGTCATACCAGCTATCCTCCTCACTGCACCTCACCCCTCCCTGCATGCCTCCTCACTGTACCACAGTCCTCTCCGCTCCCCTCCTTGTTGCACCGCTGCCCTCCTCACACCACTCCCCTCGTCATACTGCAACACTCCCCTCCTAATCGCACTGCACTCCTCTCCGATCCCCTCCTAATTGCACCACACTCCTCACTGCTCCCCTCGTCACACCGCACTCCTCACTGCTCCCCTCCTTGTTGCACTGCTGCCCTCCTCACACCACTCCCCTCGTCATACTGCACCACTACCCTCCTTGTCATACCACACAGCTATCCTCCTCACTGCACCGCACTCCTCCCTGCTCGCCTCCTCCTTGTACCGCACGACTGCTTTCCTCACCTCACTGGACCGCAGTCCTCTCCGCTCCCCTCCTTGTTGCACCGCTGCCCTCCTCACACCACTCCCCTCGTCATACTACACCGCTCCCCTGCTAATAGCACCACACTCCTCACCTCCTAATCGCACTGCACTCCTCTCCGCTCCCCTCCTAATTGCACCACACTCCTCACTGCTCCCCTCGTCACACCGCAGTCCTCTTCGCTCCCCTCCTTGTTGCACTGCTGCCCTCCTCACACCACTCCCCTCGTCATACTGCACCACTCCCCTCCTAATCGCACTGCACTCCTCTCCGCTCCCCTCCTAATTGCACCGCACTCCTCACCGCTCCCCTCCTTGTTGCACTGCTGCCCTCCTCACACCACTCCCCTCGTCATACTGCACCACTCCCCTCCTAATCGCACTGCACTCCTCTCCGCTCCCCTCCTAATTGCACCACACTCCTCACTGCTCCCCTCGTCACACCGCACTCCTCACCGCTCCCCTCCTTGTTGCACTGCTGCCCTCCTCACACCACTCCCCTCGTCATACTGCACCACTCCCCTCCTAATCGCACTGCACTCCTCTCCGCTCCCCTCCTAATTGCACCACACTCCTCACTGCTCCCCTCGTCACACCGCACTCCTCACCGCTCCCCTCCTTGTTGCACTGCTGCCCTCCTCACACCACTCCCCTCGTCATACTGCACCACTCCCCTCCTAATCGCACTGCACTCCTCTCCGCTCCCCTCCTAATTGCACCACACTCCTCACTGCTCCCCTCGTCACACCGCACTCCTCACCGCTCCCCTCCTTGTTGCACTGCTGCCCTCCTCACACCACTCCCCTCGTCATACTGCACCACTCCCCTCCTAATCGCACTGCACTCCTCTCCGCTCCCCTCCTAATTGCACCACACTCCTCACTGCTCCCCTCGTCACACCGCACTCCTCACCGCTCCCCTCCTTGTTGCACTGCTGCCCTCCTCACACCACTCCCCTCGTCATACTGCACCACTCCCCTCCTAATCGCACTGCACTCCTCTCCGCTCCCCTCCTAATTGCACCACACTCCTCACTGCTCCCCTCGTCACACCGCACTCCTCACCGCTCCCCTCCTTGTTGCACTGCTGCCCTCCTCACACCACTCCCCTCGTCATACTACACCGCTCCCCTGCTAATAGCACCGCACTCCTCACCTCCTAATCGCACTGCACTCCTCTCCGCTCCCCTCCTAATTGCACCACACTCCTCACTGCTCCCCTCGTCACACCGCAGTCCTCTTCGCTCCCCTCCTTGTTGCACTGCTGCCCTCCTCACACCACTCCCCTCGTCATACTGCACCACTCCCCTCCTAATCGCACCACTCCCCTCCTAATCGCACTGCACTCCTCTCCGCTCCCCTAATTGCACCACACTCCTCACTGCTCCCCTCGTCACACCGCACTCCTCACCGCTCCCCTCCTTGTTGCACTGCTGCCCTCCTCACACCACTCCCCTCGTCATACTGCACCACTCCCCTCCTAATCGCACTGCACTCCTCTCCGCTCCCCTCCTAATTGCACCACACTCCTCACTGCTCCCCTCGTCACACCGCACTCCTCACCGCTCCCCTCCTTGTTGCACTGCTGCCCTCCTCACACCACTCCCCTCGTCATACTGCACCACTATCCTCCTTGTCATACCACACAGCTATCCTCCTCACTGCACCGCACTCCTCCCTGCTCGCCTCCTCCTTGTACCGCACGACTGCTTTCCTCACCTCACTGGACCGCAGTCCTCTCCGCTCCCCTCCTTGTTGCACCGCTGCCCTCCTCACACCACTCTCCTCGTCATACTGCACCGCTCCCCTGCTAATAGCAACGCACTCCTCACCTCCTAATCGCACTGCACTCCTCTCCGCTCCCCTCCTAATTGCACCACACTCCTCACTGCTCCCCTCGTCACACCGCAGTCCTTTCTGCTCCCCTCCTTGTTGCACTGCTGCCCTCCTCACACCACTCCCCTCGTCATACTGCACCACTCTCCTCCTTGTCGTACCGCACAGCTATCCTCCTCACCGCTCCACTGTGCTCCTCGCCGTAGCAGTCCCCTCCTCATCGCAGCGCACCGCACTACTCACCTCCTCATTGCTCTGCAGCACATGGAGGATGGGGTCCTGGGCGGCCAGCAGGGCCCCTTCCTTCTTCAGCGTCAGGCGAGGCAGCAGGCCACAGCTCTGGTAGTAGCGCTGCGAGGCCTGCTCCGCCAACCATGACACCTCCGGTGTGGCTCCATCACTGAAACACCAGGATGTTGAGGGTTAGAATACATCGGTCACTCTTCTACACTCATTGTCCACCTCTGATCTAAGTCAGAGAATGGAAACATGGCTCTATGCTCTTAAAACCTCTTCAACTATTTCTGCACATAGCTGAGGGCTTGTTACAATGTATCAGTGCAGACCGGTGTACACAGAAGCACAGAGCCATCTCCTGATAGCTTTCCCACATGAAACATTGTAACGGCCCTTCAGCTGTGTGAGCAATTAATTTTCCGTTCACTGATTGCAAGCAGACATTGCAACAACTGCAGAAACAAGTGACTGAGGAGTTGTCAGACCCCTGTGTGTCCTACCTGTGAGGGACCGGGATGAGGAAGACGTCACCCTGAACTCGGACCCGCACCCTGATTGGTGGAGGCAAAGAGGGGTTCACAGTCGCAGAGGGGGGCTAGGAAAAAACAAAAACATCCAGGGCATCGCTGTCACACAAGACATGCTGGGGTCACGGCTGAACGCCGGGGTCAGACTGGCAGCCGCCGCCGGCACACAGTGCGCTACTATGTCCGGAAATCCTGAGAATCCAGCGAGTGACAATCGGGAAAGTTCAGCTCCCTAGGGCATGAGCAGCACTGACCGGCGGTGGTCAAAAAGCAGCCAAACCAGTGCCGGCAGCTGAACCGTCATCTCCAGGAGCCGCCGGAAGGAGGATGGAGGCTACGTGGGCCTCACCTACGTGATACCTCCAGATATCGGAGGGTATAGGATATGTATGGAGGATCACAGTGTGGTGGTCGGGGATATCGGCGGCTCACAGTGTGGTGGTCGGGGATATCGGCGGCTCACAGTGTGGTGGTCGGGGATATCGGCGGGACACAGTGTGGTGGTCGGGGATATCGGCGGGACACAGTGTGGTGGTCGGGGATATCGGCGGGACACAGTGTGGTGGTCGGGGATATCGGCGGGACACAGTGTGGTGGTCGGGGATATCGGCGGGACACAGTGTGGTGGTCGGGGATATCGGCGGGAAACAGTGTGGTGGTCGGGGATATCGGCGGGAAACAGTGTGGTGGTCGGGGATATCGGCGGGACACAGTGTGGTGGTCGGGGATATCGGCGGGACACAGTGTGGTGGTCGGGGATATCGGCGGGACACAGTGTGGTGGTCGGGGATATCGGCGGGACACAGTGTGGTGGTCGGGGATATCGGCGGGACACAGTGTGGTGGTCGGGGATATCGGCGGGACACAGTGTGGTGGTCGGGGATATCGGCGGGACACAGTGTGGTGGACGGGGATATCGGCAGGTCACAGTGTGGTGGACGGGGATATCGTCACGTGATGGTGTGGGGATTGGGGATATCGGCAGGTGACAGTCTGGTGGTTGGAGACATCGGCAGATGACGGTGTGGGGATTGGGGACATCGGCAGGTGACGGTGTGGGGATTGGGGACATCGGCAGGTGACGGTGTGGGGATTGGGGACATCGGCAGGTGACGGTGTGGGGATTGGGGACATCGGCAGGTGACGGTGTGGGGATTGGGGACATCGGCAGGTGACGGTGTGGGGATTGGGGACATCGGCAGGTGACGGTGTGGGGATTGGGGACATCGGCAGGTGACGGTGTGGGGATTGGGGACATCGGCAGGTGACGGTGTGGGGATTGGGGACATCGGCAGGTGACGGTGTGGGGATTGGGGACATCGGCAGGTGACGGTGTGGGGATTGGGGACATCGGCAGGTGACGGTGTGGGGATTGGGGACATCGGCAGGTGACGGTGTGGGGATTGGGGACATCGGCAGGTGACGGTGTGGGGATTGGGGACATCGGCAGGTGACGGTGTGGGGATTGGGGACATCGGCAGGTGACGGTGTGGGGATTGGGGACATCGGCAGGTGACGGTGTGGGGATTGGGGACATCGGCAGGTGACGGTGTGGGGATTGGGGACATCGGCAGGTGACGGTGTGGGGATTGGGGACATCGGCAGGTGACGGTGTGGGGATTGGGGACATCGGCAGGTGACGGTGTGGGGATTGGGGACATCGGCAGGTGACGGTGTGGGGATTGGGGACAGCGGCAGGAGACGGTCTAGTTGTTGGGGATAGTGGCAGGTGATGGTCTAGAGGTTTGGGACATCGGCAGGTGACAGTCTGGTGGTTGGGGATATTGGCAGATGATAGTGTGGGGATTGGGGACATCGGCAGGTGACTGTGTGGGGATTGGGGACATCGGAAGGTGACTGTGTGGGGATTGGGGACATCGGAAGGTGATGGTGCGGGGATTGGGGAAATTGGCAGGTGATGGTCTAGTGCTTGGGGATAGTGGCAGGTGATGGTCTAGAGGTTTGCGACATCGGCAGGTGATGGTCTAAAGGTTTGGGACATCGGCAGGTGACAGTCTGGTGGTTGGGGATATTGGCAGATGATAGTGTGGGGATTGGGGATGTCGGCAGGTGACGGTGTGGTGGTCCGGGCCATCAGCAGGTGACGGTCCTGTTCACATTGTGATACAGGATCACTGCTCATTCCCAGGATTATACCTCTCACATCACTGTACCCCCACCCTCTGTGCACATGGTGACCCACCTGAGCAGAGCCCAGCACAGCTCTGCTTCCACTGTCCTCTGTTGTGCTGTGTGATCTCGCGGAGTCCACAATGCGGGGGATGGAGAAATTCTGCCCGCTGCTCTTCGTGCGCCCCACTACAGCCCTGTCCACAATCTGGGTCAGCTTAGTCTGGCGAGAGCGTTTCCGGACAAGAGAAAGTGGCCCCGGTTTGTCCCTCCGAGGGGTGGCTTCCTCCTCTTCACTGTACTCCTCAGTCTCTGGCACCTCCAGGACGTCTGGCGATTGGCGACTTCTCTTCCTGGAGCGCGAGTCCATCATTAAATCATCTTCTAGCCAATCATCTTCCAGGTAATGGTGTGCGGGGACCAGCGCCCCTGTGGGAGCCAGGTCCTCGGGGGCGGTCTTAGGCTGTGCTAAGCTCTGACTCAGGAAGCGGGACTTTGCACTGCCCAGGCCCTGCATGGCTTTCTGATAGGCGTCTACCCCACCTTTGGAAAGATCGGACCCTGCGGTTGTCTCCTTGGTGGTGTCTGAATCGGAGGACGACCTCGGAGGTCCATGTCGTGGCCTCTTCTTCACCGGCCTCAGCGGGTTCATAAGCTGCTCAGGCTCCTCTGTGTGCAGAGCCTCCAGGTGGACGTCGGCGCTGGAGTGGAGCGGAGGGGAGTGATGTGTAGTGAAGTCCTCGTCCTCCTGGCCAGACAGTCGTGGGCTCCTGGCCTCTCTGCGCTCCGGACGACTTCTCACATTAGCAGAGTTTTTCCACTGACCCCCCGAGGAGAGTGCTGGGCTCACGAAGAGCGGCTCCGACTGCTCCGCATCAAACAGTGCGCTGTCCTGAAGCTCCGGTGCCGACCGAGGAGCGGTGAACACAACTGCAAGAATACAAGGAGACGGGTCACGCGGGGCGCAGCGCGGCCATAGAGACGGGTCACGCGGGGCGCGCAGCGCGGCCATAGAGACGGGTCACGCGGGGCGCGCAGCGCGGCCATAGAGACGGGTCACGCGGGGCGCGCAGCGCGGCCATAGAGACGGGTCACGCGGGGCGCGCAGCGCGGCCATAGAGACGGGTCACGCGGGGCGCGCAGCGCGGCCATAGAGACGGGTCACGCGGGGCGCGCAGCGCGGCCATAGAGACGGGTCACGCGGGGCGCGCAGCGCGGCCATAGAGACGGGTCACGCGGGGCGCGCAGCGCGGCCATAGAGACGGGTCACGCGGGGCGCGCAGCGCGGCCATAGAGACGGGTCACGCGGGGCGCGCAGCGCGGCCATAGAGACGGGTCACGCGGGGCGCGCAGCGCGGCCATAGAGACGGGTCACGCGGGGCGCGCAGCGCGGCCATAGAGACGGGTCACGCGGGGCGCGCAGCGCGGCCATAGAGACGGGTCACGCGGGGCGCGCAGCGCGGCCATAGAGACGGGTCACGCGGGGCGCGCAGCGCGGCCATAGAGACGGGTCACGCGGGGCGCGCAGCGCGGCCATAGAGACGGGTCACGCGGGGCGCGCAGCGCGGCCATAGAGACGGGTCACGCGGGGCGCGCAGCGCGGCCATAGAGACGGGTCACGCGGGGCGCGCAGCGCGGCCATAGAGACGGGTCACGCGGGGCGCGCAGCGCGGCCATAGAGACGGGTCACGCGGGGCGCGCAGCGAGGCCATAGAGACGGGTCACGCGGGGCGCGCAGCGAGGCCATAGCCACGGGTCGCGCAGCGAGGCCATAGCCACGGGTCGCGCAGCGAGGCCATAGCCACGGGTCGCGCAGCGAGGCCATAGCCACGGGTCGCGCAGCGAGGCCATAGCCACGGGTCGCGCAGCGAGGCCATAGCCACGGGTCGCGCAGCGAGGCCATAGCCACGGGTCGCGCAGCGAGGCCATAGCCACGGGTCGCGCAGCGAGGCCATAGCCACGGGTCGCGCAGCGAGGCCATAGCCACGGGTCGCGCAGCGAGGCCATAGCCACGGGTCGCGCAGCGAGGCCATAGCCACGGGTCGCGCAGCGAGGCCATAGCCACGGGTCGCGCAGCGAGGCCATAGCCACGGGTCGCGCAGCGAGGCCATAGCCACGGGTCGCGCAGCGAGGCCATAGCCACGGGTCGCGCAGCGAGGCCATAGCCACGGGTCGCGCAGCGAGGCCATAGCCACGGGTCGCGCAGCGAGGCCATAGCCACGGGTCGCGCAGCGAGGCCATAGCCACGGGTCGCGCAGCGAGGCCATAGCCACGGGTCGCGCAGCGAGGCCATAGCCACGGGTCGCGCAGCGAGGCCATAGCCACGGGTCGCGCAGCGAGGCCATAGCCACGGGTCGCGCAGCGAGGCCATAGCCACGGGTCGCGCAGCGAGGCCATAGCCACGGGTCGCGCAGCGAGGCCATAGCCACGGGTCGCGCAGCGAGGCCATAGCCACGGGTCGCGCAGCGAGGCCATAGCCACGGGTCGCGCAGCGAGGCCATAGCCACGGGTCGCGCAGCGAGGCCATAGCCACGGGTCGCGCAGCGAGGCCATAGCCACGGGTCGCGCAGCGAGGCCATAGCCACGGGTCGCGCAGCGAGGCCATAGCCACGGGTCGCGCAGCGAGGCCATAGCCACGGGTCGCGCAGCGAGGCCATAGCCACGGGTCGCGCAGCGAGGCCATAGCCACGGGTCGCGCAGCGAGGCCATAGCCACGGGTCGCGCAGCGAGGCCATAGCCACGGGTCGCGCAGCGAGGCCATAGCCACGGGTCGCGCAGCGAGGCCATAGCCACGGGTCGCGCAGCGAGGCCATAGCCACGGGTCGCGCAGCGAGGCCATAGCCACGGGTCGCGCAGCGAGGCCATAGCCACGGGTCGCGCAGCGAGGCCATAGCCACGGGTCGCGCAGCGAGGCCATAGCCACGGGTCGCGCAGCGAGGCCATAGCCACGGGTCGCGCAGCGAGGCCATAGCCACGGGTCGCGCAGCGAGGCCATAGCCACGGGTCGCGCAGCGAGGCCATAGCCACGGGTCGCGCAGCGAGGCCATAGCCACGGGTCGCGCAGCGAGGCCATAGCCACGGGTCGCGCAGCGAGGCCATAGCCACGGGTCGCGCAGCGAGGCCATAGCCACGGGTCGCGCAGCGAGGCCATAGCCACGGGTCGCGCAGCGAGGCCATAGCCACGGGTCGCGCAGCGAGGCCATAGCCACGGGTCGCGCAGCGAGGCCATAGCCACGGGTCGCGCAGCGAGGCCATAGCCACGGGTCGCGCAGCGAGGCCATAGCCACGGGTCACGCCGGGCGCAGCGAGGCCATAGCCACGGGTCACGCCGGGCGCAGCGAGGCCATAGCCACGGGTCACGCCGGGCGCAGCGAGGCCATATACAGTGGTGATAGAAGTGTTTGAGCCAATGTCAAATGTTGCAATTTTTTCCACCTACACAGAATGGAGGAGTCGGTAATTTCTATTGTAGGTGACTTCACCTGTGAGAGACAGAATCTAAAAATAAAATCCATAAAATCACATAGCAGGATTTTTACATAATTAATTATGATTTTATTGCATGAAATAAGTATTTGATCAGTGACCAACCAGCAAGATTTCTGCTCTCACAGACCTGCTAGTTTTCTGTAAGAAGCCTCCTACTCTGCACTCATTACCTGTATTAATTGCAGCTGTCCACACATTCAATCACACTCCAACCTCTCTACCATGGCCAAGACCAAAGAGCTGACTAAGGACACCAGGGATAGAATTGTAGACCTGCACAAGACTGGGATAGGCTACAGGACAATAGACAAGCAGCTAGGTGAGAAGGCAACAACTGTTGGCACAATTGTTATAAAATGGAAGGAAAAAAAAAGATGAATGTCAATTTTCCTCAGTCTCCATGCAAAATCTCACCTCGTGGGGTGAGGATGATTCTCAGAAAGGTCAGGAATCAGCCCAGAAGTACACGGGAGGGCCCAGTCAATGACCTGAAGAGAGCTGGGACCACAGCCTCAAATATTACTGTTAGTAATACACTATACGGTCATGGATTAATATTCTGCAGGGCACACAAGGTCCCCCTGCTCACATCAGGACATGTCCAGGACCGTTTGTAGTTTACCAATGACCATCTGGATGATCCAGAGGAGACATGGCAGAAGGCCATGTGGTCAGAGACCAAAAGAGAACTTTTTAGTTATCAAGGCCACACGCCGTGTTTAAAGGAAGAAGAATAGTACAAAACCTAGAACACCATCCCAACAGTGAATCATGGTGGGGAAACATCATACTTTGGGGGTGTTTTTCTGCAAAAGGAACAGGACGACTGCACCGTATTGAAGGGAGGATGGATGGGGTCATGTATCATGAGATTTTGGTCAACAACATCCTTCCCTCAGTAACAGCATTGAAGATGCGTCGTGGCTGGGTCTTCCAGCATGACAATGACCCGAAACACATGGCCAGGGCAACTAGGGAGAGGCACCATAACGCAAAAGAAAGTCTTTGTAGGGAGCTGAAACTCAATGTTGCCCAGAGAGAGCCACGAAACCTTAAAGATCTGGAGAAGATCTGTATGGGGGAGGGGGAGAAGATCTGTATGGGGGAGGGGGCCAAAATCCCTGCTGCAGTGTGTGCACACCTGGTGAAGAACCACAGGAAACGTCCGACCTCTGCAATTACAAAGGTTTCTGCACCAAATATTAAAGTTCTCTTTTTTCAGTTTTTTTTTAGTTTCAATCTCTCACAGGTGAAGACTATGATCAAAATGATAGATCTCTCCATTCTTGTAGGAGCAAATCAGCAGCGTATCAAACACTTATTTTCCCCAGTGTATACCCTAATCCTGCCCCTCCTCTCACTCCACCCACTCAATATGCGCCCCCACTCCCCCACCTACCTCCCTTCCCATCCCCTCTCCCTGCCCCCACCTCTCACCCGCCTCACCCCACCTCCCTCCCCATCCCCTCTCCCTGCCCGCATCTCTCAGCCACCCACACACCCCTCACCCCACCACTCTCCCCTCTCCCTTTCCGCACCTCTCACCCCGCCCCCACACCCCTCTCACCTCACCCCCATCCTCACTCTACCCACACAATAGGCACCCCCACTCCCCGCCCCCACCTCCCTCCCATCCCCTCTCCCTGCCCCCACCTCTCACCTGCCTCACCCCACCCCCTCTCCCTGCCCCGCCTCTCACCCTCTCCCCCACCTCCCTCCCTCCCCATCCCCTCTCCCCCCACCACCTCCCTCCCCATCCCCTCTCCCCCCCACCACCACCCTCCCCATCCCCTCCCCCACCTCCCTCCCTCCCCCACCTCCCCCCCTCCCCCACCTCCCCCCCATCCCCTCTCCCCCACCTCCCTCCCTCCCCCACCTCATCCCCTCTCCCCCACCTCCCTCCCTCCCCATCCCCTCTCCCCCACCTCCCTCCCTCCCCATCCCCTCTCCCCCACCTCCCTCCCCATCCCCTCTCCCCCACGTCTCACCCTGCCTCACCCCACCTCCCTCCCCATCCCCTCTCCGCACCTCTCACCCCACCCCCCTTCCCCTCACCCAGGCCGCACCTCCCACCCCGCCTCCACACGCAGCTTGTTACCCCACCCCCACCTCTCACCCGGCTTATCCAGAGCGTCACGCAGCATCTTCTCGGTCTCCTTACAGTCCCGCCGCGTCTCGTGATCCAGGTGCTTCCCGTACATGTGGATCCATTCCTGCAGGCTGCTGAGAGGGGCCGCTCCCTGTGGGGGGACATGATGAAGATCAGCCTGACATTTTGGGAGTCTCCCCCATGAACGGAGGTCTGGGCACACACCTTGGTGGTCTTCTGGGTGACGGATGCCCCTCTATTAATCAACAGCTGTGCGACATGGAAGTTCCCGCTGGACAGAGCATCATGGAGGGGGGTGATCCCTTCACATAACGGACCCCCCGGATCATTAATGTTGGCTCCTCTCTCTAACAGGAGCTGGACAATATCTGGGGACGACACAATAATCAGACCTGGGAGGAGGATTCGCCAGGAGGGCGGGGCGCACAGTAAGGGGAGGTGCCAGATGGATGTGATAGGCAGATGAGAAAGCAGAGGACGCGCACTCCGGCCGGGGGTCTCACCCAAATGTCCATGGTTGCAGGCTTCATGAAGTGGGGTCCAGCCGCAGTAATCTCGGGGGTTCAGGGGGTGGCCCTAGAATAAAGGATGCATGGGTAATACCATAATGCCCCCAGGTCCACATGGAGTGAGGGGTGGTCCTCACTCACCTTCTCCAGCAGGCTCTGCACCATCTTGGCGTTCCCCTCAATACAGGCGCGATGCAGAACTGTCTCCCCCTTCTCGTTGCGGCGATTCCACTAATGAAAGATAGCAAGGGTTAATGGCCTCAACGTGGAGCGTCCACACCTTGCTGGTCCCAGGAGCTTGCACTCACCCGGGTGGCCCTCCTCCGCCCCGGCATAGACTTCTCGTAGCCCTCCAGCTCGTCATCTTCTGGAAGTCACAAGAGGCGCAGTCAGAAACGGAAGAGATGGAGGACAAAACGCCGCACCGATACCCACCGCTCTGGGACAGCTCTAGCTCGCTTTCCTGCAGGGGCTCGCTGTTCTCCATGTCCTCGTCCTCGCTGCTCTCCTCGGCGTCACCGCTGCACAGGTCATGTAACTGCGCCTCTGTGTCCCCAACGTCAGGGGCCCCCCACTTCTGCTGCACAGCCAGGAGCTGACGCAGAACTTTCCTCTGGAACGGAGAAGGAAGGATTGGGGTTATCGAGGAGAGACTCCGAGAGGCGCCACTGTACCCCGGCCGCCCATCTGTAGCCTGATCACCTCTGGTAACGATGGGCCGGGTGTTCCTGGGGTTGGACACCTGCTGCAGAGGGTCTTCGGGGATTTGGGAACTAGATGCCCCATCAACACCAACACAAATGTGGCAGCGGCAGTGCGGCTCATGTGGTGGCACGCCCCATTGGTGTGCGACTCCTCATTAATGGCGACACTGGCATCAGACCGTAATGCTGCCAGAAGGTACCCAGATTAGAGAGGCGGGCGTAAAACAGGCGCAGCAGCAGGGCTGAACTCTCCGAGACAGATTAATAAAGAAGGGGAGAGGCCAGGTTCCTTCTCGCTCGGTCTTGACACTTTCAAAGACAGAGAACCTTTTCAAAACCAGTAGCAGCCGTCTGTGGGTAACACCTAGCCAAACCTCTGAGGAAGAGGTCTAGTGATGTACTGCACCAAATGCGTCAGACTCTGCCCACAACCATCTTCATCAATGACCTGACACTTACTACACAGCTCCAGAACCAATCTTACTACACAGCTCCAGAACCAATCTCACTACACAGCTCCAGAACCAAGCCAAAAACAGATATACAGAACCTTACTACACAGCTCCAGAACCAAGCCAAAAACAGATATACAGAACCTTACTACACAGCTCCAGAACCAAGCCGAAAACAGATATACAAAACCTTACTACACAGATCCAGAACAAACCTTACTACAAGGATCCAGAACCAATCTTACTACACAGCTCCAGAACCAAGCCAAAAACAGATATACAGAACCTTACTACACAGCTCCAGAACCAAGCCAAAACATAGATCCAGAACAAACCTTACTGCACAGCTCCAGAACCAAGCCAAAAACAGATATACAGAACCTTACTACACAGCTCCAGAACCAAGCCAAAACATAGATCCAGAACAAACCTTACTGCACAGCTCCAGAACCAAGCCAAAAACAGATACAGAACCTTACTACACAGCTCCAGAACCAAGCCAAAACATAGATCCAGAACAAACCTTACTGCACAGCTCCAGAACCAAGCCGAAAACAGATATACAGAACCTTACTACACAGATCCAGAACAAACCTTACTACAAGGATCCAGAACCAATCTTACTACACAGCTCCAGAACCAAGCCAAAAACAGATATACAGAACCTTACTATACAGCTCCAGAACCAAGCCAAAACATAGATCCAGAATAAACCTTACTACACAGCTCCAGAACCAAGCCAAAAACAGATATACAGAACAAACCTTACTGCACAGCTCCAGAACCAAGCCAAAAACAGATATACAGAACCTTACTGCACAGATCCAGAACCAAGCTAAAACATAGATCCAGAACAAACCTTACTGCACAGCTCCAGAACCAAGCCAAAAACAGATATACAGAACACCTTACTACACAGCTCCAGAACCAAGCCAAAAACAGTTATACAGAACCTTACTACACAGCTCCAGAACCAAGCCAAAAGCAGATATACAGAACCTTACTACACAGCTCCAGAACCAATCTTACTGCACAGAACCAGAACCAAGCCAAAACATAGATCCAGAACAAACCTTACTGCACAGCTCCAGAATCAAGCCAAAAACAGATATGCAGAACCTTACTACACAGCTCCAGAACCCATCTTACTGCACAGATCCAAAACCAAGCCAAAAACAGATAAACAGAACCTTACTACACAGCTCCAGAACCAAGCCAAAAACAGATATACAGAACCTTACTACACAGCTCCAGAACCAATCTTACTGCACAGAACCAGAACCAAGCCAAAACATAGATCCAGAACAAACCTTACTGCACAGCTCCAGAATCAAGCCAAAATCAGATATACAGAACCTTACTACACAGCTCCAGAACCAAGCCAAAACATAGATCCAGAACAAACCTTACTGCACAGCTCCAGAATCAAGCCAAAAACAGATATACAGAACCTTACTACACAGCTCCAGAACCAAGCCAAAAACAGATATACAGAACCTTACTACACAGCTCCAGAACCAATCTTACTGCACAGAACCAGAACCAAGCCAAAACATAGATCCAGAACAAACCTTACTGCACAGCTCCAGAATCAAGCCAAAATCAGATATACAGAACCTTACTACACAGCTCCAGAACAAACCTTACTGCACAGCTCCAGAATCAAGCCAAAAACAGATATACAGAACCTTACTACACAGCTCCAGAATCAAGCCAAAAACAGATATGCAGAACCTTACTACACAGCTCCAGAACCCATCTTACTGCACAGATCCAGAACCAAGCCAAAAACAGATAAACAGAACCTTACTACACAGCTCCAGAACCAATCTTACTACACAGCTCCAGAACCAATCTTACTACACAGCTCCAGAACCAAGCCAAAAACAGATAAACAGAACCTTACTACACAGCTCCAGAACCAATCTTACTACACAGCTCCAGAACCAATCTTACTACACAGCTCCAGAACCAAGCCAAAAACAGATATACAGAACCTTACTACACAGCTCCAGAACCAAGCCAAAACATAGATCCAGAACAAACCTTACTGCACAGCTCCAGAATCAAGCCAAAAACAGATATACAGAACCTTACTACACAGCTCCAGAACCAAGCCAAAACATAGATCCAGAACAAACCTTACTGCACAGCTCCAGAATCAAGCCAAAATCAGATATACAGAACCTTACTACACAGCTCCAGAATCAAGCCAAAAACAGATATGCAGAACCTTACTACACAGCTCCAGAACCCATCTTACTGCACAGATCCAGAACCAAGCCAAAAACAGATAAACAGAACCTTACTACACAGCTCCAGAACCAATCTTACTACACAGCTCCAGAACCAAGCCAAAAACAGATAAACAGAACCTTACTACACAGCTCCAGAACCAATCTTACTACACAGCTCCAGAACCAAGCCAAAAACAGATATACAGAACCTTACTACACAGCTCCAGAACCAAGCCAAAACATAGATCCAGAACAAACCTTACTGCACAGCTCCAGAATCAAGCCAAAAACAGATATACAGAACCTTACTACACAGCTCCAGAACCAAGCCAAAACATAGATCCAGAACAAACCTTACTGCACAGCTCCAGAATCAAGCCAAAATCAGATATACAGAACCTTACTACACAGCTCCAGAATCAAGCCAAAAACAGATATGCAGAACCTTACTACACAGCTCCAGAACCCATCTTACTGCACAGATCCAGAACCAAGCCAAAAACAGATAAACAGAACCTTACTACACAGCTCCAGAACCAATCTTACTACACAGCTCCAGAACCAAGCCAAAAACAGATAAACAGAACCTTACTACACAGCTCCAGAACCAATCTTACTACACAGCTCCAGAACCAAGCCAAAAACAGATATACAGAACCTTACTACACAGCTCCAGAACCAAGCCAAAACATAGATCCAGAACAAACCTTACTGCACAGCTCCAGAATCAAGCCAAAAACAGATATACAGAACCTTACTACACAGCTCCAGAACCAAGCCAAAACATAGATCCAGAACAAACCTTACTGCACAGCTCCAGAATCAAGCCAAAATCAGATATACAGAACCTTACTACACAGCTCCAGAATCAAGCCAAAAACAGATATGCAGAACCTTACTACACAGCTCCAGAACCCATCTTACTGCACAGATCCAGAACCAAGCCAAAAACAGATAAACAGAACCTTACTACACAGCTCCAGAACCAATCTTACTACACAGCTCCAGAACCAAGCCAAAAACAGATAAACAGAACCTTACTACACAGCTCCAGAACCAATCTTACTACACAGCTCCAGAACCAAGCCAAAAACAGATATACAGAACCTTACTACACAGCTCCAGAACCAAGCCAAAACATAGATCCAGAACAAACCTTACTGCACAGCTCCAGAATCAAGCCAAAAACAGATATACAGAACCTTACTACACAGCTCCAGAACCAAGCCAAAACATAGATCCAGAACAAACCTTACTGCACAGCTCCAGAATCAAGCCAAAATCAGATATACAGAACCTTACTACACAGCTCCAGAATCAAGCCAAAAACAGATATGCAGAACCTTACTACACAGCTCCAGAACCCATCTTACTGCACAGATCCAGAACCAAGCCAAAAACAGATAAACAGAACCTTACTACACAGCTCCAGAACCAATCTTACTACACAGCTCCAGAACCAAGCAAAAAACAGATATACAGAACCTTACTACACAGCTCCAGAACCAAGCCAAAACATAGATCCAGAACAAACCTTACTGCACAGCTCCAGAATCAAGCCAAAAACAGATATACAGAACCTTACTACACAGCTCCAGAACCAAGCCAAAACATAGATCCAGAACAAACCTTACTGCACAGCTCCAGAATCAAGCCAAAAACAGATATACAGAACCTTACTACACAGCTCCAGAACCCAGCCAAAAACAGATATACAGAACCTTACTACACAGTTCGAGAACATTACTACACAGATCCAGAGAAACTTTACTACACAGATCCAGACTAAACGTTACTACACAGATCCAGAACAATCCTTACTACATAACCAGAAAAACCTTACTGCACAGATCCAGACCAAACCTTACTACACAGAATCAGGACAAACCTTACTGTGCGGATCCAGAACTAAGCCAAAAACATAGATCCAGATATACCTTACTACACAGATTCAGAACAAAGCCAAAAACAGATACAGAACCAGTTTTACAACAAAGATCCAAAATCAACCTTGCTACAAAAATATAGAGTTCATTATAAGAAAAAAAAAAAAACCATCAGCTCATCAAAAAAAAATAATCACAGAATAACCATGGATAAAGAGGGCATCCGACGCTTTGATCTTTGGGACCGATATCCACGAGGAGGCAGAGAGACTAAAAGGAGGAATGTCATCCAGAACAAGAACTTATGCGACCCTAGATACCTTCTATTCAGCTAGGGCAGGAGGCGCTGCCATGCTTCGCTTTTCCTCATCATTTGTCTTCCTGAAGCTCCTGAATACTCTTCTGAGTTTACCACCTTACAGTTACCGATCTTTTATTCATACTTTTTAGCTTTGATGGTCAGTTTTCTTCCAGGTGTGCATTTGTCCAATGGGCACCAGCTTTTTCCCACCTGCGCTAGCAAATCTATGCATGCTGCGGTGGGAGGGAAGGTTCATTCACGTGGGTCATTAAACCCATCAGATGAGGGGAGCGGCAGAAAGCTTCAGCCACCCGAGAAGCATGGAACCCTGCGGCTAAATGCACGCCACGCTACGGGTGTCATCACCGGTATTTCTCATGTACTTGTACACTTTTTACAAGTTTTAATATTATTGTGACATTTTGTTCCTTGTGTTTTGCAGTGTTTCCCATGTCAGTTTTGTATCTATAATGAAGCGCGAGTCTTTCACTCCCGTAACGTCAGTTCCAGGACATGAAATGCACATTTATTTCCCAGGATTTTTCATTTATTAATGAGAAGTGTGGTTTGAAGCGTGGAAGTGTTACATCTCCCTGTTTTCCTTTGGGATTTTTAACCCTTATATTTTTACGCAGTTTTGAATAAACTTTGAAATTTTATCAATTCCGATGCTGGACAACATCCATCTGTTTAGTCACATAGACCCACAACTGACTTGCCTACATACAGCGAGTTCCAGAAATCTTTTTCCACTGACAAAAAAATCTTTGTGATTTCAGCTCTGAAGGCTGCTATTTTACAATTGAAGTGGAGACGTCCTAAGGTCTGGAGGCCATGGCTGTCACCACCGCTGGTCTCCTCTGGTGTGAGGTTCTGCAGCAATGATGGCCTGAAGTCTGGAGGCCACGGATATCACCATTGCTGGTCTCCTCTGGTGTGAGACTCTGCAGCAATAATGGCCTGATGTCTAGAGGCCATGGATGTCACCATCGCTGGTCTCCTCTGGTGTGAGGCTTTGCAGCAATGATGTCCTGAAGTCTGGAGGCTATGGCTGTCACCATCGCTGGTCTCCTACGGTGTGAGGCTTTCCAGCAATGACAGCCTGAAGTCTGGAGGCCATTGCTGTCACCATCGCTGGTCTCCTCTGGTGTGAGGCTTTGCAGCAATGATATCCTGAGGTCTGGAGGCCATGGATGTCACCATCGCTGGTCTCCTCTAGTGTGAGGCTTTGCAGCAATGATGTCCTGAAGTCTAGAGGCCATGGATGTCACCATCGCTGGTCTCCTCTGGTGTGAGGCTTTGCAGCAATGATGTCCTGAAGTCTGGAGGCCATGGATGTCACCATCGCTGGTCTCCTCTAGTGTGAGGCTTTGCAGCAATGATGTCCTGAAGTCTAGAGGCCATGGATGTCACCATCGCTGGTCTCCTCTAGTGTGAGGCTTTGCAGCAATGATGTCCTGAAGTCTAGAGGCCATGGATGTCACCATCGCTGGTCTCCTCTAGTGTGAGGCTTTGCAGCAATGATGTCCTGAAGTCTAGAGGCCATGGATGTCACCATCGCTGGTCTCCTCTGGTGTGAGGCTTTGCAGCAATGATGTCCTGAAGTCTGGAGGCCATGGCTGTCACTGTCGCTGGTCTCCTCTGGTGTGAGGCTTTGCAGCAATGATGTCCTGAAGTCTAGAGGCCATGGATGTCACCCTCACTGGTCTCCTCTGGTGTGAGGCTTTGCAGCAATGATGGCCTGAAGTCTGGAGGCCATGGCTGTCACCATCGCTGGTCTCCTCTGGTGTGAGGCTTTGCAGCAATGATGTCCTGAGGTCTAGAGGCCATGGATATCACCATCACTGGTTTCTTCTGGTGTGATGCTTTGCAGCAATGATGGCCTGAAGTGTGGAGGCCATGGCTGTCACCATCGTTGGTCTCCTCTGGTGTGAGGCTTTGTCGCCTATCCTGCATTGACTTCTACAGTTGTTTGTGGCTTCTTCTGCCTTTTGCCTTCAGCCGGTGAAATGCGGCTTGATGGGCTGAGATCTGGTGAGGACTCAGCCATTGTAGAATATTCCACTTCTTTTCTTTCTCAGGATGTTTTGGGTCATTGTACATCTATCACCCCCTTAGTTAGGGAAACAATCTTAAAAAAAATGTATTTATTTCCATTTTCCCATTAGGGTTAGGGCCGAGATTAGGGTTAGGGGTGTGTTGGGGTTAGAGTTGGAGATAGAATTGGGGGGTTTCCACTCTTTAGGCACATCAGGGGCTTTCCAAATGCAACATGGCTTTCGACCTCAATTCCAGCCAATTCAGCGTTGAAAACGTCAAATGGCGCTCCTTCCCTTCCGAGTTCTGCCAAGCGCCCAAACAGTGGTTTACCCCCACATATGGTGTATCAGCGTACTCAGGACAAATTGCACAACAAGTTTTGGGGTCCAATTTGTCCTTTTACCCTTAGGAATATAAAAAATTGGGGGCAAAAATATCATTTTTGTGGAAAAAAAAAATGATTTTTTTTATTTTTATGGCTCTGTTATAAACTTCTGTGAAGATCTTGGGGGTTCAAAGTTCTCACCACATATCTAGATAAGTTCCTTGGGGCGTCTAGTTTCCAAAATGGTGTCATTTGTGGGGGGTTTCTACTGTTTAGGCTCATCAGGGGCTCTCCAAATTCGATATGGCGTCAAGCCAATTCTGCACTGAAAAATTCAAACGGCGCTCCTTCCCTTCTGAGCTCTGCCATGCGCCCAAACAGTGGTTCCCCCCAAATATCAGGTATCAGCGTACTCAGGACAAATTGCACAATAACGTTTGCAGTCCAATTTCTCCTGTTACCCTTGGGAAAATAAAAAAAATTGGACCTGAAGTAATTTTTTTGTGAAAAAAAGTTAAATGTTCATTTTTTTTAAAAACATTTCAAAAATTCCTGTGAAGCCCCTGAAGGGTTAATAAACTTCTTGAATGTGGTTTTGAGCACCTTGAGGGGTGCAGTTTTTAGAATGGTGTCACTTTTGGGTATTTCTTATCATATAGACCCCTCAAAGTGAGTTCACATGTGATGTGGTCCCTAAAATAAAATGGTGTTGTAAAAATGAGAAATCGCTGGTCAACTTTTAACCCTTATAACTTCCTAACAAAAAATATTTTGGTTCCCAAATTGTGCTGATGTAAAGTAAACATGTGGGAAATGTTAGTTATTAAGTTTTTTGTGTGCTGTATCTCTGTGATTTAAGGTCATAAAAATTCAAAGTTTCAAAATTTTCACCAAATTTCAGTTTTTTTTCACAAATAAACACAAGATATATGAATGAAATGTTCCCACTAACATGAAGGACAATATGTCACGAGAAAACAATGTCAGAATCACCGGGATCCATGGAAGCTCCGGAGTTATCACCTCATACAGGGACAGTGGTCAGAAGTGTAAGAATTGGCCGGGGCAAGAAGGTGCAGACCACCCTCGGGGGTAAAGGGGCTACATGTTTCTGGTAAAGTCTACTCCGACCTTGCTTTTGCTTATTAGTGGTCTGCACCTTGTGGTGACCCCTCGGTATTTGCTCTCACAAAGTCTTCCCGTTATGGCGGACTTAGTCGCAGACTTCCTGGAGAGTTCGGGGGAAACATTGGGCGATCATCCACCACTGGCGTCTTCCAGGGACGTCCAGGACTTTTAGTTCCCAGCTCACCAGTGGGCTCATCTGCAGAATGTACAAACTCTTCATCACTCTGCTCCTAACATTTCTAAAATGCTGAACCTTGTGTCACTGTCCAAATATTTCTGGAAGGGATAAGGGAACCAAACACTAGGGAAGGGGGAAGTGGAGACCCCTAGACAGATCTAACGTTACCCTGTCTGCCCTATCATCCCTATATAGATTCTGCATCTATCGCCGAGCAGGATACCTAATCCCTGCCCGACCCTGGCAATAAGCCCTGCGCCTGGAAGGACAGGATGAGCGCTAGTCAATCCCTACTACCACTAAAGACAGATGGGATACACAAACAAGGGGGAACACTTAGCGCGAGTAGACTCAGAGAGAAACACCGACGCCCTCCAAACACCAAAGAGGAAGATAGCTGACTGCAATAGCTCCAAGCCTCAACAGGGAACTGGAAATAGAAATATCAACCGCAATTCCCAGCAGTAAGCTGGGGGTTATAAACATCCCGGTCCAGGGGTCAACTAGAGCCGGGGTAAGATGCCACTGGGTCTAAAGTCAGAAGAACCAGGAAGGACTCTGCAAAGCCAACCGCTGAGACATTCTGCAGATAGATGCAATGCAACAGTCACCCCGACACAAGCTCATTAAATAGATACAAAACCAGAATGATTACACAGCCATAGGAACAGAACCAAGCTGAGCCCAGACTGTGACCTCGTCCCTGGGGAAGTGCTGGAGGGGAGACGTGGGTTTATGCCCTTAATGGAGTCCGTGTGAGACCAGAGGATTTTCCTCCAGCACATCAGAGTGTTGTGAGGAGTGAGCTGCATAAACGACATCCATAGAGGGGGTGGGAGGGGGTCCGCCTTACCTCCACCTGCAGAGGCGGCACCGGCGTGTGCTGACAGGACCTGTGTGAGGTCACAGTCATGTGATCAGTCACATGGAGGAGTCACACGGTCTGGGGCTGAAATAGCCGGGCTCCGGGAGGAAGTCTTTGTTCAGCAAAACGCAAAGAACGGAGTCTGTTACAGAATTTAGCGGTCTTTGTTGTTTTCCAGAAGGGCAGTGCTTACTTTCCCCTCCTTGTTGGTTTATGCCAACATATAATAAACCAACCAAAGACTTAAAGAGACAGTGTTCCTGTCCTTCCTAGCTCCGTGTATTGCCAACTACCACAATACATGCAGCACGATTTCACAGAACGGTCAGTAACCGATCAGTGCACATCGGCTGCCATTGTTCTCGGCAGCACGTTTACACAGAACGATCAGTAACAGATCAGTGCACATCGGCTACCATTGTTCTCGGCAGCACGTTTACACAGAACGATCAGTAACAGATCAGTGCACATCGGCTGCCATTGTTCTCGGCAGCACGTTTATACAGAACGATCAGTAACAGATCAATGCACATCAGCTGTCATTGGTTTCGGCAGCACGTTTACACAGAACAATCAGAAACAGATCTGTTGTGAGCTCATTTTCTCGTTCACCTTTGATGTCCGATGAACTCCCTCTGCTGGTGAAAGGAAGTGGTGAAACTGATTTGGATGGGAGAAACCTGTCACCTGAACAGGTGGATTGCGATTGGACATCCGGAATCTCTGAGTGGATATAAGGCAGCCGACGCCCTGTAGGGTTGCTGGTGATTTCTCTGCTCTGAGCTCTGGCCTCCAGTTCAGTTCCTGTCTTCTAAAGCTAAGTTTTGCTCTATTATTGTTCCATGAGATTTTGTCTGATTTGCTTAGTTTTGTGTTCTGCCAGCCCCGGCTGGGGCTCTGCTGAATTTCCATTTTTGTCCCTGATCGGTTAAATCTCTTTTGCTCTGTCTTCAGAATATATCGGAGTGCTGATATAGGGATTTTGAAGTCTAGCGACTTCAGGGCCGTTTTTCCTATCAGACGTGTTGGGACATTTTTGGTAGGGTTTTTGCGAATTGCAGCCAGCATCTTTTCTGTCCTTTCCTATCTAGTTAGTTGGGCCCCATCGCTTGCTCTGCCTGTCTTTCTGTCTGTGTTTTCATCTGTTTTCACCGACAATAAATGTTGGGGACTGTCTATTGCTTTGGGGTCTGCTCTGGGGCAGTTTAGATTTCCCCTTTCTTTCTTTAGGCTTATTTAGTTCTCCGGCTGTGAAGAGGCGTCTAGGACCACCGTAGGAACGCTCCACGGCTACTGTTAGTTGTTGTGAATAGGATCAGGGGTCTGCAATCTGCTAGCTACCAACCTCTCCGGTTTTCTGGACTTAGCTTGCATTTTTGTTTTTTCCTCCTCCTGTGACTCATTCATAACACAGATCATTGCACATCGGCTGCCATTGTTCTCGGCAGCACGATTAATAATAATAATAATAATCTTTATTTATATAGCGCCAACATATTCCGCAGCGATTTACAGTTTAACAGTTTCAAAACACAAGTCATAAGTAACAACATTAACAATACAATAAAGCAAAATAAGACGAAATAAGCCGCCCCTGCTGGTGAGAGCTTACAATCTACAATGAGGTGGGGGAGATACAGAGGACAGGGGTATATTTACAATGATGGTCCGGACATCTTGAGGGAGTGAGGGATGGATGGAGATAGTGAATGGGCTACACACGCACACTTACACATAGAATGACTTTGATTAGTGAACGTGATAGGCCGCTCTGAACAAATGTGTTTTGAGGGAGCGCCTAAAACTGTGCAAACTGTGGTTAGTCCTAATTTCTAGGGGTAGAGCATTCCAGAGGATAGGAGAAGCACGGAAGAAGTCTTGGAGTCGGGAGTGGGAGGTACGGATTAGTGCAGAGGTTAGTCGAAAGTCGTTTGCAGAGCGCAGCGGTTGGTTAAGCCGATAGACAGAAATGAGGGAGGAGATGTAGGGGGGTGCTGCACCGTGGAGAGCTTTGTGGGTGAGAACAAGTACTTTGAATTGGATCCTATAATAAATGGGCAGCCAGTGTAATGACTGACGAAGAGCAGACACGTCCGAGTACCGATTAGCCAGATGCACAACCCTGGCTGCTGCATTAAGTATGGACTGGAGAGGGGATAGTCGAGTGAAGGGGAGGCCAATTAATAGAGCGTTGCAGTAGTCCAGGCGGGAGTGGATCAATGCTACAGTGAGGGTTTTTGTTGTTTCCATGGTGAGAAAAGGGCGGATTCTAGAGATGTTCTTTTGGTGTAAGCGGCAAGAGCGGGCAAGAGATTGTATATGGGATGTGAAGGAGAGGTTGGTGTCAAACATAACACCCAGACAGCGTGCCTGCTGCCGGGGTGTTATTGTGGTACCACCCACGGAGAGGGAAATGTCAGATTTAGGGCGATTAGTGGATGGCGGGAGCAGAAGAAGTTGAGTTTCAGATAGAGAGCGGACATGATATTGGAGACTTCGGACAGACAGTCACTGGCGATCTGTAGTACAGCGGGGGTAAGGTCGGGGAATGACGTACAGTCATATATAAAAGTTTGGGCACCCCTATTAATGTTAACCTTTTTTCTTTATAACAATTTTGGTTTTTGCAACAGCTATTTCAGTTTCATATATCTAATAACTGATGGACTCAGTTATATTTCTGGAATCAAATGAGGTTTATTGTACTAACAGAAAATGTGCAATCTGCATTTAAACAAAATTTGACCGGTGCAAAAGTATGGGCACCCTTATCATTTTCTTGATTTGAACACTCCTAACTACTTTTTACTGACTTCCTGAAGCACTAAATTGGTTTTGTAACCTCATTGAGCTTTGAACTTCATAGCCAGGTGTATCCAATCATGAGGAAAGGTATTTAAGGTGGCCACTTGCAAGTAGTTCTCCTATTTGATTGTCCTATGAAGAGTGGCATCATGGGCTCCTCAAAACAACTCTCAAATGATCTGAAAACAAAGATTATTCAACATAGCTTTTCAGGGGAAGGATACAAAAAGTTGTCTCAGAGATTTAACCTGTCAGTTTCCACTGTGAGGAACATAGTAAGGAAATGGAAGAACACAGGTACAGTTCTTGTTAAGCCCAGAAGTGGCAGGCCAAGAAAAATATCAGAAAGGCAGAGAAGAAGAATGGTGAGAACAGTCAAGGACAATCCACAGACCACCTCCAAAGACCACTGTATATCGGTCAACAATACAGCGCACTTTGCACAAGGAGAAGCTGTATGGGAGAGTGATGCGAAAGAAGCCGTTTCTGCAAGCACGCCACAAACAGAGTCGCCTGAGGTCTGCAAAAGCACATTTGGACAAGCCAGTTACATTTTGGAAGAAGGTCCTGTGGACTGATGAAACAAAGATTGAGTTGTTTGGTCATACAAAAAGGCGTTATGCATGGAGGCTAAAAAACAGCATTCCAAGAAAAACACTGGCTACCGACAGTAAAATTTGGTGGAGGTTCCATCATGCTTTGGGGCTGTGTGGCCAATGCCGGCACCGGGAATCTTGTTAAAGTTGAGGGTCGCATGGATTCAACTCAGTATCAGCAGATTCTTGACAATAATGTGCAAGAATCAGTGACGAAGTTGAAGTTACGCAGGGGATGGATATTTCAGCAAGACAATGATCCAAAGCACCGCTCCAAATCTACTCAGGCATTCATGCAGAGGAACAATTACAATGTTCTGGAATGGCCATCCCAGTCCCCAGACCTGAATATCATTGAACATCTGTGGGATGATTTGAAGCGGGCTGTCCATGCTCGGCGACCATCAAACTTAGCTGAACTGGAATTGTTTTGTAAACAGGAATGGTCACAAATACCTTCATCCAGGATCCAGGAATCATTAATAGCTACAGGAAGCGACTAGAGGCTGTTATTTTTTGCAAAAGGAGGATCTACGAAATATTAATGTCACTTTTATGTTGAGGTGCCCATACTTTTGCACCGGTCAAATTTTGTTTACATGCAGATTGCACATTTTCTGTTAGTACAATAAACCTCATTTGAATCCAGAAATATAACTGAGTCCATCAGTTATTAGATATATGAAACTGAAATAGCTGTTGCAAAAACCAAAATTGTTATAAAGAAAAAAGGTTAACATTAATAGGGGTGCCCAAACTTTAAAATATGACTGTATATAGTTGTGTGTCATCAGCATAAAGATGGTACTGATTACACAGAATGATCAGTAACAGATCAGTGCACATCAGCTGCCATTGTTCTCCGCAGCACGTTTACACAGAACGATCAGTAACAGATCAGTGCACATCGGCTGCCATTGTTCTCGGCAGCACGTTTACACAGAACGATCAGTAACAGATCAGTGCACATCGGCTGCCATTGTTCTCCGCAGCACGATTACACAGAACGATCAGTAACAGATCAATGCACATCAGCTGTCATTGGTTTCGGCAGCACATTTAAACAGAACGATCAGTAACAGATCAGTGCACATCGGCTGCCATTGTTCTCCGCAGCACGTTTACACAGAACGATCAGTAACAGATCAGTGCACATCGGCTGCCATTGTTCTCGGCAGCACGTTTACACAGAACGATCAGTAACAGATTAGTGCAAATCGGCTGCCATTGTTCTCCGCAGCACGTTTACACAGAACGATCAGTAACAGATCAGTGCACATCGGCTGCCATTGTTCTCGGCAGCACGTTTACACAGAACAATCAGTAACAGATCAGTGCACATCGGCTGCCATTGTTCTCCGCAGCACGATTACACAGAACGATCAGTAACAGATCAATGCACATCAGCTGTCATTGGTTTCGGCAGCACGTTTACACAGAACAATCAGTAACAGATCACTGCACATCGGCTGCCATTGTTCTCCGCAGCACGTTTACACAGATCAGTAACAGATCAGTGCACATTGGTTGCCATTGTTCTTGTTTACACAGAATGACAATGCATGTAACACATCTACATTCCATATACTACGACATACACGGGAAATGGGGTAGCCACACAGCACTCCCCTCCGGAGCGGCTCGTGCCCAGCCTAAACGTCTGAAGATGCTCTGATGGATGAGGGCAGCACCAGGGGCACTCCGTGATGTCACCTCAGCGGTCTGCAGCCAGGAACATTCTGTCCTGGAATAGGGAGGTGATACTGCACACCGCTAGATGGGACAGCAGCGGGGCCTCCGGTTACTGCGGTGCACGTCCTCACCTGCAGGTGGGGGTCTCTGGTCTCTCGAGCGCACGTCAAGGCACTGGATAGGCAACTCTGCACCTCTCGATACTCCTGAGTGTCTTCCTCCACCGCCACCGCCATGTTCATCCATGTCTTACACTCCTGGAAGGCCGGAGCATCCATCAGTCCTAACAACAAGCTCCTCCCCATCTCGCGAGCTCTTCTATACCTATATCTTCTCTCCCACCATCCCCCTCACCTCGCGGGGTTTCCCCCTCCCACCATCCCCCTCACCTCCCGGGAGTTCCCCCTCACCTCGCGGGGGTTCCCCCTCCAACCATCCCCCTCACCTCGCGGGGGATCCCCCTCCCACCATCTCACCATCCCCCTCACCTCGCGGGGGATCCCACTCCCACCATCCCCCTCACCTCGCGGGGGTTCCCCCTCCTCAGGTCCAGCTCAGCTCGATAGTGCTCCAGGGCCTGCTGGTAGTCCTTCAGATCGGCAAACGTGGCAGCCAAAGACACGTGGATGACAGCGAGCTCCCGGTCCGGACGGCCCAAGGACTCAGCACAGCTCAGCTACAAGAGAGCAAGTAAACTGTCTGCAGAAAAACGGACCAGACTTCATGACAGTGCTGCCCCAGGACCCCTCAGAAGTGGGCGAACCCTGAAATAACAGCCTGAAGAGCGCGAGACTGTACGCTGGCTCCACCGCCTCCAACCGGTAGTTGACTCCAGCCCCCCTTGTTCATCAGCCATATCGACCTCCCGCAACGCATCGGTCAGCTCCGCCGCCACACGCGTCCATCAGATCCGTCACCCTCCCCAACATCTGTCAGCTCTGCAGCCCCTCCCCACACACGTCCGTCGGCTAAGTTCCCCTCCCCCAACAGGTCCGCTGTCTTTGTCCCCGCCCACATACAAACATCTGTCAGCTACATCGACACCCCACCCCCACACACACTACCGTCACGGTATAGGCTACGATACACGGCGCTTCGTATCCCCCAGCAATAGACGGGACCCCTCACTACCGTCACGGTATAGGCTGCGATACACGGTGCTCCGTATCCCCCCAGCAATAGACAAGACCCCTCACTTCTGTTACGGTATAGGCTGCGATACACGACGCTCCATATCCCCCCAGCAATAGACGGGACCCCTCACTACCGTCACGGTATAGGCTGCGATACACTGCGCTCCGTATCCACCCAGCAATAGACAGGACCCCTCACTACCGTCACGGTATAGGCTGCGATACACTGCGCTCCGTATCCACCCAGCAATAGACAGGACCCCTCACTACCGTCACGGTATAGGCTGCGATACACTGCGCTCCGTATCCACCCAGCAATAGACAAGACCCCTCACTTCTGTTACGGTATAGGCTGCGATACACGGCGCTCCGTATCCCTCCAGCAATAGACGGGACCCCTCACTACCGTCACGGTATAGGCTGCGATACACGGCGCTTCGTATCCACCCAGCAATAGACGGGACCCCTCACTACCATCACGGTATAGGCTGCGATACACGGCGCTCCGTATCCACCCAGCAATAGACAAGACCCCTCACTTCTGTTACAGTATAGGCTGTGATACACGGCGCTCCGTATCCCCCCAGCAATAGACGGGACCCCTCACTATCGTCACGGTATAGGCTGCGATACACGGTGCTCCGTATCCCCCCAGCCAATAGACGGGACCCCTCACTACCGTCACGGTATAGGCTGCGATACACGGTGCTCCGTAGCCACCCAGCAATAGACGGGACCCCTCACTACCGTCACGGTATAGGCTGCGATACACGGTGCTCCGTATCCCCCCAGCCAATAGACGGGACCCCTCACTACCGTCACGGTATAGGCTGTGATACACGGCGCTCCGTATCCCCCCAGCAATAGACGGGACCCCTCACTACCGTCACGGTATAGCCTGCGATACACGGTGCTCCATATCCCCCAGCAATAGACAGGACCCCTCACTACCGTCACGGTATAGGCTGCGATACACGGTGCTCTGTATCCCCCTGTAATCTTAAGTAAAGTATGATGTTTCTGGAACATTCTAGAATCTCCCATTTCACTCTGATGAGAAAATCAGCCTGTCATAGTTGCAGCATCCCCCCTCCTTATTCACTTACAGCTCTCTGCCTGCATTTGGTAACAGGACACCGTCCATTTCCTGTGGAGCTAGGAATGTTAATTAAGCTGAGTGGAGAGGATGTCTTTTGTTCTCAAACATGTGGCTGAATAAAGCTATGGGAGATATTAAAACAAGTCATATCGCAAAAACCATGTGTGACAGGGATATAATAATTACATTTCTGCGTAGGGCACGAAACCAGCTTTCTAACCCCTAGTTTTCACGGTTCTAACCCCTCCAGAAACTGAGATATGGATTGCTCCCAAATGGAGTGTCTTAATTACGGCATGTTTGATGTTGTTTTATTGTATTCAATAGACTACAACCAATGATACCATGTGTGTGTTTATATGAGCTTCCCTCGTTCAGATATAGTTATAAGTTTTACAGTGAAATTGCAACTTGGAGAAAGGGGGGCTGAACTTCCCCAGACTGCCCCTTTCGTGATGTAACCGACCCTAGGCTATAAGGTACCCCTCCCTTACAATTCCGGAGTTGAAGCTGCAGATGCCATGCTAGAAAGACCTGCAGATGTCCGGGGATGTGTGGTTGGCTGCCCCTCCCCCAAGCCACATGGTGTGACGAACAGCGCGGCCGGTGCCAATATGTCACGATCCCACCGACACGGGTTTGTCAGCTGAAGGAGGGATGCGACGCACTGCCGGCACACGGCTATCACAGGCACAGTGGGGGCTTATCTTAGTTATCCCGCCACTGGTACCATGTGACAAAATATACAGCAAGCTATCCTTGCTCTAACAATTTAACGCAGGGGGGTATTTTGGATGCCCCACCACTGCTAACAACCTTCCAAGAACTACGGGGATTTATGTATATCCCACTTTCTCAGTTCCACTTTGGAACTTGCAGCTCTCCGGCGCCCCCCTTACCCTCAGGTCAGTCAGGGAACTGCACCTAGGATAATTAGTCGCCGGACGGGCTGCTTGTTGTGCACGGGCAATTAGACTACTGCAGTGAGGGAATTATCAATGCTGTGGCTGCAGCCCCTCATTCAGCAATACAAGACCCTTCCGGACTGCCAACTAGCCTAACCAACCGCACACACCACGCTGCCACCAGCCACGCTTTACTTAATCAAAGAGTTAATTAAGAGGGTCCGTGGCAAACCCCCAAATTAGTAGATATCTAAAAAAGGCGTATAGTTCGTTTCTTAGAGCATGAAGGCAGACTGAATAATTTAATCATTTATTCCCCAAATGGGCAGTAATTACATAGATAAAATTTGTTATAAAATTGAGACATTAAGTATGTACAATACAAATATATGAAAACAACAAGGATTAAAAGGCAGAAATTAACACTTACATGTGCTTAGGTGGTATTAGGCAGACCATGTGACTGGGGGATGGGCCGCTTAGCCAAACGTCCCCACTCATCTGGGGTTCTTGTCAGCATGGACTCTGCAGCTCCAACTGACTGGAATTTGGTATGGAATACCTTATAGCCTAGGGTCTGTGACCTAACGAAATGGGTGGTCTGGTGAGGTCCAACCCCCCTTTCTCTAAGTTATGATTTGGCTACAAAATTTAGAATAACTATATCTAAACGAGAAAAGCCTGTACCAACACACATAGGGCATCATTATTTGTGATTTATCGAATAGAATCTAACAACACCAAGCATGCCATAATTAAGACACTCCATTTGGGAGCAATCCATATCTCACTTTCTGGAGGGATTAGGATCATGAAAATTAGGGATTGGTAAGCTGGTTTCGTTGCCTACGCAGTTTTGTGACTATTATATCTCTGAGGGGTATGGTTTTTGCAATACGACTTGCTTTAATACTTCCCATATACTGGCATCCAGCCTCGTGGCCAGAACACAGAGATCTTTTCCATTTAGCTGTGCAGGGGGGGGGGGGGGGGGGAGGAGAAGGCTTCGAGAGGAAAGGCCCGGTAACAGGTTTCAGATGCAGGCAGAGAGCTGTACACACACACACACACACACACACACACACACTTGCTAAGGGGGGCAAAAGGAGGGAGCTGCAAAAGCTGACAGGCTACTATCTCATAGAATGGACGATTCTAGAAGATTACAGAAAACATCATACTTTGTAGACATTTTACATTACACATGGGCTGCCTAAAGTACCATAAGCAACTGTAAATGTAATTTCTGTTTTTCCATCCATGTTATTTTTATATTTGTAATGTACATATTTAATGTCTCAACTTTGTAACAACTTTTATCTGTGTAATCACTGCCCACATTTTGGGAATAAATGATAAAATTATCAGTCTGTCTTCATGCTCTAAGAAATGAACTATGTGCCTTTTTTAGATAATCACTACTAATTTGGGGGTTTGCCACGGACCCTCTTAATTAACTCTAAGTGAATCGTGGCTGGTGGCAGCGTGGTGTGTGCGGTTGTTTCAGCTAGTTGGCAGCACAGAAGGGTCTTATATTGCTGAATGAGTGGCCACGGCCGAAGCATTGATAATTCCCTTACTGCAGTAGTCTAATTGTCCGTGCACAAGCAGCCCATCCGGCAACTAATTATCCTAGGTGCAGTTCCCTGACTGACCTGAGGGTAAGGGGGGCGCCGGAGAGCTGCGAGTTCCAAAGTGGAACTGAGAAAGTGGGATATCCATAAATCATCACAGTTCTTGGAAGGTTGTTAGCAGTGGTGGGGCATCCAAAATACCCCCTGCGGTAAATTGTTAGAGCAAGGTTAGCTTGCTGTATATTTTGTCACATGGTACCAGTGTCGGGATAACTAAGATAAGCCCCCCACTGTGCCTGTGATAGCCGTGTGCCGGCAGTGCGTCGCATCCCTCCGTCCGCTGACATACCCGTGTCAGCTGCAGGACTGACATATTGGTGGCACAGGGTGCGCTGTCGTCACACCCCCCAGCAATAGACGGGACCCCTCACTACCATCACGGTATAGGCTGCGATACACGGTGCTCTGTACCCCCCAGGCAATAGACGGGACCCTCACTACCGTCACGGTATAGGCTGCAATGCATGGCTGTTGTGAACTCCCTTACTTGGATTTCTGAGCCGAAGCTCCCTCTGGTGGTTACTGAGAGTAGTGGAGCTGGCCAGGCAGATGGAGGTTCTCCACCTGACGATGATAATTGGGAATCTGGGATTGCTGGCTGGGAGCATTTAATGGAGCTGGCTGCTCTTGAAGGTTGCTGGTGATTTTTTCCTGATTCTGTTATGAAGTGGGTCACCGAGGAGGATGGCAGGAACAGGCTAAGCCACCAGAAGACCAGAGAGGTTGGTAACTAAGCGGATTGCAGACCCCTGATCCTATTCGCACAACTAGCAGTAGCCGTGGTGCATTCCAACGATGCCCTAGATGCTTCGTCACAGCCAGAGGACTAACTAAGCCTAAAGACAGAAAGATGAAATCTAAACTGCCCCGGAGCAGACCCCAAAGGAATAGACAGCCCCCAAACATATATTGTCGGTGAGACAAGATGAGACACAAACATAGACAGAGAACAGACTGAGCAAACGGTGGGGCCCAAGCTGTCTAGACAGGACAGAAAAAGATACTGTCTGCAATCACGCACAAAACCCTGAAAAAGTCCAACACTTCTGATATACAAAAAAACCTGAGATCCACGATCTCACCCCCTCTAGATCAGCACTCTGGTATTAACTGGCAGCAAGCAAAAAGATACTAACGTAACAGGGGATTGAACAAGCTGCAACATATGAAGCAGGGCCCAGCGCTGCCCCCCGCAGGGAGCACGCTGAACCCTAGCAGCAAAACAGAAAGCAAAAAAAAGACACAAACAGATTAGATGCAAAGGATTAACAAAAGAATCACTTAGGTGAACCATGCAGATCAGGCAGGGGACAAGAGAGCTCCAAATGCACATATAGGAAAAAAAAAATCACCAGCAACCTTCAAGAGCAGCCAGCTCCATTATATGCTCCCAGCCAGTAATCCCAGATTCCCAATTATCATCGTCAGGTGGAGAACCTCCATCCACCTGGCCAGCTCCACTACTCTCAGTAACCACCAGAGGGAGCTTCGGCTCAGAAATCTAAGCAAGGGAGTTCACAACACACGGCGCTCCAAATCCCCCCAGAAATAGACGGGACCCCTCACCTGCAGCTGATAATACTCCACAGCTTTACTGTAACATCCGACCTTACAGTACAGATCTCCCAGCTGCTCATACAAGGGCAGCGTCCCCTGCTGGTCACCATCTGCCAGCTCCGACAACGCCTCCTCCAGTCGACAACCTTTAATGGCTGAAAGACACAAAAGGGAAGGGGAATAACAAACCGGGGGGAGTGATGAGGTGTCAGCTCAGGGGCTCCTACTAGTAGCGAGGTGACTGTCCTGGGTCCCCGGAAGTGATGTCAGGTCAGGGGCCCCTACAAGGAATGAGGTGACTCTCCCTGGACCCGGAAGGTAGCGTCACGTCTAGGAAAACGTCATTGTAATAGAAAAATTAAAATCTATAAGTCATCTCCAGGGAGGGGACATGCCGCCATTCCACCTTGAACTTATGGGAAGAGGGAACACCACATATAAATTTTTTTTTTTGTTTTTGAAGTGGGACTAATTAGACTAGGAACAGAGAAACCAATTAATACAGAAGCGAACATGCCAATCACTTTGAAGCAGAGACGTCCTGCCTTGGACAGGTGATTAAAACAGAATCCCTGCAGGGGAAAAGACAGCCACATTGAGATCTGTTTTCGCAGAGAAGTATTCTTTCCCAGGCAGAGCTTCCAATCACACAGCACAGATTGTAGCCTGCCCAGCTTCTGGGACCAGGTAGGAATATTGGGGTTTGTACTGATCTGATATTTCTAAGATAGATTTTTGTCATTGTAGCCAAAGAACAAACGTGACGCATTCACTCACATCACCGTGCGGCCACTAGAAACCATCCAGCTTTGTATCGGTCGGATAGATGATGTGAATTAGGTCATGTTTGATTCCTATGTAATGGTAAACGGCAATATCCAACACCTGGGACCTTTAGAGGCGATGATACCCTGTAAGTCAGGGATCTCATAAAATCCTGAAGGGCTGAGAACATCCAACACACAGCCCCACATGAGGTCATCAAGGGGAGGTATGCGGGTGTAACTCAGGAGCTAATAACAGCAGAAACTGGGTCTGGATCTAACTATGTGTTTGTTTTTTGATGGGAAATTTAGTTAAGTTAAACTAGTTTCTGCAATGCGATCTCTGTTGCGTGCATTCTGTTAGGTGTAGCTGCTAATTAACTGTGATGTCATAGAAACTCACACCTGTATAAATTATTTCTTTAGTTGTTATTTTGATACAGTCTATGACTAAGGGCTGATAGCTAGAAAGGCGTAAGAATGTGACTCTGTTTTTATCTATTTGTGGATATATCTACACATCTTTATGATGGGGTGAAATAAAGAAGAATTGTTTTTTACTACTCAGCTGTGTGATCCAACAGCCTTTTTTTTTTTTTTTTTTTTCCTCTCATTGTGATCCGATGATCAGACGGAATTTTTTGGATTGCTGCTGGCAAATTCAAGGCTACCAAGCACATTGACACGGTGAGGCATTCCGTTTCTTCCTGCATTTTTTCTGGGTCTGGATCATTGTCAGTACTCGGATGACACAGTTCACTGTGAGGGTGTCCCATTTTCCTAAGGAGTACCTCCCTCTGCTAATCTCTGAGCCATTGCCGTGATATCAGGTGTCATGGCGAATCTGATATTTATAAGATTTCTGTCATTGTAGCCAAAGGACAAACGTGACGCATTCACTCACATCACCGTGCGGCCACTAGAAACCATCCAACTTTCTATTGGTCGGATAGATGATGTGAATTAGGTTATGTTTGATTCCTATGTAATGGTAAACGGCAATATCCAACACCTGGGACCTTTAGAGGCGATTATACCCTGTAAGTTAGGGATCTCATGAAATCCTGAAGGGCTGAGAACATCCAACACACAGCCCCACATGAGGTCATCAAGGGGAGGTATGAGGGTGTAACTTAGGAGCTAATAAACAGCAGAAACTGAGTCAGGATCATTGTCAGTACTCGGAAGACATAGGAGAATGGAACACCCTCACAGTGAACAAAGGAGTACCTCCCTCTGCTAAACTCTGAGCCATTTCCGTGATATCAGGTGTCATAGCGAAAGAATAAAATCCATAAGACATCTCCAGGGAGGGGGCATGCTCTCACATTGGACAAATAGTGAAGAGGGAGAAGTACGTATAGCTAGGAAGTGAGCAATACTAATCGAGACATAGGAAGGGCTAACAAGTTAAACTCTTTTAGGAAGTAGGCCTTTACATGGAACATATGGGGACGTGAGAAAATAATTGAAGATAACTACAGAGACCTCCTGCAGTGGACAGGTAATTACAACAGAGGTCTATTGTGAGGAACAGGATAACTGCGAGGGTAAAGACAGACAGACCAAGATTTGTTTATGCAGGGGGATGAGAAGTGGAGAGAGTGCCTTTTTTGCAAGGAATGAAGCATCCAGACTTCAAAACATTTGTATGAGAGCGGAGCAAGATGGCCGTCTCCGAGATTCAGATAGGAATATTGGAGACTTTATCAATCCAATATTTACGTGATACCAATTTTCAGTGCCGTAGTGATAGAACAGATGTGACACACTCACTCACATCCCTCTAGGGCCACTAGAATCCCTCTAATTGAATAACGTTCTGATAGATGATGCTATAACCTATCATATTTGGTCTATATGTAACAGTGAAATCATGGTAAAAATATGACGGCAATGTCCAACGCTGGGAACATGCAGAGACAAAGATATTTTGCTGGAAATCTCATAAAATCCAGAAGGGCTGAGAACATCCCACAAACAGCCCCATGTGAGGTCATCAAGGGGAGGTGCGAGGGGTGAAAATTAGGAGCAAATAAACAGCGGAATCCGGGCTCAGATCAATTGTCAGTCTAGGGAGGCACAGTTCGCTGTAGGTTTTACAACTGGAGTGTCTCCCGCCGCTAAGCACTGAGCCATCCATGACATCAGGATATACAAGTTTCTTGTTTATCCTTTTATTTTATCTAGTTGTATACAGAAGTGTTCAAAATCCTCTCCGTCCAATATGTTTGACCAGATGAATCCCCGTTTTTGGTATAAATTCTATCACCACATGTCACACAATTTACCAGTCGGTGCAGTAGATAAGAGAACCACCAGACTCCACATTCACGATCTGCAGGTTTCGGAGTCTTAGAATAATTAATTGAAGGGGGGGGGTGTTCACAATAATATCATGAGGTCAATCATTCAGTGAAGAGACAGGGGTGAATGCGGTGGCCCTTATCTAAGGGTGAAGGAAGGACATGGTGTAGAGGAGTTTCTCCTTGAAAGCCTGAGAAATACGGGTCACTCCAGAGATTGTTCAGAAGAACAGCGGACTGGGATTACAAAGTTCATTGTAGAAGGTGAAACTTATAAAGACGAGCAGACAATGATCGGCCGATCGGCTACAATGATCGCCAGTGCTTTGTAATGGAAAGCCAAACTGGAGAGACGTGGACGAAAGCGGAAGACGACCATTCTAATGGATGGAAGAACGGCCCGAATGGCAAAGGATCCACCAGTGATTGGCTCCAGGATGAGCACAGTCTCACGTTACCAGTGATCGGCTCCAGGATGATCACAGTCAGTCTCAATTTACCTGTGATCGGCTCCAGGATGATCACAGTCTCACGTTACCAGTGATCGGCTCCAGGATGATCACAGTCAGTCTCACGTTACCAGTGATCGGCTCCAGGATGATCACAGTCAGTCTCACGTTACCAGTGATCGGCTCCAGGATGATCACAGTCAGTCTCACGTTACCAGTGATCGGCTCCAGGATGATCACAGTCTCACGTTACTGTGAGGATTGTGACAGAAGACGCCAGTGTGACGCTAATCTCTTACCAAGAAGTCCCCGCAAAGTCCCACTGATAATAAAGCCATGTTCTGAAGAGGATACAATGTGCCAAAGAACACATCAACTGGCCTAAAGAGAAACGGAGAAACATTCTGTGGACTGATGAAAGTAAAATTGTTCTTTTTTGGGTCCAAGGGCCGCAGCCAGTTCATAAGACAACACCCAAACTCTGCAGCCACAGTACAGTCTGCAGACAGTGAAGCATGGTGGAAGCATCACGATATGGGCAGGTTTCTCTTACTATGGCGCCAGACCTATTTACCGCACACCAGGGATCATGGACCAGTCTGCAGATAGTAAAATACTTGAAGAGGTCATGTCGCCTTACACTGAAGAGGATATGCACCTGAAATGGGAGTTTCACCAAGACAACGACCCTGAACACACCAGGAAACCAGCAAAATCTTGGTTCCAGCTCAGCAAAGTTGAGGTTATGGAGCGGCCGGCCCGATCCCCGGACCTTAATCCAATGGGACACTTGTGGTGACATATAAAATGCCATTTCTGAGGCACATTCAGCACATGCCAAAAAATTGTAGGATGTAGTCCGAGCGGCCAGGAATAACAGGAGACAGCGGCCAGAAGGTGGTGACTCCATGCAACATGGATGTGAAGCCGGTCTAAAGAACTGTAACAACGAAATATCAGGTAAGTGATTCACAGGAAAGATAAATCCACACAAAAAAGTATAAAAAGACAAAAGCAGACGCCGCTGATTATTACAGCGCACAATGGTCATTATGTGTTATTTTCTGTAAAGTCATTATAGATTATATAGGTAACAGCGAGTGATGCCGGATAACAACTAGGAGAAAGATTGGGAGTGACTCGGGATTCTGATCACAGCTATTATTTTGGGAGTGACTCGGGATTCTGATCACGGCTATTATTTTGGGAGTGACTCGGGATTCTGATCACGGCTATTATTTTGGGAGTGACTCGGGATTCTGATCACGGCTATTATTTTGGGAGTGACTGGGGATTCTGATCACAGCTATTATTTTGGGAGTGACTCGGGATTCTGATCACGGCTATTATTTTGGGAGTGACTGTGGATTCTGATCACGGCTATTATTTTGGGAGTGACTGTGGATTCTGATCACGGCTATTATTTTGGGAGTGACTGTGGATTCTGATCACGGCTATTATTTTGGGAGTGACTGTGGATTCTGATCACGGCTATTATTTTGGGAGTGACTCGGGATTCTGATCACGGCTATTATTTTGGGAGTGACTCGGGATTCTGATCACGGCTATTATTTTGGGAGTGACTGTGGATTCTGATCACGGCTATTATTTTGGGAGTGACTGTGGATTCTGATCACGGCTATTATTTTGGGAGTGACTGTGGATTCTGATCACGGCTATTATTTTGGGAGTGACTGTGGATTCTGATCACGGCTATTATTTTGGGAGTGACTGTGGATTCTGATCACGGCTATTATTTTGGGAGCGGCTCGGGATTCTGATCACAGCTATTATTTTGGGAGTGACTCGGGATTCTGATCACGGCTATTATTTTGGGAGTGACTCGGGATTCTGATCACGGCTATTATTTTGGGAGTGGCTCAGGATTCTGATCACGGCTATTATTTTGGGAGTGACTGTGGATTCTGATCACGGCTATTATTTTGGGAGTGACTGTGGATTCTGATCACGGCTATTATTTTGGGAGTGACTGTGGATTCTGATCACGGCTATTATTTTGGGAGTGACTGTGGATTCTGATCACGGCTATTATTTTGGGAGTGGCTCGGGATTCTGATCACGGCTATTATTTTGGGAGTGGCTCGGGATTCTGATCACGGCTATTATTTTGGGAGTGACTGTGGATTCTGATCACGGCTATTATTTTGGGAGTGACTGGATTCTGATCACGGCTATTATTTTGGGAGTGACTGTGGATTCTGATCACGGCTATTATTTTGGGAGCGGCTCGGGATTCTGATCACAGCTATTATTTTGGGATTGACTCGGGATTCTGATAACGGCTATTATTTTGGGAGTGACTCGGGATTCTGATCACGGCTATTATTTTGGGAGTGGCTCGGGATTCTGATCACGGCTATTATTTTGGGAGTGATTCAGGATTCTGATCACGGCTATTATTTTGGGAGTGACTTGGGATTCTGATCACTGCTATTATTTTGGGAGCGACTCGGGATTCTGATCACGGCTATTGTTATGAATGAGTCACCGGAGGAGGAAAAAACAAAAATGCAAGCTAAGTCCAGAAAACCGGAGAGGTTGGTAGCTAGCGGATTGCAGACCCCTGATCCTATTCACAACAACTAACAGTAGCCGTGGAGCGTTCCTACGGTGTTCCTAGACGCCTCTTCACAGCTGGAGAACTAAATAAGCCTAAAGAAAGGGGAAATCTAAACTGCCCCAGAGCAGACCCCAAAGCAATAGACAGCCCCCAACATGTATTGTCAGTGAAAACAGATGAAAACACAGACAGAAAGACAGGCAGAGCAAACGATGGGGCCCAACTAACTAGATAAGAAAGGACAGAAAAGATGCTGGCTGCAATCCGCAAATACCCTACCAAAAATGTCCCAACACGTCTGATAGGAAAAACGGCCCTGAAGTCAATAGACTTCAAAATCCATATATCAGCACTCCGATATATTCTGAAGACAGAGCAAAAGAGATTTAACCGATCAGGGACAAAAATGGAAATTCAGCAGAGCCCCAGCCGGGGCTAGCAGAACACAAAACTAAGAAAATCAGACAAAATCTTATGGAACAATAACAGAGCAAAACCTAGCTTTAGAAGACAGGAACTGAACTGAAGGCCAGAGCTCAGAGCAGAGAAATCACCAGCAACCCTACAGGGCGTCGGCTGCCTTATATCCACTCAGAGATTCCGGATGTCCAATCGCAATCCACCTGTTCAGGTGACAGGTTTCTCCCATCCAAATCAGTTTCACCACCTCCTTTCACCAGCAGAGGGAGTTCATCGGACATCAAAGGTGAACGAGAAAATGAGTTCACAACAGTACCTCCCCCTTGAGGAGGGGTCACCGAACCCTCATCCACGCCACCAGGCCGATCAGGATGTGCCTGATGAAAAGCACGAACCAATCTTTCGGCATGAATATCAGATGCAGAAACCCAAGAATTATCCTCCTGGCCATAACCCTTTCACTTAACCAACTACTGGAGTCTCCGTCTAGCCAGACGAGAATCCAGTATCTTCTCAACCTCATATTCCACATTACCTTCAACCAATACAGAGTCAGGAGGTGCCACCACAGGAACTACTGGCTCAACAAACCTCTTCAACAAAGACTTATGAAACACGTTATGGATCTTAAATGTAACAGGAAGAGACAATCGAAAAGAAACCGGATTAAGAATCTCCAAAATCTTGTAAGGTCCAATAAATCTAGGTTTCAACTTAGGAGAAGCCACCTTCATAGAGATATTCTTTGATGACAACCAAACCATATCACCCACCTTAAACCGGGGACCAATGGTCCTATGTCGGTTGGAAAACCGCTGGGCCTTTTCCTGGAAGAGAGAGATAACTTATCCACCACTTGGTCCCAGATCTGGTGCATTCTCTCCACCACAGTGTCAACACCTGGACAGGCAGAAGGCTCCACCTGCCCTGAAGAGAATCGAGGATGAAACCCAAAGTTACAAAAAAAAAGGTGACATCAAAGTGGCAGAACTAGCTCTATTATTCAAAGCAAATTCGGCCAAGGGGAAAAATGAGACCCAATCATCCTGATCAGCAGAAATAAACATCTCAAATACGACTCCAAAGTCTGGTTTGTTCTCTCCGTCTGCCCATTGGTCTGAGGGTGAAAAGCAGAGGAGAAGGACAACTGAATTCCCAGCTTGGAACAGAAAGTTCTCCAAAATCTAGACACAAACTGAACTCCTCTGTCAGATACAATGTTCTCAGGAATCCCGTGCAAGCAAACCACCTGTTGTAAAAACAAGGGCACCAACTCAGAGGAAGATGGCAACTTAGGGAGTGGTACAAGATGAACCATCTTAGAGAACCTATCACAAATCACCCAAATAACAGTCATTCTTTGAGAGACCGGCATATCAGAGATAAAATCCATTGAAATATGGGTCCATGGCCTCCTGGGCACCGGCAAAGGCATCAACAACCCACTAGAGCGAGAACAAGGTTTAGACCGGGAGCAAGTCCCACAGGACTGCACAAAATTCCTGACATCACGAGATAAGGCGGGCCACCAAAAAGACCGACTCACCAAATCTCTAGTACCAAAAATATCTGGATGCCCAGCCAATGCGGAGCAATGAACTTCAGACATCACTCTCTTCCTCCACTGGTCAGGAACATACAATTTTCCAATGGGACAATGCTCAGGTTTGTCCTCCTGGAACTCTTCCAGAGCATGTCTCAAATCGGGCGAGATGGCAGAAAGAACTACCCCCTCACCTAAGATGGTAGCAGGCTTGGTCACCACAGGAGAATCAGCAAAGAAGCTCCTAGAGAGAGCGTCTGCCTTGACATTCTTAGTGCCAGGAAGAAAAGAGACCACAAAATCAAAACGCGTAAAAAACAAGGCCCACCTAGCCTGTCTAGGGTTCAAGCGTTTAGCCGACTCTAGATAAATCAAATTCTTGTGGTCAGTAAGGACCACGACTTGATGTCTAGCTCCCTCCAACCAATGTCTCCACTCCTCAAATGCCCATTTCATGGCTAACAGTTCCCGATTCCCCACATCATAGTTACGTTCAGATGGGGAGAACTTTCGGGAAAAGAAAGCACAGGGATTCATTTTAGACGTCACCGGATCTTTTTGGGACAAAACAGCTCCTGCACCAATCTCAGAAGCGTCCACCTCTACCTGGAACGGGAGTGAGACATCAGGTTGCCGCAAAACCGGGGCAGAAGTGAACCTCCGCTTCAGCTCCTGAAAGGAAGCAACAGCCTCTGGAGACCAATTCAGCACATCAGCACCCTTCTTAGTCAAATCAGTCAATGGCTTGGCAATACCAGAAAAATTAGCTATAAATTTACGATAAAAATTAGCAAAACCCAAAAACTTCTGGAGGGCCTTCAAAGAAGTGGGCTGAACCCAATCATAAATGGCCTGTACCTTGGCCGGGTCCATTTCAATAGTTGACGGAGACAAAATAAATCCCAAAAATGAAATCCTCTGTACTCCAAAAAGGCATTTCGACCCCTTGACATACAGAGAATTCTCCCTCAAAATCCGGAACACCGTCCGAATATGTTCCACATGAGAATCCCAATCCTTGGAAAAGATCAAAATATCATCCAGATAGATGATCAAAAATTTATCCACAAAGTCTCGGAAAATATCGTTCATGAAGCACTGGAAGACAGAAGGGGCATTAGTGAGCCCAAAAGGCATCACCAGGTACTCAAAATGTCCCTCCGGAGTATTAAACGCCGTCTTCCATTCATCCCCCTGCTTAATGCGGATAAGATTATACGCCCCCCTGAGGTCAAGCTTGGTAAACCAGCAAGCACCTTTAACTCTGGAGAATAGATCAGAAATCAGGGGTAACGGATACTGATATTTAATAGTAATTTTGTTGAGGGAACGATAGTCAATACAAGACCTTAATGAACCATCTTTCTTGGCCACGAAAAAAAAACCCAGCACCTAATGGTGAAGAGGATGGTCTAATATAACCCTTCTCCAACGACTCCTTAATATAGGATCGCATAGCCTCGTGCTCGGGTACAGATAAATTGAAAAGTCGACCCTTGGGGAATTTACACCCCGGGTTCAGCTCAATTGCACAGTCATAACTCCTATGAGGAGGCAGAGACGCAGACTTACTCTCACTAAATACATCATAAAAGTCCGCCAAATAATCAGGAACATCATGCGACTGGGGAGAGGTGGAGAAAACAGGAGTGTCACCAAGAGCACACCGACAACCCCAACTCATCACAGACACCGATTTCCAATCCAAAACCGGATTATGAATTTGCAACCAGGGAAATCCCAGAACAATGGTATCAAGCAAATTATGCAACACCAAAAATCTGCAATTTTCTTGATGGTCTGGGGCGACCCGCATTACCACCTGGGTCCAAAACTGAGGTTTATTCTTCGCCAAAGGAGTAGCATCAATACCCCTCAAAGGGATAGGCGTCTGCAGAGGTGTCATAGGAAATCCACAACGTTTAGCAAAATCCAAGTCCATCAGGTTTAGGGCTGCTCCTGAATCCACAAAAGCCTTAGCGGAAAATGTGGACAGGGAGCAGATCAGAGTAATTGCCAGAAGAAACTTAGGTTTAACACCACTCACAGCAAATGTGTGTGCAAAACGTTTCTCTCGTTTAGGGCAGACAGAAATAATATGCGAGGCGTCTCCACAGAAAAAACACAGCTTATTACGCCTTCTAAACTCCTGACGTTGCGCCCTAGACAAAACCCCATCACATTGCATAGGTTCAGACATTTGTTCAACAGGTGGCAACATTTCTCGTGTAATTTTACGTTCACGTAAACGCCGACCAACCTGAATGGCTAATGACATAGAATCGTCAAGACCAGAGGGAACAGGAAATCCCACCATAGTATCTTTTACGGTTTCTGACAAACCCTTCCGAAAGAGAGCTGCCAAGGCACCATCATTCCAGGTAGTAAGGATCGCCCACTTTCGGAATTTAACAGTACAACTCTGCAGAATCTCGACCCTGGCTCAATGCCAACAGGGCTTTCTCAGCTTGATCAATAGCATTAGGTTCATCATACAACAACCCCAAGGCTTGAAAAAATGCGTCCACATTAGTTAGAATAGGATCATCAGGTGTCAAAGAAAATGCCCAATCCTGGGGATCGCCGTGCAGCAAAGAGAAGACAATTTTAACCTGCTGCACAGAGCTCCCCGATGAGTTAGGCTTCAAGGCCAGAAATAATTTACAATTATTCTTAAAATTCAGAAATTTAGACCGATCCCCAAAAACCACATCAGGAGTAGGGATCTTTGGTTCAGCAGCATATGAATGAGCAAGATAGGTGGAAATTCCCCGCACTTCAGCAGTGAGCTGCTCCACACCATCAGACAATTTCTTAATCTCCATTAAGAAAAAAAAATTCCTCCTACGGCCCCAGAGAAAAAGAGGGAAAAATATACACTAAAAAAAAAAAAAAAAAAAATTCTGACACTTTTTTTTTTTTTTTTTTACAATTCTTTCCTGCTATTGAGTACCCTAGAGTCTGCGGTATGGCTGGTGATTCTGTTATGAATGAGTCACCGAGGAGGAAAAAACAAAAATACAAGCCAAGTCCAGAAAACCGGAGAGGTTGGTAACTAGCGGATTGCAGACCCCTGATCCTATTCACCACAACTAACAGTAGCCGTGGAGCGTTCCTACGGTGGTCCTAGACACCTCGTTCACAGCCGGAGAACTAAATAAACCTAACGAAAGAAAGGGGAAATCTAAACTGCCCTAGAGCAGACCCCAAAGCAATAGACAGCCCCCAACATGTATTGTCATTGAAAACAGATGAAAACACAAACACAGAGAGAAAGACAGGCAGAGCAAACGATGGGGCCTAACTAGATAGGAAAGGACAGAAAAGATGCTGGCTGCAATCCGCAAAAAACCTACCAAAAATGTCCCAACACGTCTGATAGGAAAAACGGCCCTGAAGTCACTAGACTTCAAAATCCCTATATCAGCACTCCGATATATTCTGAAGACAGGTTAAATCTCTTTTGCTCTATCAGGGACAAAAATGGAAATTCAGCAGAGCCCCAGCCGGGGCTGGCAGAACACAAAACTAAGCAAATCAGACAAAATCTCATGGAACAATAAGAGCAAAACTTAGCTTTAGAAGACAGGAACTGAACTGGAGGCCAGAGCTCAGAGCAGAGAAATCACCAGCAACCCTACAGGGCGTCGGCTGCCTTATATCCACTCAGAGATTCCGGATGTCCAATCGCAATCCACCTGTTCAGGTGACAGGTTTCTCCCATCCAAATCAGTTTCACCACCTCCTTTCACCAGCAGAGGGAGTTCATCGGACATCAAAGGTGAACGAGAAAATGAGCTCACAACAGGTTATTATTTTGGGAGTGGCTCGGGATTCTGATCACGGCTATTATTTTGGGAGTGACTGTGGATTCTGATCATGGCTATTATTTTGGGAGAGGCTCGGGATTCTGATCACGGCTATTATTTTGGGAGCGACTCGGGATTCTGATCACGGCTATTATTTTGGGAGCGACTCGGGATTCTGATCACGGCTATTATTTTGGGAGCGACTCGGGATTCTGATCACGGCTATTATTTTGGGAGCGACTCGGGATTCTGATCAAGGTTATTATTTTGGGAGCGACTCGGGATTCTGATCACGGCTATTATTTTGAACACCTCTGTATATCGTATTGTTTGTTCCCATTTTGTATCATCCTTGCATACTTTTATAAACACCGACTACTTTTCAGATTAAATACATACAATGTAATATATCTGTTCCTCTTGTTCTGTAAACCGCACCCTGAAGCCGTACACTACCTGTAACAGGCGTCCAATTTTCCTGTATAAACGATTGGTGGTGGCAGCGAGTTACTTTTGTAATTGTGGAGTTGGCAGTGACCGTACCGGGGGGTGTGTGTGTGTATATATACAGTATATATTCCATGTCTTAGAATCGGAGGTGTATATACCATAAACTCCCTGTGAGTCACCCAATACCCGGCCTACTAGTGGGAGCAGCCGCGGCCTCATCCATCACTCGTCAGTCTGTTGTGTTATTGTCCTGATGTTTGGAGGCAGCATGTGCCGGTCCCTGACAAGCTAGTGGCAGCGGTGGGATCTGCGCGATTCCCTTCCCTGTGCATCTTTGACAATCATATTAGGCCCCCCAGGGGGATACAAGTTCACAGGTAACTAGGAACAAACGGGAAGCTGTCTGTTTGGCCCTTGATGGAGGGTTGGGGCCCCGGGATGCAGTCGTACACACTCACCGTACTTCAGGCTGCGGCGCACTGTGTCGCGGTCGGACTCCTGCAGAGTGCCCAGGATGAATGCTTTCTTGAGAGAGCGCTTCCCTGCAGAGACGTCACCGAGAGACAGCAGAGTCTGGAGAAGAAAGAGCTTGTGAACGGAGAATGGCACCACTGAGGTTGGATGTGACCTCCACTCACCAGCGCCCTCACCTGGCCAATGCTGCAGCAACATTCACTCTCCATGTACTTGTCGCGCATGCGCCGGGCGCACTCACGGGCGGCCTCCCAGCAGCGGATGGCTTTGGAGTGCTCGCCACCACGAAGGTGGATGCTGGCAAGGTTGGCGTTAGCTCTGTACAGATCTTCATGGAGTTGCATCTGTCTGCGGGAGAGAGAAGGCGGCTGAGCACGGTAGGCAGAGCACTGGAGAGAGAGAAGGTGGCTGAGCACGGTAGGCAGAGTGCAAGAGAGAGAGAAGGTGGCTGAGCACAGTAGGCAGAGTGCAAGAGAGAGAGAGAAGGTGGCTGAGCACAGTAGGCAGAGCGCAGGAGAGTGAGAGAAGGCGGCTGAGCGCGGTAGGCAGAGCGCAGGAGAGTGAGAGAAGGCGGCTGAGCGCGGTAGGCAGAGCGCAGGAGAGTGAGAGAAGGCGGCTGAGCGCGGTAGGCAGAGCGCAGGAGAGTGAGAGAAGGCAGCTGAGCGCGGTAGGCAGAGCGCAGGAGAGTGAGAGAAGGCGGCTGAGCGCGGTAGGCAGAGCGCAGGAGAGTGAGAGAAGGCGGCTGAGCGCGGTAGGCAGAGCGCAGGAGAGTGAGAGAAGGTGGCTGAGCGCGGTAGGCAGAGCGCAGGAGAGTGAGAGAAGGCGGCTGAGCGCGGTAGGCAGAGCTCAGGAGAGAGAAGGCGGCTGAGCGCGGAAGGCTGAGCTCAGGAGAGAGAGAGAAGGTGGCTGAGCACGGTAGGCAGAGCTCAGGAGAGAGAGAGAAGGCGGCCGAGAGCGGGGCACTGGAGCATAGGGCCCGTAGAGGCTGAGTGCGGTGGAAGGGCTGGAGGGGGAGGGGAGGCCGAGTTACTCCGCTATGAAGATGCTCTTCCGGATGTAGAAGCTGCACTTTTCCGCCTGCGCCGTGATGTCGTACAAGAAGCCGAGGTTCAGGAAGAGCCGCGCTCGCATCTCACTCAGGTCCCGCGACGACACCTTACCTAGAGATTAGAGAGTCAGTGGCTGACACCCGGGGGTACTCCCCCACCATAACCACATGAGAACACCGTAGTGTGGCCCCTGCTTCTCTGCAGCGGCCCCTCAGCGTGGCTGTAACTACAGACCACCCCTGTGGGGCCCCGGACTACTGCGGAGCATCCTCACCCTCCAGCTTCTCATCCACGATCTCCAGGCTCTTCAGGAAGGATTCCTCTGCCGGCCGCCGAGCGCTCACATCGCCCGTCTCACACATGAACAGGTAGGTGCGGCCGATGGTGGCCAGAGCCCGCTGCTCCTCCACCTCCGAGGAGACCGACTGCGCCAAATCCAGGTGAAGGCGCTGGTGCTGAAGAGACAACCGCACATCAGACAAGGGGGACACCAACCTCACTCTGAGCGCCCCCCCCACCAAAGGTCAAAAGTGGTCACGGAGCCATCTACTGCAAGGGTACTTCACACTAAGCGACAGCGCTGATGAGTCACCGATTTTGTGATGCGCCAGCGATCTCGCTGTGTGTCACGCGCATCAGCGGCCGCCCCCCCCGCCGGGTATCGCTGATCGTGCAGCATCGGCCTGGGCCATTTTTTGATCGCTGTGTGTGGCAGCGGGAGACCATCGATCAGCGAGCTCCCAGCGCTGTAAGCAGACTGTGCTGTGCGCGCATCGCTTAGTTACCTGCTGTTTACCTCGGATACCAGCGTCCTCGCTTATTCTGATCGCTGCTGAGATCTGCCTGTCTGACAGCTCACCAGCGATCATGTAGTGACACCAACGATCCTGACCAGGTCGTATCGCTGTCGGGATCGCTGGTGCGTCGTTTAGTGTAATGGGACCCTAAGAGCGGTCACACTATACATTCTCTCCTGTAAGAGCGGTCACACTGCAGATTCTCGCCTGTAAGAGCGGTCACACTGCAGATTCTCGCCTGTAAGAGCGGTCACACTGCAGATTCTCGCCTGTAAGAGCGGTCACACTGCAGATTCTCGCCTGTAAGAGCGGTCACACTGCAGATTCTCGCCAGTAAGAGCGGTCACACTGCAGATTCTCGCCAGTAAGAGCGGTCACACTGCAGATTCTCTCCTGTAAGAGCGGTCACACTGCAGATTCTCTCCTGTAAGAGCGGTCACACTGCAGATTCTCTCCTGTAAGAGCGGTCACACTGCAGATTCTCTCCTGTAAGCGCGGTCACACTGCAGATTCTCTCCTGTAAGAGCGGTCACACTGCAGATTCTCTCCTGTAAGAGCAGTCACTCTATACATTCTCTCCTGTAAGAGTGGTCACACTATACATTCTCTCCTGTAAGAGCGGTCACACTGCAGATTCTCTCCTGTAAGAGCAGTCACACTGCAGATTCTCTCCTGTAAGAGCGGTCACACTGCAGATTCTCTCCTGTAAGAGCGGTCACACTGCAGATTCTCTCCTGTAAGAGCGGTCACAATGCAGATTCTCTCCTGTAAGAGCGGTCACACTGCAGATTCTCTCCTGTAAGAGCGGTCACACTGCAGATTCTCTCCTGTAAGAGCTGTCACACTGCAGATTCTCTCCTGTAAGAGCGCTCACAATGCAGATTCTCTCCTGTAAGAGCGCTCACACTGCAGATTCTCTCCTGTAAGAGCGGTCACACTGCAGATTCTCTCCTGTAAGAGCGGTCACACTGCAGATTCTCTCCTGTAAGAGCCGTCACACTGCAGATTCTCTCCTGTAAGAGCGGTCACACTGCAGAGTCTCTCCTGTAAGAGCGCTCACACTATACATTCTCTCCTGTAAGAGCGGTCACACTATACATTCTCTCCTGTAAGAGCGGTCACACTGCAGATTCTCTCCTGTAAGAGCGGTCACACTGCAGATTCTCTCCTGTAAGAGCGGTCACACTGCAGATTCTCTCCTGTAAGAGCGCTCACACTATACATTCTCTCCTGTAAGAGCGGTCACACTATACATTCTCTCCTGTAAGAGCGGTCACACTGCAGATTCTCTCCTGTAAGAGCAGTCACACTGCAGATTCTCTCCTGTAAGAGCGGTCACACTGCAGATTCTCTCCTGTAAGAGCGGTCACACTATACATTCTCTCCTGTAAGAGCGGTCACACTGCAGATTCTCTCCTGTAAGAGCAGTCACACTATACATTCTCTCCTGTAAGAGCGGTCACACTATACATTCTCTCCTGTAAGAGCGGTCACACTATACATTCTCTCCTGTAAGAGAGGTCACACTGCAGATTCTCTCCTGTAAGAGCAGTCACACTGCAGATTCTCTCCCGTAAGAGCGGTCACACTGCAGATTCTCTCCCGTAAGAGCAGTCACACTATAGATTCTCTCCCGTAAGAGCAGACACACTATAGATTCTCTCCTGTAAGAGCAGTCACACTATAGATTCTCTCCTGTAAGAGCAGTCACACTATAGATTCTCTCCTGTAAGAGCAGTCACACTATAGATTCTCTCCTGTAAGAGCAGTCACACTATAGATTCTCTCCAGTAAGAGCAGTCACACTATAGATTCTCTCCTGTAAGAGCAGTCACACTATAGATTCTCTCCTGTAAGAGCAGTCACACTATAGATTCTCTCCTGTAAGAGCAGTCACACTATAGATTCTCTCCTGTAAGAGCAGTCACACTATAGATTCTCTCCTGTAAGAGCAGTCACACTATAGATTCTCTCCTGTAAGAGCAGTCACACTATAGATTCTCTCCTGTAAGAGCGCTCACACTGCGGATTCTCTCCTCTAAGAGCGGTCACACTGCAGATTCTCTCCTGTAAGAGCGGTCACAATGCAGATTCTCTCCTGTAAGAGCGGTCACACTGCAGATTCTCTCCTGTAAGAGCTGTCACACTGCAGATTCTCTCCTGTAAGAGCGGTCACACTATACATTCTCTCCTGTAAGAGCGGTCACACTGCAGATTCTCTCCTGTAAGAGCAGTCACACTATACATTCTCTCCTGTAAGAGCGGTCACACTATACATTCTCTCCTGTAAGAGCGGTCACACTATACATTCTCTCCTGTAAGAGCGGTCACACTGCAGATTCTCTCCTGTAAGAGCAGTCACACTGCAGATTCTCTCCTGTAAGAGCGGTCACACTGCAGATTCTCTCCCGTAAGAGCAGTCACACTATAGATTCTCTCCCGTAAGAGCAGACACACTATAGATTCTCTCCTGTAAGAGCAGTCACACTATAGATTCTCTCCTGTAAGAGCAGTCACACTATAGATTCTCTCCTGTAAGAGCAGTCACACTATAGATTCTCTCCTGTAAGAGCAGTCACACTATAGATTCTCTCCAGTAAGAGCAGTCACACTATAGATTCTCTCCTGTAAGAGCAGTCACACTATAGATTCTCTCCTGTAAGAGCAGTCACACTATAGATTCTCTCCTGTAAGAGCAGTCACACTATAGATTCTCTCCTGTAAGAGCGCTCACACTGCGGATTCTCTCCTCTAAGAGCGGTCACACTGCAGATTCTCTCCTGTAAGAGCGCTCACACTGCGGATTCTCTCCTCTAAGAGCGGTCACACTGCAGATTCTCCCCTGTAAGAGCGCTCACACTGCGGATTCTCTCCTCTAAGAGCGGTCACACTGCGGATTCTCCCCTGTAAGAGCGCTCACACTGCGGATTCTCTCCTGTAAGAGCGGTCACACTGCGGGTTCTCTCCTCTAAGAGCGCTCACACTGCGGATTCTCTCCTCTAAGAGCGGTCACACTGCGGATTCTCCCCTGTAAGAGGAGTTTGTATGTTCTCCCCGTGTTTGCGTGGGTTTTCTCCGGGCACTCCGGTTTCCTCCCACATTCTAAAGACATACTAATAGGGAATTTAGATTGTGAGCCCCATCGGGGACAGTGATGATAATGTGTGCAAACTGTAAAGCGCTGCGGAATATGTTAGCGCTATATAAAAATAAAGATTATTATTATTATTATTAAGAGCGCTCACACTGCGGATTCTCTCCTGTGAGAGCGCTCACACTGCGGATTCTCTCCTGTAAGAGCGGTCACACTGCGGATTATCTCCTCTAAGAGCGGTCACACTGCAGATTCTCTCCTGTAAGAGCGGTCACACTGTACTAATCTCCTGCTGTCATAGCCACCGTTTTGGTTTAGAGGTGCAGAGTTGTCATTATCAGTCCGATTGTGAATGCAAAAATGGCAAATATGCTGAGAACACAATGACAGCAAGAAGAGGACGGCGCCTCCTGCGGCTCATCTGTGAGCGATACATGGACTCCATGTTGACGGCTCGTATTTGTGACAAACCCTCAGCTGTGTGCAGCAGCGGATCAGTATAACTTATTAAGCAAAGATCTCCATCTAGTGAAACCTCTGACTCTCATCAGTCTCTCAGGACAAAGGGTCCCACACCTCAAGGAGACCACCCACTTTCAGAGCGGCGTCATATTTTCCCATCTCGGCACAGCACTCTCCGATCCTGCGATTGGCGACAGCACAGCCGATGATGTCTCCCAGACCCTCGCAGATCGCTAGCTCCTGCCGATGCTCCTCAATGGCATCCCCGAACCTCCCTGAGGAGGAAAAAGTGTGACGGTCAGCGAGCCCACAACAGCCAAACTCAGAAGAAACTCAGCACATGGAGAGGAGGAGACCGCCTGCCCCAGAGAGGAGAGAGGAGGCGGCAACCCCCGACCACAGAGAGGAGAAAGAGGAGGAGGAGGAGGCGGCAACCCCCGACCACAGAGAGGAGAAAGAGGAGGAGGAGGAGGAGGAGGAGGCGGCAACCCCCGACCACAGAGAGGAGAAAGAGGAGGAGGAGGAGGAGGAGGAGGCGGCAACCCCCGACCACAGAGAGGAGAAAGAGGAGGAGGAGGAGGAGGAGGCGGCAACCCCCGACCACAGAGAGGAGAAAGAGGAGGAGGAGGAGGAGGAGGAGGAGGCGGCAACCCCCGACCACAGAGAGGAGAAAGAGGAGGAGGAGAAAGAGGAGGAGGAGGCGGCAACCCCCGACCACAGAGAGGAGAAAGAGGAGGAGGAGAAAGAGGAGGAGGAGGCGGCAACCCCCGACCACAGAGAGGAGAAAGAGGAGGAGGAGAAAGAGGAGGAGGAGGCGGCAACCCCCGACCACAGAGAGGAGAAAGAGGAGGAGAAAGAGGAGGAGGAGGCGGCAACCCCCGACCACAGAGAGGAGAAAGAGGAGGAGAAAGAGGAGGAGGAGGCGGCAACCCCCGACCACAGAGAGGAGAAAGAGGAGGAGAAAGAGGAGGAGGAGGCGGCAACCCCCGACCACAGAGAGGAGAAAGAGGAGGAGAAAGAGGAGGAGGAGGCGGCAACCCCCGACCACAGAGAGGAGAAAGAGGAGGAGAAAGAGGAGGAGGAGGCGGCAACCCCCGACCACAGAGAGGAGAAAGAGGAGGAGAAAGAGGAGGAGGAGGCGGCAACCCCCGACCACAGAGAGGAGAAAGAGGAGGAGAAAGAGGAGGAGGAGGCGGCAACCCCCGACCACAGAGAGGAGAAAGAGGAGGAGAAAGAGGAGGAGGAGGCGGCAACCCCCGACCACAGAGAGGAGAAAGAGGAGGAGAAAGAGGAGGAGGAGGCGGCAACCCCCGACCACAGAGAGGAGAAAGAGGAGGAGAAAGAGGAGGAGGAGGCGGCAACCCCCGACCACAGAGAGGAGAAAGAGGAGGAGAAAGAGGAGGAGGAGGCGGCAACCCCCGGCCACAGAGAGGAGAAAGAGGAGGCTCCCCCCCGGCCACAGAGAGGAGAAAGAGGAGGCTCCCCCCCGGCCACAGAGAGGAGAAAGAGGAGGCTCCCCCCCGGCCACAGAGAGGAGAAAGAGGAGGCTCCCCCCCGGCCACAGAGAGGAGAAAGAGGAGGCTCCCCCCCGGCCACAGAGAGGAGAAAGAGGAGGCTCCCCCCCGGCCACAGAGGGGAGAAAGAGGAGGCTCCCCCCCGGCCACAGAGGGGAGAAAGAGGAGGCTCCCCCCCGGCCACAGAGAGGAGAAAGAGGAGGCTCCCCCCCGGCCACAGAGAGGAGAAAGAGGAGGCTCCCCCCCGGCCACAGAGAGGAGAAAGAGGAGGCTCCCCCCCGGCCACAGAGAGGAGAAAGAGGAGGCTCCCCCCCGGCCACAGAGAGGAGAAAGAGGAGGCTCCCCCCCGGCCACAGAGAGGAGAAAGAGGAGGCTCCCCCCCGGCCACAGAGAGGAGAAAGAGGAGGCTCCCCCCCGGCCACAGAGAGGAGAAAGAGGAGGCTCCCCCCCGGCCACAGAGAGGAGAAAGAGGAGGCTCCCCCCCGGCCACAGAGAGGAGAAAGAGGAGGCTCCCCCCCGGCCACAGAGAGGAGAAAGAGGAGGCTCCCCCCCGGCCACAGAGAGGAGAAAGAGGAGGCTCCCCCCCGGCCACAGAGAGGAGAAAGAGGAGGCTCCCCCCCGGCCACAGAGAGGAGAAAGAGGAGGCTCCCCCCCGGCCACAGAGAGGAGAAAGAGGAGGCTCCCCCCGGCCACAGAGAGGAGAAAGAGGAGGCTCCCCCCCGGCCACAGAGAGGAGAAAGAGGAGGCTCCCCCCCGGCCACAGAGAGGAGAAAGAGGAGGCTCCCCCCCCGGCCACAGAGAGGAGAAAGAGGAGGCTCCCCCCCGGCCACAGAGAGGAGAAAGAGGAGGCTCCCCCCGGCCACAGAGAGGAGAAAGAGGAGGCTCCCCCCGGCCACAGAGAGGAGAAAGAGGAGGATCCCCCCCGGCCACAGAGAGGAGAAAGAGGAGGATCCCCCCCGGCCACAGAGAGGAGAAAGAGGAGGATCACCACGGCCACAGGGAGGAGAAAATCACTGCTTCTCCACGTATTTCCAGTCTGACAACACTTTACTCACAGGACACAGAATATATCACACAGATACAGAGGGCCGGCCAATAGAAAAGCGGCAGACCAGACATGCATTACAAAAGCTGCAGGTGGCCGGAGCCTGCCGATGTTTACTGTGGGAATTACAAAGGTGGGAGGAGGGCGGACACTGCTGATACATTAGGGACATGCATCTCACATGGAACCCACCATACATACACACAACCGCACAACATATTCTGGGTGCTGAGTGGTTCGGTAACACGGCTCCCCCTTTTCAGCGACACGATCGGCATACACAGTCTGATCCTCAACGGATCGGTTTGGGGATGACCGAAGTTTATGGGGTTGGTACAAGTTCCGTTTGTCGACTCAGTCCATCGGCGTTACCGTTTTGTTTGCCGGGTCTGTGGTGGATGGTGAAGTTCAGAGGTTGTAGGGCTAAACTCCACCGCAGCAATCTGGCGTTGTCTCCAGAGACCCGATTAAGCCAGACTAGGGGATTATGGTCCGTTAGGAGGGAAAACTGTCGTCCATACAAATATGGTTGCAACTTTTTGAGTGCCCATACTACCGCCAGGCACTCCTTCTCGATGGCCGCATAGCTTACTTCACGGGGCAGTAGTTTCCGACTCAGGTAAGCTACCGGGTGTTCTTGGCTGTCCGGCCCGACTTAATCATAGAATCATAGAATCGTAGAGTTGGAAGGGACCTCCTGGGCCATCTGGTCCAACCCCCTGCTCAAAGCAGGATTCGCTAAATCATCCCAGTCAGATGTCTGTCCAGCCTCTGTTTGAAGACTTCCATTGAAGGAGAACTCACCACTTCTCGTGGCAGCCTGTTCCACTCATTGATCACTCTAACTGTCAAAAAGTTTTTTCTAATATCTAATCTGTGTCTCCTCCCATTCAGTTTCATCCCATTGCTTCTAGTCTTTCCTTGTGCAAATGAGAATAAAGTTGATCCTTCTACAATGTGACAGCCCTTTAGATATTTGTAGACAGCTATTAAGTCTCCTCTCAGTCTTCTCTTTTGCAAACTAAACATTCCCAAATCCTGCAACCTTTCCTCATAAGACAGGGTTTGCAGACCGGTCACCATTCTGGTCGCTCTTTTCTGAACTTGCTCCAGTTTGTTGATGTCTTTTTTAAAATGTGGTGCCCAAAACTGGACACAATATTCCAGATGAGGTCTGACCAAAGAGGAGTAGAGGGAAATAATGACTTCACGTGATCTAGACTGTATGCTTCTGTTAATACATCCTAGAATTGCATTTGCCTTTTTTGCTGCTGCATCACACTGTTGACTCATTCAGTCTGTGATCTATTAGTATACCCAAGTCTTTTTCACATGTGCTGTCACTTAGCCCTATTCCTCCCATTCTATATATGCTTTTTCCATTTTTATTGCCCAGATGTAGTACTTTGCATTTCTCCCTGTTAAAAACCATTCTGTTAGTTGCTGCCCACTTCTCCAGTTTATTTAAATCTTTTTGAATCCTCTCTCTCTCTTCTCTAGTATTAGCTATCCCTCCTAGCTTTGTGTCATCAGCAAATTTAATCAGTTTACCCTCAATTCCTTCATCTAAATCGTTGATAAAGATGTTGAACAATACAGGGCCCAGGACAGAGCCCTGTGGTACCCCACTTGAGACATTCTTCCAACTGGATGTGCAGCCATTTACGACCACTCTTTGGGTCCGATCACTAAGCCAGTTATGAATCCACCTAACAGTTGCCTTGTCCATTCCATACTTAGTCATTTTTTCAATAAGGATTGTATGAGAGACTTTGTCAAATGCTTTGCTGAAGTCAAGATATACTATATCTACAGCATTTCCTTGATCCACCCAATCAGTGATACCGTCATAGAAGGAAATTAAGTTAGTCTGACATGACTTATTAGTTACAAACCCATGCTGACTCTGTTTAATCACTTCATTCTTATCCAGGTATTGACATACATGTTGTTTAATAATTTGTTCAAAGATCTTTCCTGGTATAGAAGTCAGACTCACCGGCCTATAGTTACCTGGGTCCACCTTCTTCCCCTTTTTGAAGATAGGAACAACATTTGCTCTTCTCCAGTCTTCTGGCACTTCTCCTGTTCTCCAAGAATTTTCAAAGATTATAGAGAGGGGTTCAAAAATTTCTTCTGCTATCTCCTTCAGTACTCTGGGGTGTAATTCATCTGGACCTGGAGACTTGAATTCATTTAGGCTAGCTAAGTGTTTCCTCACTATCTTTCTGTTTATAGATATCCTGGATTCTTCTATTCCCTTAATAGGACAGTGAATAACAGTTGATGTTACATTTCCTTTCTGAGAGAAAACAGATGCAAAATAGGAATTTAAAAGTTCAGCCTTCTCAACATCCTGTCTTACCATTTCATCATTTTCATCCTGTAAAAATCCTATAGCATCTTTGACTTTTCTTTTACTTTTGACATATCCCCAAAATCCTTTATTATTGCTTTTGACATCTCTTGCAAGCCTCAATTCATTTTCAGCTTTAGCTAATCTGATTTGTGCCCTGCAGGTTCTGCAGACAGCATTATATTCTTCTTTAGATATGCCTCCCTCTTTCCATTTTATAAACATTTTTTTCTTCCTTTTTAGCATGTGCTTAAGTTCTGTGTTCATCCATCCTGGTTTCCTTAACTGCTTCCTATTCTTCCCTCTTTTCGGAATTGTTAACAACTGTGCTTTGAGAATTTCATTTTTCAAGATTTCCCATCCTTCCTGGACATTTTTGTCTTTAAGGATATCCAGCCATTGGATCCCTCCAATTCTCTTTCTGAATCCCTTAAAATCTGCCTTTCTGAAATCTAACCTTGACGTCTGAGTCTTCACAGGTCTTCCGCCTCTAGTTATCCAAAATTCTAAAATAGCATGGTCGCTACCTCCTAGGGTCCCAGCCACTTTTACCTCCTCAACCATTTCCTCCCTGTTTATAAGGATTAGATCCAAGGTAGCAGTTCCCCTTGTTTTCTCCCTTACCTTTTGGAAGATAAAGTTGTCAGCAAGAGAGGATAAGAATTTCCTTGACCTGTTAGTTTTGCCTGAGAGAGATTCCCAACAAATGTCTGGATAGTTGAAATCTCCCATGACAACTATGTCATATTTTTTGGAGAACTTGGCCATTTGATGCATAAAGAGTTCATCCATAGCTTCAGCTTGCACAGGCGGCCTGTAGTAAATGCCTACAATGGTGTCCTTTCCATTGTTCTGTCCTTGTATTCTTACCCAAACAGTTTCCACAGAACTCCCAGTCTCTGAAGCTTCAATCTCTGTGCAGATATACGCGTTTCGAACATACAATGCGACACCCCCTCCTCGTTTATCAAGTCTGTTTCTTGCAAATAAGTTGTATCCTTCTAGTCTTGTATTCCAATCATGTGTATTGTCCCACCAAGTTTCAGTGATTCCAATGACATCATATTTCTTTTCCTGTGTTAGTAGTTCCAATTCTCCTTGTTTGTTGCCCATGCTTTGTGCATTAGTATAGAAACATTTTAGTTTGTGATTGGTTTCTCTTTCTCCAATATTTTTATTAATTAGATTCTTTCGTCTTTGTTCTTCCTTTCCACTTCTAATAGCAGAGTTCTCAATAGCATTTGTCAGGTGTATGGCTTTTTCTGGTCTTTTGCTTCCCTTCCCATGTTGTTCTAGTTTAAAGCTCTCCTTACAAGTGTAGCAAGGCGACTTCCAAATACCTGCTTTCCAGTCTTCGTAAGGTGCACCCCATCTCTAGCAAGTAGGCTCAGTACTGCCCCCAATCCAAACATAGAAGCGTCTGTGTGAACAAGGAAACATTTAGTTGGATCGGGTGCGGCCAATACAGGGGTATTGGTAAGGGCGTACTTTAGTTGGCGGAAGGCTTCCTCACACTCTGAGGTCCAGGTTACCTGGCGGGGTTGGTTCCTACGGGTCAGATCAGTGAGGGTCTTGGCTACGCTGCTGTAATTGGGAACGAATTTCCTGTAATACCCCGCTCTCCCTAGAAACGCCATTACCAGGGTTTTAGTGCATGGGATGGGCCATTTGGCTATGGCCTCAATCTTGGCAGGTTCTGGTCGCTGTTTCCCACTTCCCACCCAATGCCCTAAATACTGAACCTCTGCTTTGCCCACGTGACACTTGTTTGGGTTCAGGGTGATTCCGGCCTGGTGGATCCTGTCCAATACTGTCTCTAGGTGATTTAGATGCTCTTCCCATGTCGCACTGTAGATGGCGATGTCGTCCAGGTAGGCACAAGCATAGTCCTGGAGACCATCCAGAAGCCGGTCAGCCAGCCTTTGGAAGGTCGCCGGGGCATTCTTCATCCCGAATGGCATAACTCGAAACTGGAATAAGCCGAACGGGGGTGACAAATGCCGACTTGGGAATAGCGTCAGGACTAAGGGGAATCTGCCAGTAGCCTTTGCATAGATCGATGGTGGTCAAATACTTTGCCCCCGCCAGCCGGTCTAACAACTCATCCACACGCGGCATGGGGTATGCATCCGTCACTGTTTTCTCATTGAGCCTACGATAGTCTACACAAAACCGTGTAGTCCCATCCTTCTTGGGCACTAACACTACGGGGGATGCCCAGGGACTATCTGACTCTTCAATGACCCCTAAACGCAGCATCTCTTGTATCTCTTGTTGCATCCCCTCTCGTACAGACTCAGGGACGCGGAAGGGGTTTTGTCGCAGGGGGGTCTGATCCTGGGTCTCAACCTTGTGTTGTGCCAGGCGAGTGTACCCCGGTCTCCCCGAAAACATCCTCTGTCGCAGCCTCAGCAACGCCTCCGCCTGCTGTCTCTCCCGGGGGCCTAGGTCTTCACCCAAGTGTACCTGGTCCCATGTTTTAGACTGAGTCCTTTCCCCTAAGACATCCGGCAAGGGAAGTCCGGCTAAATCCTCTGCTTCAGGTGCACAGATGGCCACTACCTCTTCAGGGCGCTCCCGGTAGGGCTTCAGCATATTCACGTGGAACATGCGGATAACCCTGGGGTCGTCACAATCGGTGACATTATAGGTTGTGTCGGCTATTTTCCCCACTACCTGGTAGGGCCCCTGCCATGCAGCTTGGAACTTATTCTGCTTAGTGGGCTCTAACACCAGGACCTTCTGTCCTATTTCCAAAGTGCGCTCTCTGGCCCTCCTATCGTACCATATGCGCTGGCGCCGCTGGGTCGCCTGCAGGTTCTCACGTACAACCTGGGTCAGCTCCTGTAGGTGGTCCCGGAATTCCAGCACATAGGGTACAATAGGTACCCCTTCTATGAGGCCCTCCCCTTCCCAGTGTTCAGCACTAAGTCTAGGGGTCCCCTTACCCATCTCCCGTATACCAGCTCGAACGGGGAGAACCCCGTGGATTCTTGGGGCACCTCCCGATAGACAAACAGGAGGTGTGGCAAGAATTTCTCCCAGTCCCTGTAGGTCCTGGTAAAAGTCCCAATGAGCTGTTTTAATGTCCCGTTAAAGCGTTCACACAACCCATTGGTGTGCGGGTGGTACGGGGCGCTTCTAATGGACTTTACGCCGCACAGCTTCCACAGTTGGTTGGTCACCTCTGCTGTAAACTGGGTACCCTGGTCCGAGATAATCTCCCGGAGAAATCCAACCCGTGAGAACACCTGGAGCAGGGCGGCCGCCACCGTCTCTGCCAATATGTTAGGTAACGTAACCGCCTCTGGATACTGTGCGGCATAATCTACCACTGTCAATATATACTTTTTCCGGACGGACTGGGTTTGGCTAACGGCCCTATCAGATCGACCACTACTCGGCTAAATGGTTCCTCCACAATGGGGAGGGGGCGTAATTTGGCCTTGCATCGATCCCCCCTCTTGCCAATGCGCTGACAACTGTCACAGGTCTGGCAGTACTGACGAACATCATAGGTTACCCCCGGCCAAAAAAAGTTTTGTGTCCGACGATGCCTGGTGCGACTGACGCCGAAGTGCCCGGCTAAGGGTATATCATGAGATATACGCAGTAACTCCTGCCTATACTTCTTGGGAACTACCAGCTGTCGTTTTATAGTGGGGCTCGTCCCTGTGTGGTGCTGCTCTGTGATCCGGTAGAGGAGTCCATGTTTCCATACAAACTGTTCCCCTTCCAGTACTCCTCTCCCCTCCTGTGCCTTCCCACGATATCCCTCTAATGAAGGATCCTCAAGTAACTCCCTCTTAAATTCATCTGGGGTGGCCAAAGAAATGTGTCTGGCTATGGGAATACGTGCAGGGTTGGGATGTCTTACCTGAGCCTCCTCTGAGTGTTATTCCGCCTCCGCAGCTCGAGCTTGTCTCCGGGTGGTCACAGGATAGGTCTCAGCCAGAGGGGCCACCGAGAATGCAGACAACATGGGCCCCAAGTCATTTCCCAGCAAGACCTCTGCAGGCAAATCCTCCATCAAGCCAACCTCAACAAGGCCATCCCCGACTCCCCAGTTCAGGTGAATCCTGGCAGTGGGCAGTCGATGTATAGCTCCCCCTGCTACACGGACTGCCACTGTCCGGTCCGTCTTCTCTTGGTCCCGGACGAGATGAGGCTTCACAAGGGTCAAAGTTGCTCTGGAATCTCTTAGTCCCTGCATACGTTTCCCATTAACCCACACGACCTGTCGATGCTGTTGTCGATTATCTGCCCGGGCTGCCTGCACGGGGTCTACTTCATGCAGCACTTCCTCCATCTCTTCCACCCCTTGGTTAGTCGTAGCCCCCAATGCCGGGTCAGCTTCGCCTTGGTAGCAGTGTACAGCAGCCCGGCTGAAGGTAGCTGTGTCTGCCTTTGGCCACTGGGTATGCTGAGTCCGGTTGGGGCATTGTCTTTGCAGGTGGTCCAGCTGACGGCAGGTGTGGCATCGCGCCCCAGGGGGACTGTGGTAGGCCGGGTTTCTAGCTGGTCCCCCTACATTCTTCAGTGGCTTGGGGCCCTCCAGGTCCATGGGAGGACCACTAGTGACCACCTTTGATCCGGACAACTGCGGCCTCCTGGCATCATGATGTTCATCGGCCAGACGAGCGGCTTCCTCAAGAGTTGTTGGCCGCCTATCCCGAAGCCATTCCTGTGTCTCGAGGTTTAGTCCATTAAAGAATCGTTCTAACAAGAAGAGCTGGAGGACGTCCTCCTTAGTGGTTGCTTGGCTCCCTTGTACCCACTGTAGCAGTGACCGCAGTAATTTACAGGCCCATTCAGCGTGGGTATCGGTTACGCGTTTTATAAGTCCGCGGACCTTTTGGCGGTAGGCCTCTGGTGTCAGCGCATACCGGGCCAAGATCACTTCTTTGATCCGCTCATAGTCCGTACAGTTCTCATCAGGTACCGTGCGATAGGCGGCTGCTGCCCGGCCTGTCAGCTTGCTGGCCAGAATCTGAACCCGTTCCTCCAGCTTCACTTGATGAAGGGCACACTGCCGCTCAATGTCCTGCAGAAAGCCATCAATGTCTTCCTCTGCCTCCCCCAACTGTCGGAAGGCATTATACTGGATCTTTTTGTGGCTTACTGTTGAAGGTACCTGGTCGAAGGCCAGAGCTCCCCCTGCTCGCTGACTCTCCTCTTTCCGCTCTGCCATCTCCATCTTGGCTAGCTCCACTTTGGTCCGCTCTGCCATCTCCATCTTGGCTAGCTCTATCCTGGTCCGCTCGGCCATCTTTTCCTTCAGATCAGTACGCACATCAGCCATCACCTCTCGTATGATCTCTACTGCAGGGTTTGGGCCATAGAACGCCAGTCTGTTCTTTACCTCCCTCTGGAATTCGGTCTCCTCCACGTTCACATTGGGGGGCGCTGCACTGTCGTGTTCCATGATGGCTGCTATCAAATCCGCTTTTGTTTTGTTGCTGGCGATCAACCCTCGGGCTTCCACCAGGTCTTTTAATGTAGTCCTCTTTAACTTCTGGTAATTATTTTCCATTCATTCCTTTCCTCCTGTAGAAGGGGTTTCATATCCCGCTGTCTGCCACCAGTGTAACGGGGGCTACCAAGCTGGGGTACCTCTTTCAGTAGCACCCCGTGTTTTCGGAGGTCCGCTCTGCGTTGGCTGGAGTCTGAATGAATGACGCTGGCTGGAATTCCTTGGTTACATGGGCGCATATAAAAGATCACTGCTTCTCCATGTATTTCCAGTCTGACAACACTTTACTCACAGGACACAGAATATATCACACAGATACCGAGGGCCGGCCAATAGAAAAGCGGCAGGCCAGACATGCATTACAAAAGCCGCAGGTGGCCGGAGCCTGCCGATGTTTACTGTGGGAATTACAAAGGTGGAGGGAGGGCGGACAAAAGGAGAATATCGTGTCCCCTCTGCCCAGGGGCGCAGCCTGTGGCCACAGAGAGGAGAAAGAAGAGGAGCCCCCCGGCCACAGAGAGGAGAAAGATCCCCTCGGCCACAGAGAGGAGAAAGAGCTCCCCGGCCACAGAGAGGAGAAAGAGGAAGAGCCCCCCCGGCCACAGAGAGGAGAAAGAGGAGGAGCCCCCCGGCCACAGAGAGGAGAAAGAGGAGGAGCTCCCCGGCCACAGAGAGGAGAAAGAGGAGGAGCTCCCCGGCCACAGAGAGGAGAAAGAGGCAGAGCCCCCCCGGCCACAGAGAGGAGAAAGAGGAAGAGCCCCCCCGGCCACAGAGAGGAGAAAGCGGAAGAGCCCCCCCGGCCACAGAGAGGAGAAAGCGGAAGAGCCCCCCCGGCCACAGAGAGGAGAAAGCGGAAGAGCCCCCCCGGCCACAGAGAGGAGAAAGCGGAAGAGCCCCCCCGGCCACAGAGAGGAGAAAGCGGAAGAGCCCCCCCGGCCACAGAGAGGAGAAAGCGGAAGAGCCCCCCCGGCCACAGAGAGGAGAAAGCGGAAGAGCCCCCCCGGCCACAGAGAGGAGAAAGCGGAAGAGCCCCCCCGGCCACAGAGAGGAGAAAGCGGAAGAGCCCCCCCGGCCACAGAGAGGAGAAAGCGGAAGAGCCCCCCCGGCCACAGAGAGGAGAAAGCGGAAGAGCCCCCCCGGCCACAGAGAGGAGAAAGCGGAAGAGCCCCCCCGGCCACAGAGAGGAGAAAGCGGAAGAGCCCCCCCGGCCACAGAGAGGAGAAAGCGGAAGAGCCCCCCCGGCCACAGAGAGGAGAAAGCGGAAGAGCCCCCCCGGCCACAGAGAGGAGAAAGCGGAAGAGCCCCCCCGGCCACAGAGAGGAGAAAGCGGAAGAGCCCCCCCGGCCACAGAGAGGAGAAAGCGGAAGAGCCCCCCCGGCCACAGAGAGGAGAAAGCGGAAGAGCCCCCCCGGCCACAGAGAGGAGAAAGCGGAAGAGCCCCCCCGGCCACAGAGAGGAGAAAGCGGAAGAGCCCCCCCGGCCACAGAGAGGAGAAAGCGGAAGAGCCCCCCCGGCCACAGAGAGGAGAAAGCGGAAGAGCCCCCCCGGCCACAGAGAGGAGAAAGCGGAAGAGCCCCCCCGGCCACAGAGAGGAGAAAGCGGAAGAGCCCCCCCGGCCACAGAGAGGAGAAAGCGGAAGAGCCCCCCCGGCCACAGAGAGGAGAAAGCGGAAGAGCCCCCCCGGCCACAGAGAGGAGAAAGCGGAAGAGCCCCCCCGGCCACAGAGAGGAGAAAGCGGAAGAGCCCCCCCGGCCACAGAGAGGAGAAAGATCCCCCCGGCCACAGAGAGGAGAAAGATCCCCCCGGCCACAGAGAGGAGAAAGCGGAAGAGCCCCCCCGGCCACAGAGAGGAGAAAGAGGAAGAGCCCCCCCGGCCACAGAGAGGAGAAAGAGGAAGAGCCCCCCCGGCCACAGAGAGGAGAAAGAGGAAGAGCCCCCCCGGCCACAGAGAGGAGAAAGAGGAAGAGCCCCCCCGGCCACAGAGAGGAGAAAGAGGAAGAGCCCCCCCGGCCACAGAGAGGAGAAAGAGGAAGAGCCCCCCCGGCCACAGAGAGGAGAAAGAGGAAGAGCCCCCCCGGCCACAGAGAGGAGAAAGAGGAAGAGCCCCCCCGGCCACAGAGAGGAGAAAGAGGAGGAGCCCCCCGGCCACAGAGAGGAGAAAGAGGAAGAGCCCCCCCGGCCACAGAGAGGAGAAAGAGGAAGAGCCCCCCCGGCCACAGAGAGGAGAAAGAGGAAGAGCCCCCCCGGCCACAGAGAGGAGAAAGAGGAAGAGCCCCCCCGGCCACAGAGAGGAGAAAGAGGAAGAGCCCCCCCGGCCACAGAGAGGAGAAAGAGGAAGAGCCCCCCCGGCCACAGAGAGGAGAAAGAGGAAGAGCCCCCCCGGCCACAGAGAGGAGAAAGAGGAAGAGCCCCCCCGGCCACAGAGAGGAGAAAGAGGAAGAGCCCCCCCGGCCACAGAGAGGAGAAAGAGCTCCCCGTCCACAGAGAGGAGAAAGAGGAGGAGCCCCCCGGCCACAGAGAGGAGAAAGAGCCCCCCGGCCACAGAGAGGAGAAAGAGGAGGAGCCCCCCGGCCACAGAGAGGAGAAAGAGGAAGAGCCCCCCGGCCACAGAGAGGAGAAAGAGGAGGAGCCCCTCGGCCACAGAGAGGAGAAAGAGGAGGAGCCCCCCCCGGCCACAGAGAGGAGAAAGAGGAGGAGCCCCTCGGCCACAGAGAGGAGAAAGAGGAAGAGCCCCCCCGGCCACAGAGAGGAGAAAGAGGAGGAGCCCCTCGGCCACAGAGAGGAGAAAGAGGAAGAGCCCCCCCGGCCACAGAGAGGAGAAAGAGGAGGAGCCCCCCCGGCCACAGAGAGGAGAAAGAGGAGGAGCCCCCCCGGCCACAGAGAGGAGAAAGAGGAGGAGCCCCTCGGCCACAGAGAGGAGAAAGAGGAGGAGCCCCCCCCGGCCACAGAGAGGAGAAAGAGGAGGAGCCCCCCCGGCCACAGAGAGGAGAAAGAGGAGGAGCCCCCCCGGCCACAGAGAGGAGAAAGAGGAGGAGCCCCCCGGCCACAGAGAGGAGAAAGAGGAGGAGCCCCCCGGCCACAGAGAGGCGAAAGAGCCCCCCGGCCACAGAGAGGAGAAAGAGGAGGAGCCCCTCGGCCACAGAGAGGAGAAAGAGGAGGAGCACCCCGGCCACAGAGAGGAGAAAGAGGAAGAGCCCCCCCGGCCACAGAGAGGAGAAAGAGGAAGAGCCCCCCCGGCCACAGAGAGGAGAAAGAGGAGGAGCCCCCCGGCCACAGAGAGGAGAAAGAGGAAGAGCCCCCCCGGCCACAGAGAGGAGAAAGAGGAGGAGCCCCCCGGCCACAGAGAGGAGAAAGAGGAAGAGCCCCCCCGGCCACAGAGAGGAGAAAGAGGAGGAGCCCCCCCGGCCACAGAGAGGAGAAAGAGGAAGAGCCCCCCCGGCCACAGAGAGGAGAAAGAGGAGGAGCCCCCCCGGCCACAGAGAGGAGAAAAGAGGAGGAGGAGGTGACCCCCCCCATGCTACATTGGACTGATGAAGGCCTGCGGTCCAGCCTCCACTCACCGGCCCGGGCCAGCAGCTCCCCCAGCTTGTTGCACACAGCGGCCTCCTCCCGCAGGTTGTGAGATTTCTGAGCGCGACATTTCTCTTTCTCCAACTCTAAAAAAAAGAAAAAAAAAAAAAAAAAAGAAGTGGAAAAAGGAAGAAAAGAACAACAAGTAGCAGCAGCGCCATATACACATCCACAGTGTATACAGGAGGGGTCTGCCTCTATTATTACAGGCGGGGGGGAGGGGTCTGCCTCTATTATTACAGGCGGGGGGGAGGGGTCTGCCTCTATTATTACAGGCGGGGGGGGAGGGGTCTGCCTCTATTATTACAGGCGGGGGGGAGGGGTCTGCCTCTATTATTACAGGCGGGGGGGGAGGGGTCTGCCTCTATTATTACAGGCGGGGGGGGAGGGGTCTGCCTCTATTATTACAGGCGGGGGGGGAGGGGTCTGCCTCTATTATTACAGGCGGGGGGGGAGGGGTCTGCCTCTATTATTACAGGCGGGGGGGGAGGGGTCTGCCTCTATTATTACAGGCGGGGGGGGAGGGGTCTGCCTCTATTATTACAGGCGGGGGGGGAGGGGTCTGCCTCTATTATTACAGGCGGGGGGGGAGGGGTCTGCCTCTATTATTACAGGCGGGGGGGAGGGGTCTGCCTCTATTATTACAGGCGGGGGGGAGGGGTCTGCCTCTATTATTACAGGCGGGGGGGAGGGGTCTGCCTCTATTATTACAGGCGGGGGGGAGGGGTCTGCCTCTATTATTACAGGCGGGGGGGAGGGGTCTGCCTCTATTATTACAGGCGGGGGGGAGGGGTCTGCCTCTATTATTACAGGCGGGGGGGGAGGGGTCTGCCTCTATTATTACAGGCGGGGGGGAGGGGTCTGCCTCTATTATTACAGGCGGGGGGGGAGGGGTCTGCCTCTATTATTACAGGCGGGGGGGAGGGGTCTGCCTCTATTATTACAGGCGGGGGGGGAGGGGTCTGCCTCTATTATTACAGGCGGGGGGGGAGGGGTCTGCCTCTATTATTACAGGCGGGGGGGGAGGGGTCTGCCTCTATTATTACAGGCGGGGGGGAGGGGTCTGCCTCTATTATTACAGGCGGGGGGGAGGGGTCTGCCTCTATTATTACAGGCGGGGGGGAGGGGTCTGCCTCTATTATTACAGGCGGGGGGGAGGGGTCTGCCTCTATTATTACAGGCGGGGGGGAGGGGTCTGCCTCTATTATTACAGGCGGGGGGGAGGGGTCTGCCTCTATTATTACAGGCGGGGGGGAGGGGTCTGCCTCTATTATTACAGGCGGGGGGGAGGGGTCTGCCTCTATTATTACAGGCGGGGGGGAGGGGTCTGCCTCTATTATTACAGGCGGGGGGGAGGGGTCTGCCTCTATTATTACAGGCGGGGGGGAGGGGTCTGCCTCTATTATTACAGGCGGGGGGGAGGGGTCTGCCTCTATTATTACAGGCGGGGGGGAGGGGTCTGCCTCTATTATTACAGGCGGGGGGGAGGGGTCTGCCTCTATTATTACAGGCGGGGGGGAGGGGTCTGCCTCTATTATTACAGGCGGGGGGGAGGGGTCTGCCTCTATTATTACAGGCGGGGGGGAGGGGTCTGCCTCTATTATTACAGGCGGGGGGGAGGGGTCTGCCTCTATTATTACAGGCGGGGGGGAGGGGTCTGCCTCTATTATTACAGGCGGGGGGGAGGGGTCTGCCTCTATTATTACAGGCGGGGGGGAGGGGTCTGCCTCTATTATTACAGGCGGGGGGGAGGGGTCTGCCTCTATTATTACAGGCGGGGGGGAGGGGTCTGCCTCTATTATTACAGGCGGGGGGGAGGGGTCTGCCTCTATTATTACAGGCGGGGGGGAGGGGTCTGCCTCTATTATTACAGGCGGGGGGGAGGGGTCTGCCTCTATTATTACAGGCGGGGGGGAGGGGTCTGCCTCTATTATTACAGGCGGGGGGGAGGGGTCTGCCTCTATTATTACAGGCGGGGGGGAGGGGTCTGCCTCTATTATTACAGGCGGGGGGGAGGGGTCTGCCTCTATTATTACAGGCGGGGGGGAGGGGTCTGCCTCTATTATTACAGGCGGGGGGGAGGGGTCTGCCTCTATTATTACAGGCGGGGGGGAGGGGTCTGCCTCTATTATTACAGGCGGGGGGGAGGGGTCTGCCTCTATTATTACAGGCGGGGGGAGGGGTCTGCCTCTATTATTACAGGCGGGGGGGAGGGGTCTGCCTCTATTATTACAGGCGGGGGGAGGGGTCTGCCTCTATTATTACAGGCGGGGGGAGGGGTCTGCCTCTATTATTACAGGCGGGGGGAGGGGTCTGCCTCTATTATTACAGGCGGGGGGAGGGGTCTGCCTCTATTATTACAGGCGGGGGGAGGGGTCTGCCTCTATTATTACAGGCGGGGGGAGGGGTCTGCCTCTATTATTACAGGCGGGGGGAGGGGTCTGCCTCTATTATTACAGGCGGGGGGAGGGGTCTGCCTCTATTATTACAGGCGGGGGGAGGGGTCTGCCTCTATTATTACAGGCGGGGGGAGGGGTCTGCCTCTATTATTACAGGCGGGGGGAGGGGTCTGCCTCTATTATTACAGGCGGGGGGAGGGGTCTGCCTCTATTATTACAGGCGGGGGGAGGGGTCTGCCTCTATTATTACAGGCGGGGGAGGGGTCTGCCTCTATTATTACAGGCGGGGGGAGGGGTCTGCCTCTATTATTACAGGCGGGGGGAGGGGTCTGCCTCTATTATTACAGGCGGGGGGAGGGGTCTGCCTCTATTATTACAGGCGGGGGGAGGGGTCTGCCTCTATTATTACAGGCGGGGGGAGGGGTCTGCCTCTATTATTACAGGCGGGGGGAGGGGTCTGCCTCTATTATTACAGGCGGGGGGAGGGGTCTGCCTCTATTATTACAGGCGGGGGGAGGGGTCTGCCTCTATTATTACAGGCGGGGGGAGGGGTCTGCCTCTATTATTACAGGCGGGGGGAGGGGTCTGCCTCTATTATTACAGGCGGGGGGAGGGGTCTGCCTCTATTATTACAGGCGGGGGGAGGGGTCTGCCTCTATTATTACAGGCGGGGGGAGGGGTCTGCCTCTATTATTACAGGCGGGGGGAGGGGTCTGCCTCTATTATTACAGGCGGGGGGAGGGGTCTGCCTCTATTATTACAGGCGGGGGGAGGGGTCTGCCTCTATTATTACAGGCGGGGGGAGGGGTCTGCCTCTATTATTACAGGCGGGGGGAGGGGTCTGCCTCTATTATTACAGGCGGGGGGGAGGGGTCTGCCTCTATTATTACAGGCGGGGGGAGGGGTCTGCCTCTATTATTACAGGCGGGGGGAGGGGTCTGCCTCTATTATTACAGGCGGGGTCCTCGGTGACAGCTCGGGCTCGGCAGCCTCGCAGTGTGGGGATCGGGCCCCGCAGTCGCCGGTACTCACGTCTGATCTCCCGATCACTCATCCTCCGAGTCTCCGGCGATTCTCCCGCTCTGACTAGCACGGAACTCCGCCCACTAGAAAACACGCGCTCTCTAATTGGAGAATAACTCTAAAGTCAGGAAACTCATTGGCTATTTCAGATGCCACTCAAGTGTGCCGGCCCGTGGAAAACTTATTGCTCTCAGAACGCATGCGCAAAGCTCACATGGTGATTGGTGTATTATAAATAGCTCCGCCCCACAGTGACGTAAAGAGGACTGACTGGTGGCAACGGTTACTAGGACGCCGAGAGAATCTATACCACGTGACTAAAGGCTCCAGCCCATAAGTCAATGAAAACCATGTGACTCTAGGAACACGTGACGAGAATTCACCTAGTGACCAATACAAACCCACAGAAAAGGAGGCACGTGACCTGAGCTACCGAATACAAGCTGATCTGAAGCTGTTCAGAAACGTGCCCGCCCTCGACCGTATATACCGTAATATATGGGCACAAAGGTGATAGGAGGATGCACCGGTCCTGTCTGTATCCTCATAGCTATGGATGTATATACCCTATTATATGGGCACACAGGTGATAGGAGGTTACACCGGTCCTGTCTGTATCCTCATAGCTATGGGATGTATATACCCTATTATATGGGCACACAGGTGATAGGAGGTTACACCGGTCCTGTCTGTATCCTCATAGCTATGGATGTATATACCCTATTATATGGACACAGGTGATAGGAGGTTACACCGGTCCTGTCTGTATCCTCATAGCTATGGATGTATATACCCTATTATATGGACACACAGGTGATAGGAGGTTACACCGGTCCTGTCTGTATCCTCATAGCTATGGGATGTATATACCCTATTATATGGGCACACAGGTGATAGGAGGTTACACCGGTCCTGTCTGTATCCTCATAGCTATGGATGTATATACCCTATTATATGGGCACACAGGTGATAGGAGGTTACACCGGTCCTGTCTGTATCCTCATAGCTATGGATGTATATACCCTATTATATGGGCACACAGGTGATAGGAGGATACACCGGTCCTGTCTGTATCCTCATAGCTATGGATGTATATACCCTATTATATGGGCACACAGGTGATAGGAGGATACACCGGTCCTGTCTGTATCCTCATAGCTATGGATGTATATACTCTATTATATGGGCACACAGGTGATAGGAGGTTACACCGGTCCTGTCTGTATCCTCATAGCTATGGATGTATATACCCTATTATATGGGCACACAGGTGATAGGAGGATGCACCGGTCCTGTCTGTATCCTCATAGCTATGGATGTATATACCCTATTATATGGACACACAGGTGATAGGAGGATACACCGGTCCTGTCTGTATCCTCATAGCTATGGATGTATATACCCTATTATATGGGCACACAGGTGATAGGAGGATACACCGGTCCTGTCTGTATCCTCATAGCTATGGATGTATATACTCTATTATATGGGCACACAGGTGATAGGAGGTTACACCGGTCCTGTCTGTATCCTCATAGCTATGGATGTATATACCCTATTATATGGGCACACAGGTGATAGGAGGATGCACCGGTCCTGTCTGTATCCTCATAGCTATGGATGTATATACCCTATTATATGGGCACACAGGTGATAGGAGGTTACACCGGTCCTGTCTGTATCCTCATAGCTATGGATGTATATACCCTATTATATGGACACACAGGTGATAGGAGGATACACCGGTCCTGTCTGTATCCTCATAGCTATGGATGTATATACCCTATTATATGGGCACACAGGTGATAGGAGGATACACCGGTCCTGTCTGTATCCTCATACCTATGGATGTATATACCCTATTATATGGGCACACAGGTGATAGGAGGTTACACCGGTCCTGTCTGTATCCTCATAGCTATGGATGTATATACCCTATTATATGGGCACACAGGTGATAGGAGGATACACCGGTCCTGTCTGTATCCTCATAGCTATGGATGTGTATACCCTATTATATGGACACACAGGTGATAGGAGGTTACACCGGTCCTGTCTGTATCCTCATAGCTATGGATGTATATACCCTATTATATGGGCACACAGGTGATAGGAGGATACACCGGTCCTGTCTGTATCCTCATAGCTATGGATGTATATACCCTATTATATGGACACAGGTGATAGGAGGATACACCATTCCTGTCTGTATCCTCATAGCTATGGATGTATATACTCTATTATATGGGCACACAGGTGATAGGAGGTTACACCTGTCCTGTCTGTATCCTCATAGCTATGGATGTATATACCCTATTATATGGGCACACAGGTGATAGGAGGATACACCGGTCCTGTCTGTATCCTCATAGCTATGGATGTATATACCCTATTATATGGGCACACAGGTGATAGGAGGATACACCGGTCCTGTCTGTATCCTCATAGCTATGGATGTATATACCCTATTATATGGGCACACAGGTGATAGGAGGTTACACCGGTCCTGTCTGTATCCTCATAGCTATGGATGTATATACCCTATTATATGGGCACACAGGTGATAGGAGGATACACCGGTCCTGTCTGTATCCTCATAGCTATGGATGTATATACCCTATTATATGGACACACAGGTGATAGGAGGTTACACCGGTCCTGTCTGTATCCTCATAGCTATGGATGTATATACCCTATTATATGGGCACACAGGTGATAGGAGGATACACCGGTCCTGTCTGTATCCTCATAGCTATGGATGTATATACCCTATTATATGGACACACAGGTGATAGGAGGTTACACCGGTCCTGTCTGTATCCTCATAGCTATGGATGTATATACTCTATTATATGGACACACAGGTGATAGGAGGTTACACCGGTCCTGTCTGTATCCTCATAGCTATGGATGTATATACTCTATTATATGGACACACAGGTGATAGGAGGTTACACCGGTCCTGTCTGTATCCTCATAGCTATGGATGTATATACCCTATTATATGGACACACAGGTGATAGGAGGTTACACCGGTCCTGTCTGTATCCTCATAGCTATGGATGTATATACCCTATTATATGGACACACAGGTGATAGGAGGTTACACCGGTCCTGTCTGTATCCTCATAGCTATGGATGTATATACCCTATTATATGGACACACAGGTGATAGGAGGTTACACCGGTCCTGTCTGTATCCTCATAGCTATGGATGTATATACCCTATTATATGGGCACACAGGTGATAGGAGGTTACACCGGTCCTGTCTGTATCCTCATAGCTATGGATGTATATACCCTATTATATGGACACACAGGTGATAGGAGGATGCACCGGTCCTGTATGTATCCTCATAGCTATGGGATGTATATACCCTATTATATGGACACACAGGTGATAGGAGGTTACACCGGTCCTGTCTGTATCCTCATAGCTATGGATGTATATACCCTATTATATGGACACACAGGTGATAGGAGGATGCACCGGTCCTGTATGTATCCTCATAGCTATGGGATGTATATACCCTATTATATGGGCACACAGGTGATAGGAGGATACACCGGTCCTGTCTGTATCCTCATAGCTATGGATGTATATACCCTATTATATGGACACACAGGTGATAGGAGGATACACCGGTCCTGTCTGTATCCTCATAGCTATGGATGTATATACTCTATTATATGGGCACACAGGTGATAGGAGGTTACACCGGTCCTGTCTGTATCCTCATAGCTATGGATGTATATACCCTATTATATGGACACACAGGTGATAGGAGGTTACACCGGTCCTGTCTGTATCCTCATAGCTATGGATGTATATACCCTATTATATGGGCACACAGGTGATAGGAGGATACACCGGTCCTGTCTGTATCCTCATAGCTATGGATGTATATACCCTATTATATGGGCACACAGGTGATAGGAGGTTACACCGGTCCTGTCTGTATCCTCATAGCTATGGATGTATATACCCTATTATATGGACACACAGGTGATAGGAGGATACACCGGTCCTGTCTGTATCCTCATAGCTATGGATGTATATACTCTATTATATGGGCACACAGGTGATAGGAGGTTACACCGGTCCTGTCTGTATCCTCATAGCTATGGATGTATATACCCTATTATATGGACACACAGGTGATAGGAGGTTACACCGGTCCTGTCTGTATCCTCATAGCTATGGATGTATATACCCTATTATATGGGCACACAGGTGATAGGAGGATACACCGGTCCTGTCTGTATCCTCATAGCTATGGATGTATATACCCTATTATATGGGCACACAGGTGATAGGAGGATACACCGGTCCTGTCTGTATCCTCATAGCTATGGATGTATATACCCTATTATATGGGCACACAGGTGATAGGAGGTTACACCGGTCCTGTCTGTATCCTCATAGCTATGGATGTATATACCCTATTATATGGACACACAGGTGATAGGAGGTTACACCGGTCCTGTCTGTATCCTCATAGCTATGGATGTATATACCCTATTATATGGACACACAGGTGATAGGAGATTACACCGGTCCTGTCTGTATCCTCATAGCTATGGATGTATATACTCTATTATATGGGCACACAGGTGATAGGAGGATACACCGGTCCTGTCTGTATCCTCATAGCTATGGATGTATATACCCTATTATATGGGCACACAGGTGATAGGAGGATACACCGGTCCTGTCTGTATCCTCATAGCTATGGATGTATATACCCTATTATATGGGCACACAGGTGATAGGAGGTTACACCGGTCCTGTCTTTATCCTCATAGCTATGGATGTATATACCCTATTATATGGACACACAGGTGATAGGAGGATGCACCTGTCCTGTCTGTATCCTCATAGCTATGGATGTATATACCCTATTATATGGACACACAGGTGATAGGAGGTTACACCGGTCCTGTCTGTATCCTCATAGCTATGGATGTGTATACTCTATTATATGGACACACAGGTGATAGGAGGATGCACCGGTCCTGTCTGTATCCTCATAGCTATGGATGTATATACCCTATTATATGGGCACACAGGTGATAGGAGGATACACCGGTCCTGTCTGTATCCTCATAGCTATGGATGTATATACTCTATTATATGGACACACAGGTGATAGGAGGTTACACCGGTCCTGTCTGTATCCTCATAGCTATGGATGTATATACCCTATTATATGGGCACACAGGTGATAGGAGGATGCACCGGTCCTGTCTGTATCCTCATAGCTATGGATGTATATACCCTATTATATGGGCACACAGGTGATAGGAGGATACACCGGTCCTGTCTGTATCCTCATAGCTATGGATGTATATACCCTATTATATGGACACACAGGTGATAGGAGGTTACACCGGTCCTGTGTATCCTCATAGCTATGGATGTATATACCCTATTATATGGACACACAGGTGATAGGAGGTTACACCGGTCCTGTCTGTATCCTCATAGCTATGGATGTATATACCCTATTATATGGGCACACAGGTGATAGGAGGATACACCGGTCCTGTCTGTATCCTCATAGCTATGGATGTATACACCCTATTATATGGACACACAGGTGATAGGAGATTACACCGGTCCTGTCTGTATCCTCATAGCTATGGATGTATATACCCTATTATATGGACACACAGGTGATAGGAGGTTACACCGGTCCTGTCTGTATCCTCATAGCTATGGATGTATATACCCTATTATATGGGCACACAGGTGATAGGAGGTTACACCGGTCCTGTCTGTATCCTCATAGCTATGGATGTATATACCCTATTATATGGGCACACAGGTGATAGGAGGTTACACCGGTCCTGTCTGTATCCTCATAGCTATGGATGTATATACCCTATAATATGGACACACAGGTGATAGGAGGATACACCGGTCCTGTCTGTATCCTCATAGCTATGGATGTATATACCCTATTATATGGGCACACAGGTGATAGGAGGTTACACCGGTCCTGTCTATATCCTCATAGCTATGGATGTATATACCCTATTATATGGACACACAGGTGATAGGAGGTTACACCGGTCCTGTCTGTATCCTCATAGCTATGGATGTATATACCCTATTATATGGACACACAGGTGATAGGAGGTTACACCGGTCCTGTCTGTATCCTCATAGCTATGGATGTATATACCCTATTATATGGACACACAGGTGATAGGAGATTACACCGGTCCTGTCTGTATCCTCATAGCTATGGATGTATATACCCTATTATAGGGGCACACAGGTGATAGGAGGTTACACCGGTCCTGTCTGTATCCTCATAGCTATGGATGTATATACTCTATTATATGGGCACACAGGTGATAGGAGGTTACACCGGTCCTGTCTGTATCCTCATAGCTATGGATGTATATACCCTATTATATGGGCACACAGGTGATAGGAGGTTACACCGGTCCTGTCTGTATCCTCATAGCTATGGATGTATATACCCTATTATATGGACACACAGGTGATAGGAGGATACACCGGTCCTGTCTGTATCCTCATAGCTATGGATGTATATACCCTATTATATGGACACACAGGTGATAGGAGGTTACACCGGTCCTGTCTGTATCCTCATAGCTATGGATGTATATACCCTATTATATGGACACACAAGTGATAGGAGATTACACCGGTCCTGTCTGTATCCTCATAGCTATGGATGTATATACCCTATTATATGGACACACAGGTGATAGGAGGTTACACCGGTCCTGTCTGTATCCTCATAGCTATGGATGTATATACCCTATTATATGGACACACAGGTGATAGGAGATTACACCGGTCCTGTCTGTATCCTCATAGCTATGGATGTATATACCCTATTATATGGACACACAGGTGATAGGAGGTTACACCGGTCCTGTCTGTATCCTCATAGCTATGGATGTATATACCCTATTATATGGACACACAGGTGATAGGAGGATACACTGGTCCTGTCTGTATCCTCATAGCTATGGATGTATATACCCTATTATATGGACACACAGGTGATAGGAGGTTACACCGGTCCTGTCTGTATCCTCATAGCTATGGATGTATATACCCTATTATATGGACACACAGGTGATAGGAGGATACACCGGTCCTGTCTGTATCCTCATAGCTATGGATGTATATACCCTATTATATGGACACACAGGTGATAGGAGGTTACACCGGTCCTGTCTGTATCCTCATAGCTATGGATGTATATACCCTATTATATGGGCACACAGGTGATAGGAGGATACACTGGTCCTGTCTGTATCCTCATAGCTATGGATGTATATACCCTATTATATGGACACACAGGTGATAGGAGGTTACACCGGTCCTGTCTGTATCCTCATAGCTATGGATGTATATACCCTATTATATGGACACACAGGTGATAGGAGGATACACTGGTCCTGTCTGTATCCTCATAGCTATGGATGTATATACCCTATTATATGGGCACACAGGTGATAGGAGGTTACACCGGTCCTGTCTGTATCCTCATAGCTATGGATGTATATACCCTATTATATGGGCACACAGGTGATAGGAGGTTACACCGGTCCTGTCTGTATCCTCATAGCTATGGATGTATATACCCTATTATATGGACACACAGGTGATAGGAGGATACACCGGTCCTGTCTGTATCCTCATAGCTATGGATGTATATACCCTATTATATGGGCACACAGGTGATAGGAGGTTACACCGGTCCTGTCTGTATCCTCATAGCTATGGATGTATATACCCTATTATATGGGCACACAGGTGATAGGAGGTTACACCGGTCCTGTCTGTATCCTCATAGCTATGGATGTATATACCCTATTATATGGACAAACAGGTGATAGGAGGATACACCGGTCCTGTCTGTATCCTCATAGCTATGGATGTATATACCCTATTATATGGACACACAGGTGATAGGAGGTTACACCGGTCCTGTCTGTATCCTCATAGCTATGGATGTATATACCCCATTATATGGGCACACAGGTGATAGGAGGATACACCGGTCCTGTCTGTATCCTCATAGCTATGGATGTATATACCCTATTATATGGGCACACAGGTGATAGGAGGATGCACCGGTCCTGTCTGTATCCTCATAGCTATGGATGTATATACCCTATTATATGGGCACACAGGTGATAGGAGGATGCACCGGTCCTGTCTGTATCCTCATAGCTATGGATGTATATACCCTATTATATGGACACACAGGTGATAGGAGGATACACCGGTCCTATCTGTATCCTCATAGCTATGGATGTATATACCCTATTATATGGGCACACAGGTGATAGGAGGATGCACCGGTCCTGTCTGTATCCTCATAGCTATGGATGTATATACCCTATTATATGGACACACAGGTGATAGGAGGTTACACCGGTCCTGTCTGTATCCTCATAGCTATGGATGTATATACCCTATTATATGGGCACACAGGTGATAGGAGGATGCACCGGTCCTGTCTGTATCCTCATAGCTATGGATGTATATACCCTATTATATGGACACACAGGTGATAGGAGGATGCACCGGTCCTGTCTGTATCCTCATAGCTATGGATGTATATACCCTATTATATGGACACACAGGTGATAGGAGGATGCACCGGTCCTGTCTGTATCCTCATAGCTATGGATGTATATACCCTATTATATGGGCACACAGGTGATAGGAGGTTACACCGGTCCTGTCTGTATCCTCATAGCTATGGGATGTATATACCCTATTATATGGGCACAGGTGATAGGAGGTTACACCGGTCCTGTCTGTATCCTCATAGCTATGGATGTATATACCCTATTATATGGGCACACAGGTGATAGGAGGATACACCGGTCCTGTCTGTATCCTCATAGCTATGGATGTATATACTCTATTATATGGGCACACAGGTGATAGGAGGTTACACCGGTCCTGTCTGTATCCTCATAGCTATGGATGTATATACCCCATTATATGGGCACACAGATGATAGGAGGATGCACCGGTCCTGTCTGTATCCTCATAGCTATGGATGTATATACCCTATTATATGGGCACACAGGTGATAGGAGGATGCACCGGTCCTGTCTGTATCCTCATAGCTATGGATGTATATACCCTATTATATGGGCACACAGGTGATAGGAGGATACACCGGTACTGTCTGTATCCTCATAGCTATGGATGTATATACCCTATTATATGGGCACACAGGTGATAGGAGGTTACACCGGTCCTGTCTGTATCCTCATAGCTATGGGATGTATATACCCTATTATATGGGCACACAGGTGATAGGAGGATACACCGGTACTGTCTGTATCCTCATAGCTATGGATGTATATACTCTATTATATGGGCACACAGGTGATAGGAGGTTACACCGGTCCTGTCTGTATCCTCATAGCTATGGATGTATATACCCTATTATATGGACACACAGGTGATAGGAGGATACACCGGTCCTGTCTGTATCCTCATAGCTATGGGATGTATATGCCCTATTATATGGGCACACAGGTGATAGGAGGTTACACCGGTCCTGTCTGTATCCTCATAGCTATGGATGTATATACCGTAATATATGGGCACACAGGTGATAGGAGGTTACACCGGTCCTGTCTGTATCCTCATAGCTATGGGATGTATATACCCTATTATATGGGCACACAGGTGATAGGAGGATGCACCGGTCCTGTCTGTATCCTCATAGCTATGGATGTATATACACTATTATATGGGCACACAGGTGATAGGAGGATACACCGGTCCTGTCTGTATCCTCATAGCTATGGATGTATATACTCTATTATATGGACACACAGGTGATAGGAGGATACACCGGTCCTGTCTGTATCGTCATAGCTATGGATGTATATACCCTATTATATGGACACACAGGTGATAGGAGGTTACACCGGTCCTGTCTGTATCCTCATAGCTATGGATGTATATACCCTATTATATGGGCACACAGGTGATAGGAGGATACACCGGTCCTGTCTGTATCCTCATAGCTATGGATGTATATACCCTATTATATGGACACACAGGTGATAGGAGGTTACACCGGTCCTGTCTGTATCCTCATAGCTATGGATGTATATACCCTATTATATGGACACACAGGTGATAGGAGATTACACCGGTCCTGTCTGTATCCTCATAGCTATGGATGTATATACCCTATTATATGGACACACAGGTGATAGGAGGATGCACCGGTCCTGTATGTATCCTCATAGCTATGGATGTATATACCCTATTATATGGGCACACAGGTGATAGGAGGTTACACCGGTCCTGTCTGTATCCTCATAGCTATGGATGTTTATACCCTATTATATGGACACACAGGTGATAGGAGATTACACCGGTCCTGTCTGTATCCTCATAGCTATGGATGTATATACCCTATTATATGGACACACAGGTGATAGGAGGATACACCGGTCCTGTCTATATCCTCATAGCTATGGATGTATATACCCTATTATATGGACACACAGGTGATAGGAGGATGCACCGGTCCTGTCTGTATCCTCATAGCTATGGATGTATATACTCTATTATATGGGCACACAGGTGATAGGAGGATGCACCAGTCCTGTCTGTATCCTCATAGCTATGGATGTATATACTCTATTATATGGACACACAGGTGATAGGAGATTACACTGGTCCTGTCTGTATCCTCATAGCTATGGATGTATATATCCTATTATATGGGCACACAGGTGATAGGAGGATGCACCGGTCCTGTCTGTATCCTCATAGCTATGGATGTATATACCCTATTATATGGGCACACAGGTGATAGGAGGTTACACCATTCCTGTCTGTATCCTCATAGCTATGGATGTATATACTCTATTATATGGACACACAGGTGATAGGAGGTTACACCGGTCCTGTCTGTATCCTCATAGCTATGGATGTGTATACTCTATTATATGGACACACAGGTGATAGGAGGTTACACCTGTCCTGTCTGTATCCTCATAGCTATGGATGTATATACCCTATTATATGGACACACTGGTGATAGGAGGTTACACCGGTCCTGTCTGTATCCTCATAGCTATGGATGTATATACCCTATTATATGGACACACTGGTGATAGGAGGTTACACCGGTCCTGTCTGTATCCTCATAGCTATGGATGTATATACTCTATTATATGGACACACAGGTGATAGGAGGTTACACCGGTCCTGTCTGTATCCTCATTGCTATGGATGTATATACCCTATTATATGGACACAGAGGTGATAGGAGGATACATCGGTCCTGTGTATCCTCATAGCTATGGATGTATATACCCTATTATATGGGCACACAGGTGATAGGAGGTTACACCGGTCCTGTCTGTATCCTCATAGCTATGGATGTATATACCCTATTATATGGACACAGAGGTGATAGGAGGATACACCGGTCCTGTCTGTATCCTCATAGCTATGGATGTATATACCCTATTATATGGGCACACAGGTGATAGGAGGATACACCGGTCCTGTCTGTATCCTCATAGCTATGGATGTATATACCCTATTATATGGACACACAGGTGATAGGAGGTTACACCGGTCCTGTCTGTATCCTCATAGCTATGGATGTATATACTCTATTATATGGACACACAGGTGATAGGAGATTACACCGGTCCTGTCTGTATCCTCATAGCTATGGATGTATATACCCTATTATATGGGCACACAGGTGATAGGAGGTTACACCGGTCCTGTCTGTATCCTCATAGCTATGGATGTATATACCCTATTATATGGGCACACAGGTGATAGGAGGTTACACCGGTCCTGTCTGTATCCTCATAGCTATGGATGTATATACCCTATTATATGGGCACACAGGTGATAGGAGGTTACACCGGTCCTGTCTGTATCCTCATAGCTATGGATGTATATACCCTATTATATGGGCACACAGGTGATAGGAGGTTACACCGGTCCTGTCTGTATCCTCATAGCTATGGATGTATATACCCTATTATATGGGCACACAGGTGATAGGAGGTTACACCTGTCCTGTCTGTATCCTCATAGCTATGGATGTATATACCCTATTATATGGGCACACAGGTGATAGGAGGTTACACCGGTCCTGTCTGTATCCTCATAGCTATGGATGTATATACCCTATTATATGGACACACAGGTGATAGGAGGTTACACCGGTCCTGTCTGTATCCTCATAGCTATGGATGTGTATACTCTATTATATGGACACACAGGTGATAGGAGGTTACACCTGTCCTGTCTGTATCCTCATAGCTATGGATGTATATACCCTATTATATGGACACACTGGTGATAGGAGGTTACACCGGTCCTGTCTGTATCCTCATAGCTATGGATGTATATACCCTATTATATGGACACACAGGTGATAGGAGGTTACACCGGTCCTGTCTGTATCCTCATAGCTATGGATGTGTATACTCTATTATATGGACACACAGGTGATAGGAGGTTACACCGGTCCTGTCTGTATCCTCATAGCTATGGATGTATATACCCTATTATATGGACACACAGGTGATAGGAGGTTACACCGGTCCTGTCTGTATCCTCATAGCTATGGATGTATATACCCTATTATATGGACACACAGGTGATAGGAGGTTACACCGGTCCTGTCTGTATCCTCATAGCTATGGATGTGTATACTCTATTATATGGACACACAGGTGATAGGAGGTTACACCGGTCCTGTCTGTATCCTCATAGCTATGGATGTATATACCCTATTATATGGACACAGAGGTGATAGGAGGATACACCGGTCCTGTCTGTATCCTCATAGCTATGGATGTATATACCCTATTATATGGGCACACAGGTGATAGGAGGATACACCGGTCCTGTCTGTATCCTCATAGCTATGGATGTATATACCCTATTATATGGACACACAGGTGATAGGAGGTTACACCGGTCCTGTCTGTATCCTCATAGCTATGGATGTATATACCCTATTATATGGGCACACAGGTGATAGGAGGATGCACCGGTCCTGTCTGTATCCTCATAGCTATGGATGTATATACCCTATTATATGGGCACACAGGTGATAGGAGGATACACCGGTCCTGTCTGTATCCTCATAGCTATGGATGTATATACTCTATTATATGGACACACAGGTGATAGGAGGTTACACCGGTCCTGTCTGTATCCTCATAGCTATGGATGTATATACCCTATTATATGGGCACACAGGTGATAGGAGGATGCACCGGTCCTGTCTGTATCCTCATAGCTATAGATGTATATACCCTATTATATGGGCACACAGGTGATAGGAGGATGCACCGGTCCTGTCTGTATCCTCATAGCTATGGATGTGTATACTCTATTATATGGACACACAGGTGATAGGAGGTTACACCTGTCCTGTCTGTATCCTCATAGCTATGGATGTATATACTCTATTATATGGACACACAGGTGATAGGAGGTTACACCGGTCCTGTCTGTATCCTCATAGCTATGGATGTATATACCCTATTATATGGACACACTGGTGATAGGAGGTTACACCGGTCCTGTCTGTATCCTCATAGCTATGGATGTATATACTCTATTATATGGACACACAGGTGATAGGAGGTTACACCGGTCCTGTCTGTATCCTCATTGCTATGGATGTATATACCCTATTATATGGACACAGAGGTGATAGGAGGATACACCGGTCCTGTGTATCCTCATAGCTATGGATGTATATACCCTATTATATGGGCACACAGGTGATAGGAGGTTACACCGGTCCTGTCTGTATCCTCATAGCTATGGATGTATATACCCTATTATATGGACACAGAGGTGATAGGAGGATACACCGGTCCTGTCTGTATCCTCATAGCTATGGATGTATATACCCTATTATATGGGCACACAGGTGATAGGAGGATACACCGGTCCTGTCTGTATCCTCATAGCTATGGATGTATATACCCTATTATATGGACACACAGGTGATAGGAGGTTACACCGGTCCTGTCTGTATCCTCATAGCTATGGATGTATATACTCTATTATATGGACACACAGGTGATAGGAGATTACACCGGTCCTGTCTGTATCCTCATAGCTATGGATGTATATACCCTATTATATGGGCACACAGGTGATAGGAGGTTACACCGGTCCTGTCTGTATCCTCATAGCTATGGATGTATATACCCTATTATATGGGCACACAGGTGATAGGAGGTTACACCGGTCCTGTCTGTATCCTCATAGCTATGGATGTATATACCCTATTATATGGGCACACAGGTGATAGGAGGTTACACCGGTCCTGTCTGTATCCTCATAGCTATGGATGTATATACCCTATTATATGGGCACACAGGTGATAGGAGGTTACACCGGTCCTGTCTGTATCCTCATAGCTATGGATGTATATACCCTATTATATGGGCACACAGGTGATAGGAGGTTACACCTGTCCTGTCTGTATCCTCATAGCTATGGATGTATATACCCTATTATATGGGCACACAGGTGATAGGAGGTTACACCGGTCCTGTCTGTATCCTCATAGCTATGGATGTATATACCCTATTATATGGACACACAGGTGATAGGAGGTTACACCGGTCCTGTCTGTATCCTCATAGCTATGGATGTGTATACTCTATTATATGGACACACAGGTGATAGGAGGTTACACCTGTCCTGTCTGTATCCTCATAGCTATGGATGTATATACCCTATTATATGGACACACTGGTGATAGGAGGTTACACCGGTCCTGTCTGTATCCTCATAGCTATGGATGTATATACCCTATTATATGGGCACACAGGTGATAGGAGGTTACACCGGTCCTGTCTGTATCCTCATAGCTATGGATGTATATACCCTATTATATGGACACAGAGGTGATAGGAGGATACACCGGTCCTGTCTGTATCCTCATAGCTATGGATGTATATACCCTATTATATGGGCACACAGGTGATAGGAGGATACACCGGTCCTGTCTGTATCCTCATAGCTATGGATGTATATACCCTATTATATGGACACACAGGTGATAGGAGGTTACACCGGTCCTGTCTGTATCCTCATAGCTATGGATGTATATACCCTATTATATGGGCACACAGGTGATAGGAGGATGCACCGGTCCTGTCTGTATCCTCATAGCTATGGATGTATATACCCTATTATATGGGCACACAGGTGATAGCAGGATACACCGGTCCTGTCTGTATCCTCATAGCTATGGATGTATATACTCTATTATATGGACACACAGGTGATAGGAGGTTACACCGGTCCTGTCTGTATCCTCATAGCTATGGATGTATATACCCTATTATATGGGCACACAGGTGATAGGAGGATGCACCGGTCCTGTCTGTATCCTCATAGCTATGGATGTATATACCCTATTTTATGGGCACACAGGTGATAGGAGGATGCACCGGTCCTGTCTGTATCCTCATAGCTATGGATGTATATACCCTATTATATGGGCACACAGGTGATAGGAGGATACACCGGTCCTGTCTGTATCTTCATAGCTATGGATGTATATACCCTATTATATGGGCACACAGGTGATAGGAGGATACACCGGTCCTGTCTGTATCCTCATAGCTATGGATGTATATACCCTATTATATGGACACACAGGTGATAGGAGGATGCACCGGTCCTGTATGTATCCTCATAGCTATGGATGTATATACCCTATTATATGGGCACACAGGTGATAGGAGGTTACACCGGTCCTGTCTGTATCCTCATAGCTATGGATGTATATACCCTATTATATGGGCACACAGGTGATAGGAGGATGCACCAGTCCTGTCTGTATCCTCATAGCTATGGATGTATATACTCTATTATATGGACACACAGGTGATAGGAGATTACACTGGTCCTGTCTGTATCCTCATAGCTATGGATGTATATATCCTATTATATGGGCACACAGGTGATAGGAGGATGCACCGGTCCTGTCTGTATCCTCATAGCTATGGATGTATATACCCTATTATATGGGCACACAGGTGATAGGAGGTTACACCGGTCCTGTCTGTATCCTCATAGCTATGGATGTATATACCCTATTATATGGGCACACAGGTGATAGGAGGTTACACCATTCCTGTCTGTATCCTCATAGCTATGGATGTATATACTCTATTATATGGACACACAGGTGATAGGAGGTTACACCGGTCCTGTCTGTATCCTCATAGCTATGGATGTATATACTCTATTATATGGACACACAGGTGATAGGAGGTTACACCGGTCCTGTCTGTATCCTCATAGCTATGGATGTATATACTCTATTATATGGACACACAGGTGATAGGAGGTTACACCGGTCCTGTCTGTATCCTCATAGCTATGGATGTATATACCCTATTATATGGGCACACAGGTGATAGGAGGATACACCGGTCCTGTCTGTATCCTCATAGCTATGGATGTATATACCCTATTATATGGGCACACAGGTGATAGGAGGTTACACCGGTCCTGTCTGTATCCTCATAGCTATGGATGTATATACCCTATTATATGGACACACAGGTGATAGGAGGTTACACCGGTCCTGTCTGTATCCTCATAGCTATGGATGTGTATACTCTATTATATGGACACACAGGTGATAGGAGGTTACACCTGTCCTGTCTGTATCCTCATAGCTATGGATGTATATACCCTATTATATGGACACACTGGTGATAGGAGGTTACACCGGTCCTGTCTGTATCCTCATAGCTATGGATGTATATACTCTATTATATGGACACACAGGTGATAGGAGGTTACACCGGTCCTGTCTGTATCCTCATAGCTATGGATGTATATACCCTATTATATGGACACAGAGGTGATAGGAGGATACACCGGTCCTGTGTATCCTCATAGCTATGGATGTATATACCCTATTATATGGGCACACAGGTGATAGGAGGTTACACCGGTCCTGTCTGTATCCTCATAGCTATGGATGTATATACCCTATTATATGGACACAGAGGTGATAGGAGGATACACCGGTCCTGTCTGTATCCTCATAGCTATGGATGTATATACCCTATTATATGGGCACACAGGTGATAGGAGGATACACCGGTCCTGTCTGTATCCTCATAGCTATGGATGTATATACCCTATTATATGGACACACAGGTGATAGGAGGTTACACCGGTCCTGTCTGTATCCTCATAGCTATGGATGCATATACTCTATTATATGGACACACAGGTGATAGGAGGTTACACCGGTCCTGTCTGTATCCTCATAGCTATGGATGTATATACCCTATTATATGGGCACACAGGTGATAGGAGGTTACACCGGTCCTGTCTGTATCCTCATAGCTATGGATGTATATACCCTATTATATGGGCACACAGGTGATAGGAGGTTACACCGGTCCTGTCTGTATCCTCATAGCTATGGATGTATATACCCTATTATATGGACACACAGGTGATAGGAGGTTACACCGGTCCTGTCTGTATCCTCATAGCTATGGATGTGTATACTCTATTATATGGACACACAGGTGATAGGAGGTTACACCTGTCCTGTCTGTATCCTCATAGCTATGGATGTATATACCCTATTATATGGACACACTGGTGATAGGAGGTTACACCGGTCCTGTCTGTATCCTCATAGCTATGGATGTATATACCCTATTATATGGGCACACAGGTGATAGGAGGTTACACCGGTCCTGTCTGTATCCTCATAGCTATGGATGTATATACCCTATTATATGGACACAGAGGTGATAGGAGGATACACCGGTCCTGTCTGTATCCTCATAGCTATGGATGTATATACCCTATTATATGGGCACACAGGTGATAGGAGGATACACCGGTCCTGTCTGTATCCTCATAGCTATGGATGTATATACCCTATTATATGGACACACAGGTGATAGGAGGTTACACCGGTCCTGTCTGTATCCTCATACCTATGGATGTATATACCCTATTATATGGGCACACAGGTGATAGGAGGATGCACCGGTCCTGTCTGTATCCTCATAGCTATGGATGTATATACCCTATTATATGGGCACACAGGTGATAGGAGGATACACCGGTCCTGTCTGTATCCTCATAGCTATGGATGTATATACTCTATTATATGGACACACAGGTGATAGGAGGTTACACCTGTCCTGTCTGTATCCTCATAGCTATGGATGTATATACCCTATTATATGGACACACTGGTGATAGGAGGTTACACCGGTCCTGTCTGTATCCTCATAGCTATGGATGTATATACTCTATTATATGGACACACAGGTGATAGGAGGTTACACCGGTCCTGTCTGTATCCTCATAGCTATGGATGTATATACCCTATTATATGGACACAGAGGTGATAGGAGGATACACCGGTCCTGTGTATCCTCATAGCTATGGATGTATATACCCTATTATATGGGCACACAGGTGATAGGAGGTTACACCGGTCCTGTCTGTATCCTCATAGCTATGGATGTATATACCCTATTATATGGACACAGAGGTGATAGGAGGATACACCGGTCCTGTCTGTATCCTCATAGCTATGGATGTATATACCCTATTATATGGGCACACAGGTGATAGGAGGATACACCGGTCCTGTCTGTATCCTCATAGCTATGGATGTATATACCCTATTATATGGACACACAGGTGATAGGAGGTTACACCGGTCCTGTCTGTATCCTCATAGCTATGGATGCATATACTCTATTATATGGACACACAGGTGATAGGAGGTTACACCGGTCCTGTCTGTATCCTCATAGCTATGGATGTATATACCCTATTATATGGGCACACAGGTGATAGGAGGTTACACCGGTCCTGTCTGTATCCTCATAGCTATGGATGTATATACCCTATTATATGGGCACACAGGTGATAGGAGGTTACACCGGTCCTGTCTGTATCCTCATAGCTATGGATGTATATACCCTATTATATGGACACACAGGTGATAGGAGGTTACACCGGTCCTGTCTGTATCCTCATAGCTATGGATGTGTATACTCTATTATATGGACACACAGGTGATAGGAGGTTACACCTGTCCTGTCTGTATCCTCATAGCTATGGATGTATATACCCTATTATATGGACACACTGGTGATAGGAGGTTACACCGGTCCTGTCTGTATCCTCATAGCTATGGATGTATATACCCTATTATATGGGCACACAGGTGATAGGAGGTTACACCGGTCCTGTCTGTATCCTCATAGCTATGGATGTATATACCCTATTATATGGACACAGAGGTGATAGGAGGATACACCGGTCCTGTCTGTATCCTCATAGCTATGGATGTATATACCCTATTATATGGGCACACAGGTGATAGGAGGATACACCGGTCCTGTCTGTATCCTCATAGCTATGGATGTATATACCCTATTATATGGACACACAGGTGATAGGAGGTTACACCGGTCCTGTCTGTATCCTCATAGCTATGGATGTATATACCCTATTATATGGGCACACAGGTGATAGGAGGATGCACCGGTCCTGTCTGTATCCTCATAGCTATGGATGTATATACCCTATTATATGGGCACACAGGTGATAGGAGGATACACCGGTCCTGTCTGTATCCTCATAGCTATGGATGTATATACTCTATTATATGGACACACAGGTGATAGGAGGTTACACCGGTCCTGTCTGTATCCTCATAGCTATGGATGTATATACCCTATTATATGGGCACACAGGTGATAGGAGGTTACACCGGTCCTGTCTGTATCCTCATAGCTATGGATGTATATACCCTATTATATGGGCACACAGGTGATAGGAGGTTACACCGGTCCTGTCTGTATCCTCATAGCTATGGATGTGTATACTCTATTATATGGACACACAGGTGATAGGAGGATACACCGGTCCTGTCTGTATCCTCATAGCTATGGATGTATATACCCTATTATATGGGCACACAGGTGATAGGAGGTTACACCGGTCCTGTCTGTATCCTCATAGCTATGGATGTGTATACTCTATTATATGGACACACAGGTGATTGGAGGTTACACCGGTCCTGTCTGTATCCTCATAGCTATGGATGTATATACCCTATTATATGGGCACACAGGTGATAGGAGGTTACACCGGTCCTGTCTGTATCCTCATAGCTATGGATGTATATACCCTATTATATGGGCACACAGGTGATAGGAGGTTACACCGGTCCTGTCTGTATCCTCATAGCTATGGATGTATATACCCTATTATATGGGCACACAGGTGATAGGAGGTTACACCGGTCCTGTCTGTATCCTCATAGCTATGGATGTATATACCCTATTATATGGGCACACAGGTGATAGGAGGTTACACCGGTCCTGTCTGTATCCTCATAGCTATGGATGTATATACCCTATTATATGGACACACAGGTGATAGGAGGATACACCGGTACTGTCTGTATCCTCATAGCTATGGATGTATATACCCTATGATATGGGCACACAGGTGATAGGAGGATACACCGGTCCTGTCTGTATCCTCATAGCTATGGATGTATATACCCTATTATATGGGCACACAGGTGATAGGAGGTTACACTGGTCCTGTCTGTATCCTCATAGCTATGGATGTATATAATCTATTATATGGACAAACAGGTGATAGGAGGATACACCGGTCCTGTCTGTATCCTCATAGCTATGGATGTATATACCCTATTATATGGGCACACAGGTGATAGGAGGTTACACCTGTTCTGTCTGTATCCTCATAGCTATGGATGTATATACCCTATTATATGGGCACACAGGTGATAGGAGGTTACACCGGTCCTGTCTGTATCCTCATAGCTATGGATGTATATACCCTATTATATGGACACACAGGTGATAGGAGGTTACACCGGTCCTGTCTGTATCCTCATAGCTATGGATGTGTATACTCTATTATATGGACACACAGGTGATAGGAGGTTACACCTGTCCTGTCTGTATCCTCATAGCTATGGATGTATATACCCTATTATATGGACACACAGGTGATAGGAGGTTACACCGGTCCTGTCTGTATCCTCATAGCTATGGATGTATATACTCTATTATATGGACACACAGGTGATAGGAGGTTACACCGGTCCTGTCTGTATCCTCATAGCTATGGATGTATATACCCTATTATATGGACACACAGGTGATAGGAGGTTACACCGGTCCTGTGTATCCTCATAGCTATGGATGTATATACCCTATTATATGGGCACACAGGTGATAGGAGGTTACACCGGTCCTGTCTGTATCCTCATAGCTATGGATGTATATACCCTATTATATGGGCACACAGGTGATAGGAGGTTACACCGGTCCTGTCTGTATCCTCATAGCTATGGATGTATATACCCTATTATATGGGCACACAGGTGATAGGAGGATACACCGGTCCTGTCTGTATCCTCATAGCTATGGATGTATATACCCTATTATATGGGCACACAGGTGATAGGAGGTTACACTGGTCCTGTCTGTATCCTCATAGCTATGGATGTATATAATCTATTATATGGACAAACAGGTGATAGGAGGATACACCGGTCCTGTCTGTATCCTCATAGCTATGGATGTATATACCCTATTATATGGGCACACAGGTGATAGGAGGTTACACCTGTTCTGTCTGTATCCTCATAGCTATGGATGTATATACCCTATTATATGGGCACACAGGTGATAGGAGGTTACACCGGTCCTGTCTGTATCCTCATAGCTATGGATGTATATACCCTATTATATGGACACACAGGTGATAGGAGGTTACACCGGTCCTGTCTGTATCCTCATAGCTATGGATGTGTATACTCTATTATATGGACACACAGGTGATAGGAGGTTACACCTGTCCTGTCTGTATCCTCATAGCTATGGATGTATATACCCTATTATATGGACACACAGGTGATAGGAGGTTACACCGGTCCTGTCTGTATCCTCATAGCTATGGATGTATATACTCTATTATATGGACACACAGGTGATAGGAGGTTACACCGGTCCTGTCTGTATCCTCATAGCTATGGATGTATATACCCTATTATATGGACACACAGGTGATAGGAGGTTACACCGGTCCTGTGTATCCTCATAGCTATGGATGTATATACCCTATTATATGGGCACACAGGTGATAGGAGGTTACACCGGTCCTGTCTGTATCCTCATAGCTATGGATGTATATACCCTATTATATGGGCACACAGGTGATAGGAGGATACACTGGTCCTGTCTGTATCCTCATAGCTATGGATGTATATACCCTATTATATGGACACAGAGGTGATAGGAGGATACACCGGTCCTGTCTGTATCCTCATAGCTATGTATGTATATACCCTATTATATGGGCACACAGGTGATAGGAGGATACACCGGTCCTGTCTGTATCCTCATAGCTATGGATGTATATACTCTATTATATGGGCACACAGGTGATAGGAGGTTACACCGGTCCTGTCTGTATCCTCATAGCTATGGATGTATATACCCTATTATATGGGCACACAGGTGATAGGAGGATGCACCGGTCCTGTCTGTATCCTCATAGCTATGGGATGTATATACCCTATTATATGGGCACACAGGTGATAGGAGGATACACCGGTCCTGTCTGTATCCTCATAGCTATGGATGTATATACCCTATTATATGGGCACACAGGTGATAGGAGGATACACCGGTCCTGTCTGTATCCTCATAGCTATGGATGTATATACCCTATTATATGGACACACAGGTGATAGGAGGTTACACCGGTCCTGTCTGTATCCTCATAGCTATGGATGTATATACTCTATTATATGGACACACAGGTGATAGGAGGTTACACCGGTCCTGTCTGTATCCTCATAGCTATGGATGTATATACCCTATTATATGGACACAGGTGATAGGAGGTTACACCGGTCCTGTCTGTATCCTCATAGCTATGGATGTATATACCCTATTATATGGACACACAGGTGATAGGAGGTTACACCGGTCCTGTCTGTATCCTCATAGCTATGGGATGTATATACCCTATTATATGGGCACACAGGTGATAGGAGGTTACACCGGTCCTGTCTGTATCCTCATAGCTATGGATGTATATACCCTATTATATGGGCACACAGGTGATAGGAGGTTACACCGGTCCTGTCTGTATCCTCATAGCTATGGATGTATATACCCTATTATATGGGCACACAGGTGATAGGAGGTTACACCGGTCCTGTCTGTATCCTCATAGCTATGGATGTGTATACTCTATTATATGGACACACAGGTGATAGGAGGATACACCGGTCCTGTCTGTATCCTCATAGCTATGGATGTATATACCCTATTATATGGGCACACAGGTGATAGGAGGTTACACCGGTCCTGTCTGTATCCTCATAGCTATGGATGTGTATACTCTATTATATGGACACACAGGTGATTGGAGGTTACACCGGTCCTGTCTGTATCCTCATAGCTATGGATGTATATACCCTATTATATGGGCACACAGGTGATAGGAGGTTACACCGGTCCTGTCTGTATCCTCATAGCTATGGATGTATATACCCTATTATATGGGCACACAGGTGATAGGAGGTTACACCGGTCCTGTCTGTATCCTCATAGCTATGGATGTATATACCCTATTATATGGACACACAGGTGATAGGAGGATACACCGGTACTGTCTGTATCCTCATAGCTATGGATGTATATACCCTATTATATGGGCACACAGGTGATAGGAGGTTACACCGCTCCTGTCTGTATCCTCATAGCTATGGATGTATATACCCTATTATATGGGCACACAGGTGATAGGAGGATACACCGGTCCTGTCTGTATCCTCATAGCTATGGATGTATATACCCTATTATATGGGCACACAGGTGATAGGAGGTTACACTGGTCCTGTCTGTATCCTCATAGCTATGGATGTATATAATCTATTATATGGACAAACAGGTGATAGGAGGATACACCGGTCCTGTCTGTATCCTCATAGCTATGGATGTATATACCCTATTATATGGGCACACAGGTGATAGGTTACACCGGTCCTGTCTGTATCCTCATAGCTATGGATGTATATACTCTATTATATGGGCACACAGGTGATAGGAGGATACACCGGTCCTGTCTGTATCCTCATAGCTATGGATGTATATACTCTATTATATGGACACAGGTGATAGGAGGTTACACCGGTCCTGTCTGTATCCTCATAGCTATGGATGTATATACCCTATTATATGGACACAGGTGATAGGAGGATACACCGGTCCTGTCTGTATCCTCATAGCTATGGATGTATATACCCTATTATATGGACACAGGTGATAGGAGGTTACACCGGTCCTGTCTGTATCCTCATAGCTATGGATGTATATACCCTATTATATGGGCACACAGGTGATAGGAGGTTACACCGGTCCTGTCTGTATCCTCATAGCTATGGATGTATATACCCTATTATATGGGCACACAGGTGATAGGAGGATACACCGGTCCTGTCTGTATCCTCATAGCTATGGATGTATATACCCTATTATATGGACACACAGGTGATAGGAGGTTACACCGGTCCTGTTTGTATCCTCATAGCTATGGATGTATATACCCTATTATATGGGCACACAGGTGATAGGAGGTTACACCGGTCCTGTCTGTATCCTCATAGCTATGGATGTATATACCCTATTATATGGGCACACAGGTGATAGGAGGTTACACCGGTCCTGTCTGTATCCTCATAGCTATGGATGTATATACCCTATTATATGGACACACAGGTGATAGGAGGATGCACCGGTCCTGTTTGTATCCTCATAGCTATGGATGTATATACCCTATTATATGGGCACACAGGTGATAGGAGGATACACCGGTCCTGTCTGTATCCTCATAGCTATGGATGTAAATACCCTATTATATGGACACACAGGTGATAGGAGGATGCACCGGTCCTGTCTGTATCCTCATAGCTATGGGTGTATATACCCTATTATATGGGCACACAGGTGATAGGAGGTTACACCGGTCCTGTCTGTATCCTCATAGCTATGGATGTATATACCATATTATATGGGCACACGGGTGATAGGAGGATACACCGGTCCTGTCTGTATCCTCATAGCTATGGATGTATATACCCTATTATATGGACACACAGGTGATAGGAGGATGCACCGGTCCTGTCTGTATCCTCATAGCTATGGATGTATATACCCTATTATATGGGCACACAGGTGATAGGAGGATGCACCGGTCCTGTCTGTATCCTCATAGCTATGGATGTATATACCCTATTATATGGGCACACAGGTGATAGGAGGATACACCGGTCCTGTCTGTATCTTCATAGCTATGGATGTATATACCCTATTATATGGACACACAGGTGATAGGAGGATGCACCGGTCCTGTATGTATCCTCATAGCTATGGATGTATATACCCTATTATATGGGCACACAGGTGATAGGAGGTTACACCGGTCCTGTCTGTATCCTCATAGCTATGGATGTTTATACCCTATTATATGGGCACACAGGTGATAGGAGGATGCACCAGTCCTGTCTGTATCCTCATAGCTATGGATGTATATACTCTATTATATGGACACACTGGTGATAGGAGATTACACTGGTCCTGTCTGTATCCTCCTAGCTATGGATGTATATATCCTATTATATGGGCACACAGGTGATAGGAGGATGCACCGGTCCTGTCTGTATCCTCATAGCTATGGATGTATATACCCTATTATATGGGCACACAGGTGATAGGAGGTTACACCGGTCCTGTCTGTATCCTCATAGCTATGGATGTATATACCCTATTATATGGGCACACAGGTGATAGGAGGTTACACCATTCCTGTCTGTATCCTCATAGCTATGGATGTATATACTCTATTATATGGACACACAGGTGATAGGAGGTTACACCGGTCCTGTCTGTATCCTCATAGCTATGGATGTATATACTCTATTATATGGACACACAGGTGATAGGAGGTTACACCTGTCCTGTCTGTATCCTCATAGCTATGGATGTATATACCCTATTATATGGGCACACAGGTGATAGGAGGTTACACCGGTCCTGTCTGTATCCTCATAGCTATGGATGTATATACCCTATTATATGGACACACAGGTGATAGGAGGTTACACCGGTCCTGTCTGTATCCTCATAGCTATGGATGTGTATACTCTATTATATGGACACACAGGTGATAGGAGGTTACACCTGTCCTGTCTGTATCCTCATAGCTATGGATGTATATACCCTATTATATGGACACACTGGTGATAGGAGGTTACACCGGTCCTGTCTGTATCCTCATAGCTATGGATGTATATACCCTATTATATGGGCACACAGGTGATAGGAGGATGCACCGGTCCTGTCTGTATCCTCATAGCTATGGATGTATATACCCTATTATATGGGCACACAGGTGATAGGAGGATACACCGGTCCTGTCTGTATCTTCATAGCTATGGATGTATATACCCTATTATATGGGCACACAGGTGATAGGAGGATACACCGGTCCTGTCTGTATCCTCATAGCTATGGATGTATATACCCTATTATATGGACACACAGGTGATAGGAGGATGCACCGGTCCTGTATGTATCCTCATAGCTATGGATGTATATACCCTATTATATGGGCACACAGGTGATAGGAGGTTACACCGGTCCTGTCTGTATCCTCATAGCTATGGATGTATATACCCTATTATATGGGCACACAGGTGATAGGAGGATGCACCAGTCCTGTCTGTATCCTCATAGCTATGGATGTATATACTCTATTATATGGACACACAGGTGATAGGAGATTACACTGGTCCTGTCTGTATCCTCATAGCTATGGATGTATATATCCTATTATATGGGCACACAGGTGATAGGAGGATGCACCGGTCCTGTCTGTATCCTCATAGCTATGGATGTATATACCCTATTATATGGACACAGAGGTGATAGGAGGATACACCGGTCCTGTCTGTATCCTCATAGCTATGGATGTATATACCCTATTATATGGGCACACAGGTGATAGGAGGTTACACCGGTCCTGTCTGTATCCTCATAGCTATGGATGTATATACCCTATTATATGGACACAGAGGTGATAGGAGGATACACCGGTCCTGTCTGTATCCTCATAGCTATGGATGTATATACCCTATTATATGGGCACACAGGTGATAGGAGGATACACCGGTCCTGTCTGTATCCTCATAGCTATGGATGTATATACCCTATTATATGGACACACAGGTGATAGGAGGTTACACCGGTCCTGTCTGTATCCTCATAGCTATGGATGTATATACTCTATTATATGGACACACAGGTGATAGGAGGTTACACCGGTCCTGTCTGTATCCTCATAGCTATGGATGTATATACCCTATTATATGGGCACACAGGTGATAGGAGGTTACACCGGTCCTGTCTGTATCCTCATAGCTATGGATGTATATACCCTATTATATGGGCACACAGGTGATAGGAGGTTACACCGGTCCTGTCTGTATCCTCATAGCTATGGATGTATATACCCTATTATATGGGCACACAGGTGATAGGAGGTTACACCTGTCCTGTCTGTATCCTCATAGCTATGGATGTATATACCCTATTATATGGACACACTGGTGATAGGAGGTTACACCGGTCCTGTCTGTATCCTCATAGCTATGGATGTATATACCCTATTATATGGGCACACAGGTGATAGGAGGTTACACCGGTCCTGTCTGTATCCTCATAGCTATGGATGTATATACCCTATTATATGGACACAGAGGTGATAGGAGGATACACCGGTCCTGTGTATCCTCATAGCTATGGATGTATATACCCTATTATATGGGCACACAGGTGATAGGAGGTTACACCGGTCCTGTCTGTATCCTCATAGCTATGGATGTATATACCCTATTATATGGACACAGAGGTGATAGGAGGATACACCGGTCCTGTCTGTATCCTCATAGCTATGGATGTATATACCCTATTATATGGGCACACAGGTGATAGGAGGATACACCGGTCCTGTCTGTATCCTCATAGCTATGGATGTATATACCCTATTATATGGACACACAGGTGATAGGAGGTTACACCGGTCCTGTCTGTATCCTCATAGCTATGGATGTATATACTCTATTATATGGACACACAGGTGATAGGAGGTTACACCGGTCCTGTCTGTATCCTCATAGCTATGGATGTATATACCCTATTATATGGGCACACAGGTGATAGGAGGTTACACCGGTCCTGTCTGTATCCTCATAGCTATGGATGTATATACCCTATTATATGGGCACACAGGTGATAGGAGGTTACACCGGTCCTGTCTGTATCCTCATAGCTATGGATGTATATACCCTATTATATGGGCACACAGGTGATAGGAGGTTACACCTGTCCTGTCTGTATCCTCATAGCTATGGATGTATATACCCTATTATATGGGCACACAGGTGATAGGAGGTTACACCGGTCCTGTCTGTATCCTCATAGCTATGGATGTATATACCCTATTATATGGACACACAGGTGATAGGAGGTTACACCGGTCCTGTCTGTATCCTCATAGCTATGGATGTGTATACTCTATTATATGGACACACAGGTGATAGGAGGTTACACCTGTCCTGTCTGTATCCTCATAGCTATGGATGTATATACCCTATTATATGGACACACTGGTGATAGGAGGTTACACCGGTCCTGTCTGTATCCTCATAGCTATGGATGTATATATCCTATTATATGGGCACACAGGTGATAGGAGGTTACACCGGTCCTGTCTGTATCCTCATAGCTATGGATGTATATACCCTATTATATGGACACAGAGGTGATAGGAGGATACACCGGTCCTGTCTGTATCCTCATAGCTATGGATGTATATACCCTATTATATGGGCACACAGGTGATAGGAGGATACACCGGTCCTGTCTGTATCCTCATAGCTATGGATGTATATACCCTATTATATGGACACACAGGTGATAGGAGGTTACACCGGTCCTGTCTGTATCCTCATAGCTATGGATGTATATACCCTATTATATGGGCACACAGGTGATAGGAGGATGCACCGGTCCTGTCTGTATCCTCATAGCTATGGATGTATATACCCTATTATATGGGCACACAGGTGATAGGAGGATACACCGGTCCTGTCTGTATCCTCATAGCTATGGATGTATATACTCTATTATATGGACACACAGGTGATAGGAGGTTACACCGGTCCTGTCTGTATCCTCATAGCTATGGATGTATATACCCTATTATATGGGCACACAGGTGATAGGAGGTTACACCGGTCCTGTCTGTATCCTCATAGCTATGGATGTATATACCCTATTATATGGGCACACAGGTGATAGGAGGTTACACCGGTCCTGTCTGTATCCTCATAGCTATGGATGTGTATACTCTATTATATGGACACACAGGTGATAGGAGGATACACCGGTCCTGTCTGTATCCTCATAGCTATGGATGTATATACCCTATTATATGGACACACAGGTGATAGGAGGTTACACCGGTCCTGTCTGTATCCTCATAGCTATGGATGTATATACCCTATTATATGGGCACACAGGTGATAGGAGGATGCACCGGTCCTGTCTGTATCCTCATAGCTATGGATGTATATACCCTATTATATGGGCACACAGGTGATAGGAGGATACACCGGTCCTGTCTGTATCCTCATAGCTATGGATGTATATACTCTATTATATGGACACACAGGTGATAGGAGGTTACACCGGTCCTGTCTGTATCCTCATAGCTATGGATGTATATACCCTATTATATGGGCACACAGGTGATAGGAGGTTACACCGGTCCTGTCTGTATCCTCATAGCTATGGATGTATATACCCTATTATATGGGCACACAGGTGATAGGAGGTTACACCGGTCCTGTCTGTATCCTCATAGCTATGGATGTGTATACTCTATTATATGGACACACAGGTGATAGGAGGATACACCGGTCCTGTCTGTATCCTCATAGCTATGGATGTATATACCCTATTATATGGGCACACAGGTGATAGGAGGTTACACCGGTCCTGTCTGTATCCTCATAGCTATGGATGTGTATACTCTATTATATGGACACACAGGTGATTGGAGGTTACACCGGTCCTGTCTGTATCCTCATAGCTATGGATGTATATACCCTATTATATGGGCACACAGGTGATAGGAGGTTACACCGGTCCTGTCTGTATCCTCATAGCTATGGATGTATATACCCTATTATATGGGCACACAGGTGATAGGAGGTTACACCGGTCCTGTCTGTATCCTCATAGCTATGGATGTATATACCCTATTATATGGGCACACAGGTGATAGGAGGTTACACCGGTCCTGTCTGTATCCTCATAGCTATGGATGTATATACCCTATTATATGGGCACACAGGTGATAGGAGGTTACACCGGTCCTGTCTGTATCCTCATAGCTATGGATGTATATACCCTATTATATGGACACACAGGTGATAGGAGGATACACCGGTACTGTCTGTATCCTCATAGCTATGGATGTATATACCCTATGATATGGGCACACAGGTGATAGGAGGATACACCGGTCCTGTCTGTATCCTCATAGCTATGGATGTATATACCCTATTATATGGGCACACAGGTGATAGGAGGTTACACTGGTCCTGTCTGTATCCTCATAGCTATGGATGTATATAATCTATTATATGGACAAACAGGTGATAGGAGGATACACCGGTCCTGTCTGTATCCTCATAGCTATGGATGTATATACCCTATTATATGGGCACACAGGTGATAGGAGGTTACACCTGTTCTGTCTGTATCCTCATAGCTATGGATGTATATACCCTATTATATGGGCACACAGGTGATAGGAGGTTACACCGGTCCTGTCTGTATCCTCATAGCTATGGATGTATATACCCTATTATATGGACACACAGGTGATAGGAGGTTACACCGGTCCTGTCTGTATCCTCATAGCTATGGATGTGTATACTCTATTATATGGACACACAGGTGATAGGAGGTTACACCTGTCCTGTCTGTATCCTCATAGCTATGGATGTATATACCCTATTATATGGACACACAGGTGATAGGAGGTTACACCGGTCCTGTCTGTATCCTCATAGCTATGGATGTATATACTCTATTATATGGACACACAGGTGATAGGAGGTTACACCGGTCCTGTCTGTATCCTCATAGCTATGGATGTATATACCCTATTATATGGACACACAGGTGATAGGAGGTTACACCGGTCCTGTGTATCCTCATAGCTATGGATGTATATACCCTATTATATGGGCACACAGGTGATAGGAGGTTACACCGGTCCTGTCTGTATCCTCATAGCTATGGATGTATATACCCTATTATATGGGCACACAGGTGATAGGAGGTTACACCGGTCCTGTCTGTATCCTCATAGCTATGGATGTATATACCCTATTATATGGGCACACAGGTGATAGGAGGATACACCGGTCCTATCTGTATCCTCATAGCTATGGATGTATATACCCTATTATATGGGCACACAGGTGATAGGAGGTTACACTGGTCTTGTCTGTATCCTCATAGCTATGGATGTATATAATCTATTATATGGACAAACAGGTGATAGGAGGATACACCGGTCCTGTCTGTATCCTCATAGCTATGGATGTATATACCCTATTATATGGGCACACAGGTGATAGGAGGTTACACCTGTTCTGTCTGTATCCTCATAGCTATGGATGTATATACCCTATTATATGGGCACACAGGTGATAGGAGGTTACACCGGTCCTGTCTGTATCCTCATAGCTATGGATGTATATACCCTATTATATGGACACACAGGTGATAGGAGGTTACACCGGTCCTGTCTGTATCCTCATAGCTATGGATGTGTATACTCTATTATATGGACACACAGGTGATAGGAGGTTACACCTGTCCTGTCTGTATCCTCATAGCTATGGATGTATATACCCTATTATATGGACACACAGGTGATAGGAGGTTACACCGGTCCTGTCTGTATCCTCATAGCTATGGATGTATATACTCTATTATATGGACACACAGGTGATAGGAGGTTACACCGGTCCTGTCTGTATCCTCATAGCTATGGATGTATATACCCTATTATATGGACACACAGGTGATAGGAGGTTACACCGGTCCTGTGTATCCTCATAGCTATGGATGTATATACCCTATTATATGGGCACACAGGTGATAGGAGGTTACACCGGTCCTGTCTGTATCCTCATAGCTATGGATGTATATACCCTATTATATGGGCACACAGGTGATAGGAGGATACACTGGTCCTGTCTGTATCCTCATAGCTATGGATGTATATACCCTATTATATGGACACAGAGGTGATAGGAGGATACACCGGTCCTGTCTGTATCCTCATAGCTATGTATGTATATACCCTATTATATGGGCACACAGGTGATAGGAGGATACACCGGTCCTGTCTGTATCCTCATAGCTATGGATGTATATACTCTATTATATGGGCACACAGGTGATAGGAGGTTACACCGGTCCTGTCTGTATCCTCATAGCTATGGATGTATATACCCTATTATATGGGCACACAGGTGATAGGAGGATGCACCGGTCCTGTCTGTATCCTCATAGCTATGGGATGTATATACCCTATTATATGGGCACACAGGTGATAGGAGGATACACCGGTCCTGTCTGTATCCTCATAGCTATGGATGTATATACCCTATTATATGGGCACACAGGTGATAGGAGGATACACCGGTCCTGTCTGTATCCTCATAGCTATGGATGTATATACCCTATTATATGGACACACAGGTGATAGGAGGTTACACCGGTCCTGTCTGTATCCTCATAGCTATGGATGTATATACTCTATTATATGGACACACAGGTGATAGGAGGTTACACCGGTCCTGTCTGTATCCTCATAGCTATGGATGTATATACCCTATTATATGGGCACACAGGTGATAGGAGGTTACACCGGTCCTGTCTGTATCCTCATAGCTATGGATGTATATACCCTATTATATGGGCACACAGGTGATAGGAGGTTACACCGGTCCTGTCTGTATCCTCATAGCTATGGATGTGTATACTCTATTATATGGACACACAGGTGATAGGAGGATACACCGGTCCTGTCTGTATCCTCATAGCTATGGATGTATATACCCTATTATATGGGCACACAGGTGATAGGAGGTTACACCGGTCCTGTCTGTATCCTCATAGCTATGGATGTGTATACTCTATTATATGGACACACAGGTGATTGGAGGTTACACCGGTCCTGTCTGTATCCTCATAGCTATGGATGTATATACCCTATTATATGGGCACACAGGTGATAGGAGGTTACACCGGTCCTGTCTGTATCCTCATAGCTATGGATGTATATACCCTATTATATGGGCACACAGGTGATAGGAGGTTACACCGGTCCTGTCTGTATCCTCATAGCTATGGATGTATATACCCTATTATATGGACACACAGGTGATAGGAGGATACACCGGTACTGTCTGTATCCTCATAGCTATGGATGTATATACCCTATTATATGGGCACACAGGTGATAGGAGGTTACACCGCTCCTGTCTGTATCCTCATAGCTATGGATGTATATACCCTATTATATGGGCACACAGGTGATAGGAGGATACACCGGTCCTGTCTGTATCCTCATAGCTATGGATGTATATACCCTATTATATGGGCACACAGGTGATAGGAGGTTACACTGGTCCTGTCTGTATCCTCATAGCTATGGATGTATATAATCTATTATATGGACAAACAGGTGATAGGAGGATACACCGGTCCTGTCTGTATCCTCATAGCTATGGATGTATATACCCTATTATATGGGCACACAGGTGATAGGTTACACCGGTCCTGTCTGTATCCTCATAGCTATGGATGTATATACTCTATTATATGGGCACACAGGTGATAGGAGGATACACCGGTCCTGTCTGTATCCTCATAGCTATGGATGTATATACTCTATTATATGGACACAGGTGATAGGAGGTTACACCGGTCCTGTCTGTATCCTCATAGCTATGGATGTATATACCCTATTATATGGACACAGGTGATAGGAGGATACACCGGTCCTGTCTGTATCCTCATAGCTATGGATGTATATACCCTATTATATGGACACAGGTGATAGGAGGTTACACCGGTCCTGTCTGTATCCTCATAGCTATGGATGTATATACCCTATTATATGGGCACACAGGTGATAGGAGGTTACACCGGTCCTGTCTGTATCCTCATAGCTATGGATGTATATACCCTATTATATGGGCACACAGGTGATAGGAGGATACACCGGTCCTGTCTGTATCCTCATAGCTATGGATGTATATACCCTATTATATGGACACACAGGTGATAGGAGGTTACACCGGTCCTGTCTGTATCCTCATAGCTATGGATGTATATACCCTATTATATGGGCACACAGGTGATAGGAGGTTACACCGGTCCTGTCTGTATCCTCATAGCTATGGATGTATATACCCTATTATATGGGCACACAGGTGATAGGAGGTTACACCGGTCCTGTCTGTATCCTCATAGCTATGGATGTATATACCCTATTATATGGACACACAGGTGATAGGAGGATGCACCGGTCCTGTTTGTATCCTCATAGCTATGGATGTATATACCCTATTATATGGGCACACAGGTGATAGGAGGATACACCGGTCCTGTCTGTATCCTCATAGCTATGGATGTAAATACCCTATTATATGGACACACAGGTGATAGGAGGATGCACCGGTCCTGTCTGTATCCTCATAGCTATGGGTGTATATACCCTATTATATGGGCACACAGGTGATAGGAGGTTACACCGGTCCTGTCTGTATCCTCATAGCTATGGATGTATATACCATATTATATGGGCACACGGGTGATAGGAGGATACACCGGTCCTGTCTGTATCCTCATAGCTATGGATGTATATACCCTATTATATGGACACACAGGTGATAGGAGGATGCACCGGTCCTGTCTGTATCCTCATAGCTATGGATGTATATACCCTATTATATGGGCACACAGGTGATAGGAGGATGCACCGGTCCTGTCTGTATCCTCATAGCTATGGATGTATATACCCTATTATATGGGCACACAGGTGATAGGAGGATACACCGGTCCTGTCTGTATCTTCATAGCTATGGATGTATATACCCTATTATATGGACACACAGGTGATAGGAGGATGCACCGGTCCTGTATGTATCCTCATAGCTATGGATGTATATACCCTATTATATGGGCACACAGGTGATAGGAGGTTACACCGGTCCTGTCTGTATCCTCATAGCTATGGATGTTTATACCCTATTATATGGGCACACAGGTGATAGGAGGATGCACCAGTCCTGTCTGTATCCTCATAGCTATGGATGTATATACTCTGTTATATGGACACACAGGTGATAGGAGATTACACTGGTCCTGTCTGTATCCTCATAGCTATGGATGTATATATCCTATTATATGGGCACACAGGTGATAGGAGGATGCACCGGTCCTGTCTGTATCCTCATAGCTATGGATGTATATACCCTATTATATGGGCACACAGGTGATAGGAGGTTACACCGGTCCTGTCTGTATCCTCATAGCTATGGATGTATATACCCTATTATATGGGCACACAGGTGATAGGAGGTTACACCATTCCTGTCTGTATCCTCATAGCTATGGATGTATATACTCTATTATATGGACACACAGGTGATAGGAGGTTACACCGGTCCTGTCTGTATCCTCATAGCTATGGATGTATATACTCTATTATATGGACACACAGGTGATAGGAGGTTACACCTGTCCTGTCTGTATCCTCATAGCTATGGATGTATATACCCTATTATATGGGCACACAGGTGATAGGAGGTTACACCGGTCCTGTCTGTATCCTCATAGCTATGGATGTATATACCCTATTATATGGACACACAGGTGATAGGAGGTTACACCGGTCCTGTCTGTATCCTCATAGCTATGGATGTGTATACTCTATTATATGGACACACAGGTGATAGGAGGTTACACCTGTCCTGTCTGTATCCTCATAGCTATGGATGTATATACCCTATTATATGGACACACTGGTGATAGGAGGTTACACCGGTCCTGTCTGTATCCTCATAGCTATGGATGTATATACCCTATTATATGGGCACACAGGTGATAGGAGGATGCACCGGTCCTGTCTGTATCCTCATAGCTATGGATGTATATACCCTATTATATGGGCACACAGGTGATAGGAGGATACACCGGTCCTGTCTGTATCTTCATAGCTATGGATGTATATACCCTGTTATATGGGCACACAGGTGATAGGAGGATACACCGGTCCTGTCTGTATCCTCATAGCTATGGATGTATATACCCTATTATATGGACACACAGGTGATAGGAGGATGCACCGGTCCTGTATGTATCCTCATAGCTATGGATGTATATACCCTATTATATGGGCACACAGGTGATAGGAGGTTACACCGGTCCTGTCTGTATCCTCATAGCTATGGATGTACACTCACTGGCCACTTTATTAGGTACACCATGCTAGTAAGGGGTTGGACCCCCTTTTGCCTTCAGAACTGCCTCAATTCTTCGTGGCAGAGATTCAACAAGGTGCTGGAAGCATTCCTCAGAGATTTTGGACCATATTGACATGATGGCATCACACAGTTGGCGCAGATTTGTCGGCTGCACATCCCTGATGCGAATCTCCCGTTCCACCACATCCCAAAGATGCTCTATTGGATTGAGATCTGGTGACTGAGGAGGCCATTTGAGTACAGTAAACTCATTGTCATGTTCAAGAAACCAATCTGAGATGATTCGAGCTTTATGACATGGCGCATTATCCTGCTGAAAGTAGCCATCAGATGTTGGGTACATTGTGGTCATAAAGGGATGGACATGGTCAGCAACAATACTCAGGTAGGCTGTGGCGTTGCAACGATGCTCAATTGGTACCAAGGGGCCCAAAGAGTGCCCAGAAAAAATTCCCCACACCATGACACCACCACCACCAGCCTGAACCGTTGATACAAGGCAGGATGGATCCATGCTTTCATGTTGTTTACGCCAAATTCTGACCCTACCATCCGAATGTCGCAGCAGAAATCAAGACTCATCAGACCAGGCAACGTTTTTCCAATCTTCTACTGTCCAATTTCGATGAGCTTGTGCAAATTGTAGCCTCAGTTTCCTGTTCTTAGCTGAGAGGAGTGGTACCCAGTGTGGTCTTCTGCTGCTGTAGCACATCTGCCTCAAAGTTCGACGCACTGTGCGTTCAGAGATGCTCTTCTGCCTACCTTGGTTGTAACGGGTGGCAATTTGAGTCACTGTTGCCTTTCTATCAGCTCGAACCAGTCTGCCCATTCTCCTCTGACCTCTGGCATCAACATGGCATTTCCGGCCACAGAACTGCCGCTCACTGGATTTTTTTTCTTTTTCGGACCATTCTCTGTAAACCCTAGAGATGGTTGTGCGTGAAAATCCCAGTAGATCAGCAGTTTCTGAAATTCTCAGACCAGCCCTTCTGGCACCAACAATCATGCCACGTTCAAAGGCACTCAAATCACCTTTCTTCCCCATACTGATGCTCGGTTTGAACTGCAGGAGATTGTCTTGACCATGTCTACATGCCTAAATGCACTGAGTTGCCGCCATGTGATTGGCTGATTAGAAATTAAGTCTTAACACACAGTTGGACAGGTGTACCTAATAAAGTGGCCAGTGAGTGTATATACCCTATTATATGGGCACACAGGTGATAGGAGGATGCACCAGTCCTGTCTGTATCCTCATAGCTATGGATGTATATACTCTATTATATGGACACACAGGTGATAGGAGATTACACTGGTCCTGTCTGTATCCTCATAGCTATGGATGTATATATCCTATTATATGGGCACACAGGTGATAGGAGGATGCACCGGTCCTGTCTGTATCCTCATAGCTATGGATGTATATACCCTATTATATGGACACAGAGGTGATAGGAGGATACACCGGTCCTGTCTGTATCCTCATAGCTATGGATGTATATACCCTATTATATGGGCACACAGGTGATAGGAGGTTACACCGGTCCTGTCTGTATCCTCATAGCTATGGATGTATATACCCTATTATATGGACACAGAGGTGATAGGAGGATACACCGGTCCTGTCTGTATCCTCATAGCTATGGATGTATATACCCTATTATATGGGCACACAGGTGATAGGAGGATACACCGGTCCTGTCTGTATCCTCATAGCTATGGATGTATATACCCTATTATATGGACACACAGGTGATAGGAGGTTACACCGGTCCTGTCTGTATCCTCATAGCTATGGATGTATATACCCTATTATATGGACACACAGGTGATAGGAGGATGCACCGGTCCTGTCTGTATCCTCATAGCTATGGATGTATATACCCTATTATATGGACACACAGGTGATAGGAGGTTACACCGGTCCTGTCTGTATCCTCATAGCTATGGATGTATATACTCTATTATATGGACACACAGGTGATAGGAGGTTACACCGGTCCTGTCTGTATCCTCATAGCTATGGATGTATATACCCTATTATATGGGCACACAGGTGATAGGAGGTTACACCGGTCCTGTCTGTATCCTCATAGCTATGGATGTATATACCCTATTATATGGGCACACAGGTGATAGGAGGTTACACCGGTCCTGTCTGTATCCTCATAGCTATGGATGTATATACCCTATTATATGGGCACACAGGTGATAGGAGGTTACACCTGTCCTGTCTGTATCCTCATAGCTATGGATGTATATACCCTATTATATGGACACACTGGTGATAGGAGGTTACACCGGTCCTGTCTGTATCCTCATAGCTATGGATGTATATACCCTATTATATGGGCACACAGGTGATAGGAGGTTACACCGGTCCTGTCTGTATCCTCATAGCTATGGATGTATATACCCTATTATATGGACACAGAGGTGATAGGAGGATACACCGGTCCTGTCTGTATCCTCATAGCTATGGATGTATATACCCTATTATATGGGCACACAGGTGATAGGAGGATACACCGGTCCTGTCTGTATCCTCATAGCTATGGATGTATATACCCTATTATATGGACACACAGGTGATAGGAGGTTACACCGGTCCTGTCTGTATCCTCATAGCTATGGATGTATATACTCTATTATATGGACACACAGGTGATAGGAGGTTACACCGGTCCTGTCTGTATCCTCATAGCTATGGATGTATATACCCTATTATATGGGCACACAGGTGATAGGAGGTTACACCGGTCCTGTCTGTATCCTCATAGCTATGGATGTATATACCCTATTATATGGGCACACAGGTGATAGGAGGTTACACCGGTCCTGTCTGTATCCTCATAGCTATGGATGTATATACCCTATTATATGGGCACACAGGTGATAGGAGGTTACACCTGTCCTGTCTGTATCCTCATAGCTATGGATGTATATACCCTATTATATGGGCACACAGGTGATAGGAGGTTACACCGGTCCTGTCTGTATCCTCATAGCTATGGATGTATATACCCTATTATATGGACACACAGGTGATAGGAGGTTACACCGGTCCTGTCTGTATCCTCATAGCTATGGATGTGTATACTCTATTATATGGACACACAGGTGATAGGAGGTTACACCTGTCCTGTCTGTATCCTCATAGCTATGGATGTATATACCCTATTATATGGACACACTGGTGATAGGAGGTTACACCGGTCCTGTCTGTATCCTCATAGCTATGGATGTATATACCCTATTATATGGGCACACAGGTGATAGGAGGTTACACCGGTCCTGTCTGTATCCTCATAGCTATGGATGTATATACCCTATTATATGGACACAGAGGTGATAGGAGGATACACCGGTCCTGTCTGTATCCTCATAGCTATGGATGTATATACCCTATTATATGGGCACACAGGTGATAGGAGGATACACCGGTCCTGTCTGTATCCTCATAGCTATGGATGTATATACCCTATTATATGGACACACAGGTGATAGGAGGTTACACCGGTCCTGTCTGTATCCTCATAGCTATGGATGTATATACCCTATTATATGGGCACACAGGTGATAGGAGGATGCACCGGTCCTGTCTGTATCCTCATAGCTATGGATGTATATACCCTATTATATGGGCACACAGGTGATAGGAGGATACACCGGTCCTGTCTGTATCCTCATAGCTATGGATGTATATACTCTATTATATGGACACACAGGTGATAGGAGGTTACACCGGTCCTGTCTGTATCCTCATAGCTATGGATGTATATACCCTATTATATGGGCACACAGGTGATAGGAGGTTACACCGGTCCTGTCTGTATCCTCATAGCTATGGATGTATATACCCTATTATATGGGCACACAGGTGATAGGAGGTTACACCGGTCCTGTCTGTATCCTCATAGCTATGGATGTGTATACTCTATTATATGGACACACAGGTGATAGGAGGATACACCGGTCCTGTCTGTATCCTCATAGCTATGGATGTATATACCCTATTATATGGGCACACAGGTGATAGGAGGTTACACCGGTCCTGTCTGTATCCTCATAGCTATGGATGTGTATACTCTATTATATGGACACACAGGTGATTGGAGGTTACACCGGTCCTGTCTGTATCCTCATAGCTATGGATGTATATACCCTATTATATGGGCACACAGGTGATAGGAGGTTACACCGGTCCTGTCTGTATCCTCATAGCTATGGATGTATATACCCTATTATATGGGCACACAGGTGATAGGAGGTTACACCGGTCCTGTCTGTATCCTCATAGCTATGGATGTATATACCCTATTATATGGGCACACAGGTGATAGGAGGTTACACCGGTCCTGTCTGTATCCTCATAGCTATGGATGTATATACCCTATTATATGGGCACACAGGTGATAGGAGGTTACACCGGTCCTGTCTGTATCCTCATAGCTATGGATGTATATACCCTATTATATGGACCCACAGGTGATAGGAGGATACACCGGTACTGTCTGTATCCTCATAGCTATGGATGTATATACCCTATTATATGGGCACACAGGTGATAGGAGGTTACACCGGTCCTGTCTGTATCCTCATAGCTATGGATGTATATACCCTATTATATGGGCACACAGGTGATAGGAGGATACACCGGTCCTGTCTGTATCCTCATAGCTATGGATGTATATACCCTATTATATGGGCACACAGGTGATAGGAGGTTACACTGGTCCTGTCTGTATCCTCATAGCTATGGATGTATATAATCTATTATATGGACAAACAGGTGATAGGAGGATACACCGGTCCTGTCTGTATCCTCATAGCTATGGATGTATATACCCTATTATATGGGCACACAGGTGATAGGAGGTTACACCTGTTCTGTCTGTATCCTCATAGCTATGGATGTATATACCCTATTATATGGGCACACAGGTGATAGGAGGTTACACCGGTCCTGTCTGTATCCTCATAGCTATGGATGTATATACCCTATTATATGGACACACAGGTGATAGGAGGTTACACCGGTCCTGTCTGTATCCTCATAGCTATGGATGTGTATACTCTATTATATGGACACACAGGTGATAGGAGGTTACACCTGTCCTGTCTGTATCCTCATAGCTATGGATGTATATACCCTATTATATGGACACACAGGTGATAGGAGGTTACACCGGTCCTGTCTGTATCCTCATAGCTATGGATGTATATACTCTATTATATGGACACACAGGTGATAGGAGGTTACACCGGTCCTGTCTGTATCCTCATAGCTATGGATGTATATACCCTATTATATGGACACACAGGTGATAGGAGGTTACACCGGTCCTGTGTATCCTCATAGCTATGGATGTATATACCCTATTATATGGGCACACAGGTGATAGGAGGTTACACCGGTCCTGTCTGTATCCTCATAGCTATGGATGTATATACCCTATTATATGGGCACACAGGTGATAGGAGGTTACACCGGTCCTGTCTGTATCCTCATAGCTATGGATGTATATACCCTATTATATGGGCACACAGGTGATAGGAGGATACACCGGTCCTGTCTGTATCCTCATAGCTATGGATGTATATACCCTATTATATGGGCACACAGGTGATAGGAGGTTACACTGGTCCTGTCTGTAGCCTCATAGCTATGGATGTATATAATCTATTATATGGACAAACAGGTGATAGGAGGATACACCGGTCCTGTCTGTATCCTCATAGCTATGGATGTATATACCCTATTATATGGGCACACAGGTGATAGGAGGTTACACCTGTTCTGTCTGTATCCTCATAGCTATGGATGTATATACCCTATTATATGGGCACACAGGTGATAGGAGGTTACACCGGTCCTGTCTGTATCCTCATAGCTATGGATGTATATACCCTATTATATGGACACACAGGTGATAGGAGGTTACACCGGTCCTGTCTGTATCCTCATAGCTATGGATGTGTATACTCTATTATATGGACACACAGGTGATAGGAGGTTACACCTGTCCTGTCTGTATCCTCATAGCTATGGATGTATATACCCTATTATATGGGCACACAGGTGATAGGAGGTTACACCGGTCCTGTCTGTATCCTCATAGCTATGGATGTATATACCCTATTATATGGACACACAGGTGATAGGAGGTTACACCGGTCCTGTCTGTATCCTCATAGCTATGGATGTGTATACTCTATTATATGGACACACAGGTGATAGGAGGTTACACCTGTCCTGTCTGTATCCTCATAGCTATGGATGTATATACCCTATTATATGGACACACTGGTGATAGGAGGTTACACCGGTCCTGTCTGTATCCTCATAGCTATGGATGTATATACCCTATTATATGGGCACACAGGTGATAGGAGGTTACACCGGTCCTGTCTGTATCCTCATAGCTATGGATGTATATACCCTATTATATGGACACAGAGGTGATAGGAGGATACACCGGTCCTGTCTGTATCCTCATATCTATGGATGTATATACCCTATTATATGGGCACACAGGTGATAGGAGGATACACCGGTCCTGTCTGTATCCTCATAGCTATGGATGTATATACCCTATTATATGGACACACAGGTGATAGGAGGTTACACCGGTCCTGTCTGTATCCTCATAGCTATGGATGTATATACCCTATTATATGGGCACACAGGTGATAGGAGGATGCACCGGTCCTGTCTGTATCCTCATAGCTATGGATGTATATACCCTATTATATGGGCACACAGGTGATAGGAGGATACACCGGTCCTGTCTGTATCCTCATAGCTATGGATGTATATACTCTATTATATGGACACACAGGTGATAGGAGGTTACACCGGTCCTGTCTGTATCCTCATAGCTATGGATGTATATACCCTATTATATGGGCACACAGGTGATAGGAGGATGCACCGGTCCTGTCTGTATCCTCATAGCTATGGATGTATATACCCTATTATATGGGCACACAGGTGATAGGAGGATGCACCGGTCCTGTCTGTATCCTCATAGCTATGGATGTATATACCCTATTATATGGGCACACAGGTGATAGGAGGATACACCGGTCCTGTCTGTATCTTCATAGCTATGGATGTATATACCCTATTATATGGGCACACAGGTGATAGGAGGATACACCGGTCCTGTCTGTATCCTCATAGCTATGGATGTATATACCCTATTATATGGACACACAGGTGATAGGAGGATGCACCGGTCCTGTATGTATCCTCATAGCTATGGATGTATATACCCTATTATATGGGCACACAGGTGATAGGAGGTTACACCGGTCCTGTCTGTATCCTCATAGCTATGGATGTATATACCCTATTATATGGGCACACAGGTGATAGGAGGATGCACCAGTCCTGTCTGTATCCTCATAGCTATGGATGTATATACTCTATTATATGGACACACAGGTGATAGGAGATTACACTGGTCCTGTCTGTATCCTCATAGCTATGGATGTATATATCCTATTATATGGGCACACAGGTGATAGGAGGTTACACCGGTCCTGTCTGTATCCTCATAGCTATGGATGTATATACTCTATTATATGGACACACAGGTGATAGGAGGTTACACCGGTCCTGTCTGTATCCTCATAGCTATGGATGTATATACCCTATTATATGGGCACACAGGTGATAGGAGGATGCACCGGTCCTGTCTGTATCCTCATAGCTATGGATGTATATACCCTATTATATGGGCACACAGGTGATAGGAGGTTACACCGGTCCTGTCTGTATCCTCATAGCTATGGATGTATATACCCTATTATATGGGCACACAGGTGATAGGAGGTTACACCATTCCTGTCTGTATCCTCATAGCTATGGATGTATATACTCTATTATATGGACACACAGGTGATAGGAGGTTACACCGGTCCTGTCTGTATCCTCATAGCTATGGATGTATATACTCTATTATATGGACACACAGGTGATAGGAGGTTACACCGGTCCTGTCTGTATCCTCATAGCTATGGATGTATATACTCTATTATATGGACACACAGGTGATAGGAGGTTACACCGGTCCTGTCTGTATCCTCATAGCTATGGATGTATATACCCTATTATATGGGCACACAGGTGATAGGAGGATACACCGGTCCTGTCTGTATCCTCATAGCTATGGATGTATATACCCTATTATATGGGCACACAGGTGATAGGAGGTTACACCGGTCCTGTCTGTATCCTCATAGCTATGGATGTATATACCCTATTATATGGACACACAGGTGATAGGAGGTTACACCGGTCCTGTCTGTATCCTCATAGCTATGGATGTGTATACTCTATTATATGGACACACAGGTGATAGGAGGTTACACCTGTCCTGTCTGTATCCTCATAGCTATGGATGTATATACCCTATTATATGGACACACTGGTGATAGGAGGTTACACCGGTCCTGTCTGTATCCTCATAGCTATGGATGTATATACTCTATTATATGGACACACAGGTGATAGGAGGTTACACCGGTCCTGTCTGTATCCTCATAGCTATGGATGTATATACCCTATTATATGGACACAGAGGTGATAGGAGGATACACCGGTCCTGTGTATCCTCATAGCTATGGATGTATATACCCTATTATATGGGCACACAGGTGATAGGAGGTTACACCGGTCCTGTCTGTATCCTCATAGCTATGGATGTATATACCCTATTATATGGACACAGAGGTGATAGGAGGATACACCGGTCCTGTCTGTATCCTCATAGCTATGGATGTATATACCCTATTATATGGGCACACAGGTGATAGGAGGATACACCGGTCCTGTCTGTATCCTCATAGCTATGGATGTATATACCCTATTATATGGACACACAGGTGATAGGAGGTTACACCGGTCCTGTCTGTATCCTCATAGCTATGGATGTATATACTCTATTATATGGACACACAGGTGATAGGAGGTTACACCGGTCCTGTCTGTATCCTCATAGCTATGGATGTATATACCCTATTATATGGGCACACAGGTGATAGGAGGTTACACCGGTCCTGTCTGTATCCTCATAGCTATGGATGTATATACCCTATTATATGGGCACACAGGTGATAGGAGGTTACACCGGTCCTGTCTGTATCCTCATAGCTATGGATGTATATACCCTATTATATGGGCACACAGGTGATAGGAGGTTACACCTGTCCTGTCTGTATCCTCATAGCTATGGATGTATATACCCTATTATATGGGCACACAGGTGATAGGAGGTTACACCGGTCATGTCTGTATCCTCATAGCTATGGATGTATATACCCTATTATATGGACACACAGGTGATAGGAGGTTACACCGGTCCTGTCTGTATCCTCATAGCTATGGATGTGTATACTCTATTATATGGACACACAGGTGATAGGAGGTTACACCTGTCCTGTCTGTATCCTCATAGCTATGGATGTATATACCCTATTATATGGACACACTGGTGATAGGAGGTTACACCGGTCCTGTCTGTATCCTCATAGCTATGGATGTATATACCCTATTATATGGGCACACAGGTGATAGGAGGTTACACCGGTCCTGTCTGTATCCTCATAGCTATGGATGTATATACCCTATTATATGGACACAGAGGTGATAGGAGGATACACCGGTCCTGTCTGTATCCTCATAGCTATGGATGTATATACCCTATTATATGGGCACACAGGTGATAGGAGGATACACCGGTCCTGTCTGTATCCTCATAGCTATGGATGTATATACCCTATTATATGGACACACAGGTGATAGGAGGTTACACCGGTCCTGTCTGTATCCTCATAGCTATGGATGTATATACCCTATTATATGGGCACACAGGTGATAGGAGGATGCACCGGTCCTGTCTGTATCCTCATAGCTATGGATGTATATACCCTATTATATGGGCACTCAGGTGATAGGAGGATACACCGGTCCTGTCTGTATCCTCATAGCTATGGATGTATATACTCTATTATATGGACACACAGGTGATAGGAGGTTACACCGGTCCTGTCTGTATCCTCATAGCTATGGATGTATATACCCTATTATATGGGCACACAGGTGATAGGAGGTTACACCGGTCCTGTCTGTATCCTCATAGCTATGGATGTATATACCCTATTATATGGGCACACAGGTGATAGGAGGTTACACCGGTCCTGTCTGTATCCTCATAGCTATGGATGTGTATACTCTATTATATGGACACACAGGTGATAGGAGGATACACCGGTCCTGTCTGTATCCTCATAGCTATGGATGTATATACCCTATTATATGGGCACACAGGTGATAGGAGGTTACACCGGTCCTGTCTGTATCCTCATAGCTATGGATGTATATACCCTATTATATGGGCACACAGGTGATAGGAGGATACACCGGTCCTGTCTGTATCCTCATAGCTATGGATGTATATACCCTATTATATGGGCACACAGGTGATAGGAGGTTACACTGGTCCTGTCTGTATCCTCATAGCTATGGATGTATATAATCTATTATATGGACAAACAGGTGATAGGAGGATACACCGGTCCTGTCTGTATCCTCATAGCTATGGATGTATATACCCTATTATATGGGCACACAGGTGATAGGAGGTTACACCTGTTCTGTCTGTATCCTCATAGCTATGGATGTATATACCCTATTATATGGGCACACAGGTGATAGGAGGTTACACCGGTCCTGTCTGTATCCTCATAGCTATGGATGTATATACCCTATTATATGGACACACAGGTGATAGGAGGTTACACCGGTCCTGTCTGTATCCTCATAGCTATGGATGTGTATACTCTATTATATGGACACACAGGTGATAGGAGGTTACACCTGTCCTGTCTGTATCCTCATAGCTATGGATGTATATACCCTATTATATGGACACACAGGTGATAGGAGGTTACACCGGTCCTGTCTGTATCCTCATAGCTATGGATGTATATACTCTATTATATGGACACACAGGTGATAGGAGGTTACACCGGTCCTGTCTGTATCCTCATAGCTATGGATGTATATACCCTATTATATGGACACACAGGTGATAGGAGGTTACACCGGTCCTGTGTATCCTCATAGCTATGGATGTATATACCCTATTATATGGGCACACAGGTGATAGGAGGTTACACCGGTCCTGTCTGTATCCTCATAGCTATGGATGTATATACCCTATTATATGGGCACACAGGTGATAGGAGGTTACACCGGTCCTGTCTGTATCCTCATAGATATGGATGTATATACCCTATTATATGGGCACACAGGTGATAGGAGGATACACCGGTCCTGTCTGTATCCTCATAGCTATGGATGTATATACCCTATTATATGGGCACACAGGTGATAGGAGGTTACACTGGTCCTGTCTGTATCCTCATAGCTATGGATGTATATAATCTATTATATGGACAAACAGGTGATAGGAGGATACACCGGTCCTGTCTGTATCCTCATAGCTATGGATGTATATACCCTATTATATGGGCACACAGGTGATAGGAGGTTACACCTGTTCTGTCTGTATCCTCATAGCTATGGATGTATATACCCTATTATATGGGCACACAGGTGATAGGAGGTTACACCGGTCCTGTCTGTATCCTCATAGCTATGGATGTATATACCCTATTATATGGACACACAGGTGATAGGAGGTTACACCGGTCCTGTCTGTATCCTCATAGCTATGGATGTGTATACTCTATTATATGGACACACAGGTGATAGGAGGTTACACCTGTCCTGTCTGTATCCTCATAGCTATGGATGTATATACCCTATTATATGGACACACAGGTGATAGGAGGTTACACCGGTCCTGTCTGTATCCTCATAGCTATGGATGTATATACTCTATTATATGGACACACAGGTGATAGGAGGTTACACCGGTCCTGTCTGTATCCTCATAGCTATGGATGTATATACCCTATTATATGGACACACAGGTGATAGGAGGTTACACCGGTCCTGTGTATCCTCATAGCTATGGATGTATATACCCTATTATATGGGCACACAGGTGATAGGAGGTTACACCGGTCCTGTCTGTATCCTCATAGCTATGGATGTATATACCCTATTATATGGGCACACAGGTGATAGGAGGATACACTGGTCCTGTCTGTATCCTCATAGCTATGGATGTATATACCCTATTATATGGACACAGAGGTGATAGGAGGATACACCGGTCCTGTCTGTATCCTCATAGCTATGTATGTATATACCCTATTATATGGGCACACAGGTGATAGGAGGATACACCGGTCCTGTCTGTATCCTCATAGCTATGGATGTATATACCCTATTATATGGACACACAGGTGATAGGAGGTTACACCGGTCCTGTCTGTATCCTCATAGCTATGGATGTATATACTCTATTATATGGACACACAGGTGATAGGAGGTTACACCGGTCCTGTCTGTATCCTCATAGCTATGGATGTATATACCCTATTATATGGGCACACAGGTGATAGGAGGTTACACCGGTCCTGTCTGTATCCTCATAGCTATGGATGTATATACCCTATTATATGGGCACACAGGTGATAGGAGGTTACACCGGTCCTGTCTGTATCCTCATAGCTATGGATGTGTATACTCTATTATATGGACACACAGGTGATAGGAGGATACACCGGTCCTGTCTGTATCCTCATAGCTATGGATGTATATACCCTATTATATGGGCACACAGGTGATAGGAGGTTACACCGGTCCTGTCTGTATCCTCATAGCTATGGATGTGTATACTCTATTATATGGACACACAGGTGATTGGAGGTTACACCGGTCCTGTCTGTATCCTCATAGCTATGGATGTATATACCCTATTATATGGGCACACAGGTGATAGGAGGTTACACCGGTCCTGTCTGTATCCTCATAGCTATGGATGTATATACCCTATTATATGGGCACACAGGTGATAGGAGGTTACACCGGTCCTGTCTGTATCCTCATAGCTATGGATGTATATACCCTATTATATGGACACACAGGTGATAGGAGGATACACCGGTACTGTCTGTATCCTCATAGCTATGGATGTATATACCCTATTATATGGGCACACAGGTGATAGGAGGTTACACCGCTCCTGTCTGTATCCTCATAGCTATGGATGTATATACCCTATTATATGGGCACACAGGTGATAGGAGGATACACCGGTCCTGTCTGTATCCTCATAGCTATGGATGTATATACCCTATTATATGGGCACACAGGTGATAGGAGGTTACACTGGTCCTGTCTGTATCCTCATAGCTATGGATGTATATAATCTATTATATGGACAAACAGGTGATAGGAGGATACACCGGTCCTGTCTGTATCCTCATAGCTATGGATGTATATACCCTATTATATGGGCACACAGGTGATAGGTTACACCGGTCCTGTCTGTATCCTCATAGCTATGGATGTATATACTCTATTATATGGGCACACAGGTGATAGGAGGATACACCGGTCCTGTCTGTATCCTCATAGCTATGGATGTATATACTCTATTATATGGACACAGGTGATAGGAGGTTACACCGGTCCTGTCTGTATCCTCATAGCTATGGATGTATATACCCTATTATATGGACACAGGTGATAGGAGGATACACCGGTCCTGTCTGTATCCTCATAGCTATGGATGTATATACCCTATTATATGGACACAGGTGATAGGAGGTTACACCGGTCCTGTCTGTATCATAGCTATGGATGTATATACCCTATTATATGGGCACACAGGTGATAGGAGGATACACCGGTCCTGTCTGTATCCTCATAGCTATGGATGTATATACCCTATTATATGGACACACAGGTGATAGGAGGTTACACCGGTCCTGTCTGTATCCTCATAGCTATGGATGTATATACCCTATTATATGGGCACACAGGTGATAGGAGGTTACACTGGTCCTGTCTGTATCCTCATAGCTATGGATGTATATACCCTATTATATGGGCACACAGGTGATAGGAGGTTACACCGGTCCTGTCTGTATCCTCATAGCTATGGATGTATATACCCTATTATATGGGCACACAGGTGATAGGAGGATACACCGGTCCTGTCTGTATCCTCATAGCTATGGATGTAAATACCCTATTATATGGACACACAGGTGATAGGAGGATGCACCGGTCCTGTCTGTATCCTCATAGCTATGGGTGTATATACCCTATTATATGGGCACACAGGTGATAGGAGGTTACACCGGTCCTGTCTGTATCCTCATAGCTATGGATGTATATACCATATTATATGGGCACACGGGTGATAGGAGGATACACCGGTCCTGTCTGTATCCTCATAGCTATGGATGTATATACCCTATTATATGGACACACAGGTGATAGGAGGATGCACCGGTCCTGTCTGTATCCTCATAGCTATGGATGTATATACCCTATTATATGGGCACACAGGTGATAGGAGGATGCACCGGTCCTGTCTGTATCCTCATAGCTATGGATGTATATACCCTATTATATGGGCACACAGGTGATAGGAGGATACACCGGTCCTGTCTGTATCTTCATAGCTATGGATGTATATACCCTATTATATGGACACACAGGTGATAGGAGGATGCACAGGTCCTGTATGTATCCTCATAGCTATGGATGTATATACCCTATTATATGGGCACACAGGTGATAGGAGGTTACACCGGTCCTGTCTGTATCCTCATAGCTATGGATGTTTATACCCTATTATATGGGCACACAGGTGATAGGAGGATGCACCAGTCCTGTCTGTATCCTCATAGCTATGGATGTATATACTCTATTATATGGACACACAGGTGATAGGAGATTACACTGGTCCTGTCTGTATCCTCATAGCTATGGATGTATATATCCTATTATATGGGCACACAGGTGATAGGAGGATGCACCGGTCCTGTCTGTATCCTCATAGCTATGGATGTATATACCCTATTATATGGGCACACAGGTGATAGGAGGTTACACCGGTCCTGTCTGTATCCTCATAGCTATGGATGTATATACCCTATTATATGGGCACACAGGTGATAGGAGGTTACACCATTCCTGTCTGTATCCTCATAGCTATGGATGTATATACTCTATTATATGGACACACAGGTGATAGGAGGTTACACCGGTCCTGTCTGTATCCTCATAGCTATGGATGTATATACTCTATTATATGGACACACAGGTGATAGGAGGTTACACCTGTCCTGTCTGTATCCTCATAGCTATGGATGTATATACCCTATTATATGGGCACACAGGTGATAGGAGGTTACACCGGTCCTGTCTGTATCCTCATAGCTATGGATGTATATACCCTATTATATGGACACACAGGTGATAGGAGGTTACACCGGTCCTGTCTGTATCCTCATAGCTATGGATGTGTATACTCTATTATATGGACACACAGGTGATAGGAGGTTACACCGGTCCTGTCTGTATCCTCATAGCTATGGATGTATATACCCTATTATATGGACACACAGGTGATAGGAGGATACACCGGTACTGTCTGTATCCTCATAGCTATGGATGTATATACCCTATTATATGGGCACACAGGTGATAGGAGGATACACCGGTCCTGTCTGTATCCTCATAGCTATGGATGTATATACCCTATTATATGGGCACACAGGTGATAGGAGGTTACACTGGTCCTGTCTGTATCCTCATAGCTATGGATGTATATAATCTATTATATGGACAAACAGGTGATAGGAGGATACACCGGTCCTGTCTGTATCCTCATAGCTATGGATGTATATACCCTATTATATGGGCACACAGGTGATAGGAGGTTACACCTGTTCTGTCTGTATCCTCATAGCTATGGATGTATATACCCTATTATATGGGCACACAGGTGATAGGAGGTTACACCGGTCCTGTCTGTATCCTCATAGCTATGGATGTATATACCCTATTATATGGACACACAGGTGATAGGAGGTTACACCGGTCCTGTCTGTATCCTCATAGCTATGGATGTGTATACTCTATTATATGGACACACAGGTGATAGGAGGTTACACCTGTCCTGTCTGTATCCTCATAGCTATGGATGTATATACCCTATTATATGGACACACAGGTGATAGGAGGTTACACCGGTCCTGTCTGTATCCTCATAGCTATGGATGTATATACTCTATTATATGGACACACAGGTGATAGGAGGTTACACCGGTCCTGTCTGTATCCTCATAGCTATGGATGTATATACCCTATTATATGGACACACAGGTGATAGGAGGTTACACCGGTCCTGTGTATCCTCATAGCTATGGATGTATATACCCTATTATATGGGCACACAGGTGATAGGAGGTTACACCGGTCCTGTCTGTATCCTCATAGCTATGGATGTATATACCCTATTATATGGGCACACAGGTGATAGGAGGTTACACCGGTCCTGTCTGTATCCTCATAGATATGGATGTATATACCCTATTATATGGGCACACAGGTGATAGGAGGATACACCGGTCCTGTCTGTATCCTCATAGCTATGGATGTATATACCCTATTATATGGGCACACAGGTGATAGGAGGTTACACTGGTCCTGTCTGTATCCTCATAGCTATGGATGTATATAATCTATTATATGGACAAACAGGTGATAGGAGGATACACCGGTCCTGTCTGTATCCTCATAGCTATGGATGTATATACCCTATTATATGGGCACACAGGTGATAGGAGGTTACACCTGTTCTGTCTGTATCCTCATAGCTATGGATGTATATACCCTATTATATGGGCACACAGGTGATAGGAGGTTACACCGGTCCTGTCTGTATCCTCATAGCTATGGATGTATATACCCTATTATATGGACACACAGGTGATAGGAGGTTACACCGGTCCTGTCTGTATCCTCATAGCTATGGATGTGTATACTCTATTATATGGACACACAGGTGATAGGAGGTTACACCTGTCCTGTCTGTATCCTCATAGCTATGGATGTATATACCCTATTATATGGACACACAGGTGATAGGAGGTTACACCGGTCCTGTCTGTATCCTCATAGCTATGGATGTATATACTCTATTATATGGACACACAGGTGATAGGAGGTTACACCGGTCCTGTCTGTATCCTCATAGCTATGGATGTATATACCCTATTATATGGACACACAGGTGATAGGAGGTTACACCGGTCCTGTGTATCCTCATAGCTATGGATGTATATACCCTATTATATGGGCACACAGGTGATAGGAGGTTACACCGGTCCTGTCTGTATCCTCATAGCTATGGATGTATATACCCTATTATATGGGCACACAGGTGATAGGAGGATACACTGGTCCTGTCTGTATCCTCATAGCTATGGATGTATATACCCTATTATATGGACACAGAGGTGATAGGAGGATACACCGGTCCTGTCTGTATCCTCATAGCTATGTATGTATATACCCTATTATATGGGCACACAGGTGATAGGAGGATACACCGGTCCTGTCTGTATCCTCATAGCTATGGATGTATATACCCTATTATATGGACACACAGGTGATAGGAGGTTACACCGGTCCTGTCTGTATCCTCATAGCTATGGATGTATATACTCTATTATATGGACACACAGGTGATAGGAGGTTACACCGGTCCTGTCTGTATCCTCATAGCTATGGATGTATATACCCTATTATATGGGCACACAGGTGATAGGAGGTTACACCGGTCCTGTCTGTATCCTCATAGCTATGGATGTATATACCCTATTATATGGGCACACAGGTGATAGGAGGTTACACCGGTCCTGTCTGTATCCTCATAGCTATGGATGTGTATACTCTATTATATGGACACACAGGTGATAGGAGGATACACCGGTCCTGTCTGTATCCTCATAGCTATGGATGTATATACCCTATTATATGGGCACACAGGTGATAGGAGGTTACACCGGTCCTGTCTGTATCCTCATAGCTATGGATGTGTATACTCTATTATATGGACACACAGGTGATTGGAGGTTACACCGGTCCTGTCTGTATCCTCATAGCTATGGATGTATATACCCTATTATATGGGCACACAGGTGATAGGAGGTTACACCGGTCCTGTCTGTATCCTCATAGCTATGGATGTATATACCCTATTATATGGGCACACAGGTGATAGGAGGTTACACCGGTCCTGTCTGTATCCTCATAGCTATGGATGTATATACCCTATTATATGGACACACAGGTGATAGGAGGATACACCGGTACTGTCTGTATCCTCATAGCTATGGATGTATATACCCTATTATATGGGCACACAGGTGATAGGAGGTTACACCGCTCCTGTCTGTATCCTCATAGCTATGGATGTATATACCCTATTATATGGGCACACAGGTGATAGGAGGATACACCGGTCCTGTCTGTATCCTCATAGCTATGGATGTATATACCCTATTATATGGGCACACAGGTGATAGGAGGTTACACTGGTCCTGTCTGTATCCTCATAGCTATGGATGTATATAATCTATTATATGGACAAACAGGTGATAGGAGGATACACCGGTCCTGTCTGTATCCTCATAGCTATGGATGTATATACCCTATTATATGGGCACACAGGTGATAGGTTACACCGGTCCTGTCTGTATCCTCATAGCTATGGATGTATATACTCTATTATATGGGCACACAGGTGATAGGAGGATACACCGGTCCTGTCTGTATCCTCATAGCTATGGATGTATATACTCTATTATATGGACACAGGTGATAGGAGGTTACACCGGTCCTGTCTGTATCCTCATAGCTATGGATGTATATACCCTATTATATGGACACAGGTGATAGGAGGATACACCGGTCCTGTCTGTATCCTCATAGCTATGGATGTATATACCCTATTATATGGACACAGGTGATAGGAGGTTACACCGGTCCTGTCTGTATCATAGCTATGGATGTATATACCCTATTATATGGGCACACAGGTGATAGGAGGATACACCGGTCCTGTCTGTATCCTCATAGCTATGGATGTATATACCCTATTATATGGACACACAGGTGATAGGAGGTTACACCGGTCCTGTCTGTATCCTCATAGCTATGGATGTATATACCCTATTATATGGGCACACAGGTGATAGGAGGTTACACTGGTCCTGTCTGTATCCTCATAGCTATGGATGTATATACCCTATTATATGGGCACACAGGTGATAGGAGGTTACACCGGTCCTGTCTGTATCCTCATAGCTATGGATGTATATACCCTATTATATGGGCACACAGGTGATAGGAGGATACACCGGTCCTGTCTGTATCCTCATAGCTATGGATGTAAATACCCTATTATATGGACACACAGGTGATAGGAGGATGCACCGGTCCTGTCTGTATCCTCATAGCTATGGGTGTATATACCCTATTATATGGGCACACAGGTGATAGGAGGTTACACCGGTCCTGTCTGTATCCTCATAGCTATGGATGTATATACCATATTATATGGGCACACGGGTGATAGGAGGATACACCGGTCCTGTCTGTATCCTCATAGCTATGGATGTATATACCCTATTATATGGACACACAGGTGATAGGAGGATGCACCGGTCCTGTCTGTATCCTCATAGCTATGGATGTATATACCCTATTATATGGGCACACAGGTGATAGGAGGATGCACCGGTCCTGTCTGTATCCTCATAGCTATGGATGTATATACCCTATTATATGGGCACACAGGTGATAGGAGGATACACCGGTCCTGTCTGTATCTTCATAGCTATGGATGTATATACCCTATTATATGGACACACAGGTGATAGGAGGATGCACAGGTCCTGTATGTATCCTCATAGCTATGGATGTATATACCCTATTATATGGGCACACAGGTGATAGGAGGTTACACCGGTCCTGTCTGTATCCTCATAGCTATGGATGTTTATACCCTATTATATGGGCACACAGGTGATAGGAGGATGCACCAGTCCTGTCTGTATCCTCATAGCTATGGATGTATATACTCTATTATATGGACACACAGGTGATAGGAGATTACACTGGTCCTGTCTGTATCCTCATAGCTATGGATGTATATATCCTATTATATGGGCACACAGGTGATAGGAGGATGCACCGGTCCTGTCTGTATCCTCATAGCTATGGATGTATATACCCTATTATATGGGCACACAGGTGATAGGAGGTTACACCGGTCCTGTCTGTATCCTCATAGCTATGGATGTATATACCCTATTATATGGGCACACAGGTGATAGGAGGTTACACCATTCCTGTCTGTATCCTCATAGCTATGGATGTATATACTCTATTATATGGACACACAGGTGATAGGAGGTTACACCGGTCCTGTCTGTATCCTCATAGCTATGGATGTATATACTCTATTATATGGACACACAGGTGATAGGAGGTTACACCTGTCCTGTCTGTATCCTCATAGCTATGGATGTATATACCCTATTATATGGGCACACAGGTGATAGGAGGTTACACCGGTCCTGTCTGTATCCTCATAGCTATGGATGTATATACCCTATTATATGGACACACAGGTGATAGGAGGTTACACCGGTCCTGTCTGTATCCTCATAGCTATGGATGTGTATACTCTATTATATGGACACACAGGTGATAGGAGGTTACACCTGTCCTGTCTGTATCCTCATAGCTATGGATGTATATACCCTATTATATGGACACACTGGTGATAGGAGGTTACACCAGTCCTGTCTGTATCCTCATAGCTATGGATGTGTATACTCTATTATATGGACACACAGGTGATAGGAGGTTACACCGGTCCTGTCTGTATCCTCATAGCTATGGATGTATATACCCTATTATATGGGCACACAGGTGATAGGAGGATGCACCGGTCCTGTCTGTATCCTCATAGCTATGGATGTATATACCCTATTATATGGGCACACAGGTGATAGGAGGATACACCGGTCCTGTCTGTATCTTCATAGCTATGGATGTATATACCCTATTATATGGGCACACAGGTGATAGGAGGATACACCGGTCCTGTCTGTATCCTCATAGCTATGGATGTATATACCCTATTATATGGACACACAGGTGATAGGAGGATGCACCGGTCCTGTATGTATCCTCATAGCTATGGATGTATATACCCTATTATATGGGCACACAGGTGATAGGAGGTTACACCGGTCCTGTCTGTATCCTCATAGCTATGGATGTATATACCCTATTATATGGGCACACAGGTGATAGGAGGATGCACCAGTCCTGTCTGTATCCTCATAGCTATGGATGTATATACTCTATTATATGGACACACAGGTGATAGGAGATTACACTGGTCCTGTCTGTATCCTCATAGCTATGGATGTATATATCCTATTATATGGGCACACAGGTGATAGGAGGATGCACCGGTCCTGTCTGTATCCTCATAGCTATGGATGTATATACCCTATTATATGGACACAGAGGTGATAGGAGGATACACCGGTCCTGTCTGTATCCTCATAGCTATGGATGTATATACCCTATTATATGGGCACACAGGTGATAGGAGGTTACACCGGTCCTGTCTGTATCCTCATAGCTATGGATGTATATACCCTATTATATGGACACAGAGGTGATAGGAGGATACACCGGTCCTGTCTGTATCCTCATAGCTATGGATGTATATACCCTATTATATGGGCACACAGGTGATAGGAGGATACACCGGTCCTGTCTGTATCCTCATAGCTATGGATGTATATACCCTATTATATGGACACACAGGTGATAGGAGGTTACACCGGTCCTGTCTGTATCCTCATAGCTATGGATGTATATACTCTATTATATGGACACACAGGTGATAGGAGGTTACACCGGTCCTGTCTGTATCCTCATAGCTATGGATGTATATACCCTATTATATGGGCACACAGGTGATAGGAGGTTACACCGGTCCTGTCTGTATCCTCATAGCTATGGATGTATATACCCTATTATATGGGCACACAGGTGATAGGAGGTTACACCGGTCCTGTCTGTATCCTCATAGCTATGGATGTATATACCCTATTATATGGGCACACAGGTGATAGGAGGTTACACCTGTCCTGTCTGTATCCTCATAGCTATGGATGTATATACCCTATTATATGGACACACTGGTGATAGGAGGTTACACCGGTCCTGTCTGTATCCTCATAGCTATGGATGTATATACCCTATTATATGGGCACACAGGTGATAGGAGGTTACACCGGTCCTGTCTGTATCCTCATAGCTATGGATGTATATACCCTATTATATGGACACAGAGGTGATAGGAGGATACACCGGTCCTGTGTATCCTCATAGCTATGGATGTATATACCCTATTATATGGGCACACAGGTGATAGGAGGTTACACCGGTCCTGTCTGTATCCTCATAGCTATGGATGTATATACCCTATTATATGGACACAGAGGTGATAGGAGGATACACCGGTCCTGTCTGTATCCTCATAGCTATGGATGTATATACCCTATTATATGGGCACACAGGTGATAGGAGGATACACCGGTCCTGTCTGTATCCTCATAGCTATGGATGTATATACCCTATTATATGGACACACAGGTGATAGGAGGTTACACCGGTCCTGTCTGTATCCTCATAGCTATGGATGTATATACTCTATTATATGGACACACAGGTGATAGGAGGTTACACCGGTCCTGTCTGTATCCTCATAGCTATGGATGTATATACCCTATTATATGGGCACACAGGTGATAGGAGGTTACACCGGTCCTGTCTGTATCCTCATAGCTATGGATGTATATACCCTATTATATGGGCACACAGGTGATAGGAGGTTACACCGGTCCTGTCTGTATCCTCATAGCTATGGATGTATATACCCTATTATATGGGCACACAGGTGATAGGAGGTTACACCTGTCCTGTCTGTATCCTCATAGCTATGGATGTATATACCCTATTATATGGGCACACAGGTGATAGGAGGTTACACCGGTCCTGTCTGTATCCTCATAGCTATGGATGTATATACCCTATTATATGGACACACAGGTGATAGGAGGTTACACCGGTCCTGTCTGTATCCTCATAGCTATGGATGTGTATACTCTATTATATGGACACACAGGTGATAGGAGGTTACACCTGTCCTGTCTGTATCCTCATAGCTATGGATGTATATACCCTATTATATGGACACACTGGTGATAGGAGGTTACACCGGTCCTGTCTGTATCCTCATAGCTATGGATGTATATACCCTATTATATGGGCACACAGGTGATAGGAGGTTACACCGGTCCTGTCTGTATCCTCATAGCTATGGATGTATATACCCTATTATATGGACACAGAGGTGATAGGAGGATACACCGGTCCTGTCTGTATCCTCATAGCTATGGATGTATATACTCTATTATATGGGCACACAGGTGATAGGAGGATACACCGGTCCTGTCTGTATCCTCATAGCTATGGATGTATATACCCTATTATATGGACACACAGGTGATAGGAGGTTACACCGGTCCTGTCTGTATCCTCATAGCTATGGATGTATATACCCTATTATATGGGCACACAGGTGATAGGAGGATGCACCGGTCCTGTCTGTATCCTCATAGCTATGGATGTATATACCCTATTATATGGGCACACAGGTGATAGGAGGATACACCGGTCCTGTCTGTATCCTCATAGCTATGGATGTATATACTCTATTATATGGACACACAGGTGATAGGAGGTTACACCGGTCCTGTCTGTATCCTCATAGCTATGGATGTATATACCCTATTATATGGGCACACAGGTGATAGGAGGTTACACCGGTCCTGTCTGTATCCTCATAGCTATGGATGTATATACCCTATTATATGGGCACACAGGTGATAGGAGGTTACACCGGTCCTGTCTGTATCCTCATAGCTATGGATGTGTATACTCTATTATATGGACACACAGGTGATAGGAGGATACACCGGTCCTGTCTGTATCCTCATAGCTATGGATGTATATACCCTATTATATGGGCACACAGGTGATAGGAGGTTACACCGGTCCTGTCTGTATCCTCATAGCTATGGATGTGTATACTCTATTATATGGACACACAGGTGATTGGAGGTTACACCGGTCCTGTCTGTATCCTCATAGCTATGGATGTATATACCCTATTATATGGGCACACAGGTGATAGGAGGTTACACCGGTCCTGTCTGTATCCTCATAGCTATGGATGTATATACCCTATTATATGGGCACACAGGTGATAGGAGTTTACACCGGTCCTGTCTGTATCCTCATAGCTATGGATGTATATACCCTATTATATGGGCACACAGGTGATAGGAGGTTACACCGGTCCTGTCTGTATCCTCATAGCTATGGATGTATATACCCTATTATATGGGCACACAGGTGATAGGAGGTTACACCGGTCCTGTCTGTATCCTCATAGCTATGGATGTATATACCCTATTATATGGACACACAGGTGATAGGAGGATACACCGGTACTGTCTGTATCCTCATAGCTATGGATGTATATACCCTATTATATGGGCACACAGGTGATAGGAGGTTACACCGGTCCTGTCTGTATCCTCATAGCTATGGATGTATATACCCTATTATATGGGCACACAGGTGATAGGAGGATACACCGGTCCTGTCTGTATCCTCATAGCTATGGATGTATATACCCTATTATATGGGCACACAGGTGATAGGAGGTTACACTGGTCCTGTCTGTATCCTCATAGCTATGGATGTATATAATCTATTATATGGACAAACAGGTGATAGGAGGATACACCGGTCCTGTCTGTATCCTCATAGCTATGGATGTATATACCCTATTATATGGGCACACAGGTGATAGGAGGTTACACCTGTTCTGTCTGTATCCTCATAGCTATGGATGTATATACCCTATTATATGGGCACACAGGTGATAGGAGGTTACACCGGTCCTGTCTGTATCCTCATAGCTATGGATGTATATACCCTATTATATGGACACACAGGTGATAGGAGGTTACACCGGTCCTGTCTGTATCCTCATAGCTATGGATGTGTATACTCTATTATATGGACACACAGGTGATAGGAGGTTACACCTGTCCTGTCTGTATCCTCATAGCTATGGATGTATATACCCTATTATATGGACACACAGGTGATAGGAGGTTACACCGGTCCTGTCTGTATCCTCATAGCTATGGATGTATATACTCTATTATATGGACACACAGGTGATAGGAGGTTACACCGTTCCTGTCTGTATCCTCATAGCTATGGATGTATATACCCTATTATATGGACACACAGGTGATAGGAGGTTACACCGGTCCTGTGTATCCTCATAGCTATGGATGTATATACCCTATTATATGGGCACACAGGTGATAGGAGGTTACACCGGTCCTGTCTGTATCCTCATAGCTATGGATGTATATACCCTATTATATGGGCACACAGGTGATAGGAGGTTACACCGGTCCTGTCTGTATCCTCATAGCTATGGATGTATATACCCTATTATATGGGCACACAGGTGATAGGAGGATACACCGGTCCTGTCTGTATCCTCATAGCTATGGATGTATATACCCTATTATATGGGCACACAGGTGATAGGAGGTTACACTGGTCCTGTCTGTATCCTCATAGCTATGGATGTATATAATCTATTATATGGACAAACAGGTGATAGGAGGATACACCGGTCCTGTCTGTATCCTCATAGCTATGGATGTATATACCCTATTATATGGGCACACAGGTGATAGGAGGTTACACCTGTTCTGTCTGTATCCTCATTGCTATGGATGTATATACCCTATTATATGGGCACACAGGTGATAGGAGGTTACACCGGTCCTGTCTGTATCCTCATAGCTATGGATGTATATACCCTATTATATGGACACAGAGGTGATAGGAGGATACACCGGTCCTGTCTGTATCCTCATAGCTATGGATGTATATACCCTATTATATGGACACACAGGTGATAGGAGGTTACACCGGTCCTGTCTGTATCCTCATAGCTATGGATGTATATACTCTATTATATGGACACACAGGTGATAGGAGGTTACACCTGTCCTGTCTGTATCCTCATAGCTATGGATGTGTATACTCTATTATATGGACACACAGGTGATAGGAGGTTACACCTGTCCTGTCTGTATCCTCATAGCTATGGATGTATATACTCTATTATATGGACACACAGGTGATAGGAGGTTACACCGGTCCTGTCTGTATCCTCATAGCTATGGATGTATATACCCTATTATATGGACACACAGGTGATAGGAGGTTACACCGGTCCTGTGTATCCTCATAGCTATGGATGTATATACCCTATTATATGGGCACACAGGTGATAGGAGGTTACACCGGTCCTGTCTGTATCCTCATAGCTATGGATGTATATACCCTATTATATGGGCACACAGGTGATAGGAGGATACACTGGTCCTGTCTGTATCCTCATAGCTATGGATGTATATACCCTATTATATGGACACAGAGGTGATAGGAGGATACACCGGTCCTGTCTGTATCCTCATAGCTATGTATGTATATACCCTATTATATGGGCACACAGGTGATAGGAGGATACACCGGTCCTGTCTGTATCCTCATAGCTATGGATGTATATACCCTATTATATGGACACACAGGTGATAGGAGGTTACACCGGTCCTGTCTGTATCCTCATAGCTATGGATGTATATACTCTATTATATGGACACACAGGTGATAGGAGGTTACACCGGTCCTGTCTGTATCCTCATAGCTATGGATGTATATACCCTATTATATGGGCACACAGGTGATAGGAGGTTACACCGGTCCTGTCTGTATCCTCATAGCTATGGATGTATATACCCTATTATATGGGCACACAGGTGATAGGAGGTTACACCGGTCCTGTCTGTATCCTCATAGCTATGGATGTGTATACTCTATTATATGGACACACAGGTGATAGGAGGATACACCGGTCCTGTCTGTATCCTCATAGCTATGGATGTATATACCCTATTATATGGGCATACAGGTGATAGGAGGTTACACCGGTCCTGTCTGTATCCTCATAGCTATGGATGTGTATACTCTATTATATGGACACACAGGTGATTGGAGGTTACACCGGTCCTGTCTGTATCCTCATAGCTATGGATGTATATACCCTATTATATGGGCACACAGGTGATAGGAGGTTACACCGGTCCTGTCTGTATCCTCATAGCTATGGATGTATATACCCTATTATATGGGCACACAGGTGATAGGAGGTTACACCGGTCCTGTCTGTATCCTCATAGCTATGGATGTATATACCCTATTATATGGACACACAGGTGATAGGAGGATACACCGGTACTGTCTGTATCCTCATAGCTATGGATGTATATACCCTATTATATGGGCACACAGGTGATAGGAGGTTACACCGGTCCTGTCTGTATCCTCATAGCTATGGATGTATATACCCTATTATATGGGCACACAGGTGATAGGAGGATACACCGGTCCTGTCTGTATCCTCATAGCTATGGATGTATATACCCTATTATATGGGCACACAGGTGATAGGAGGTTACACTGGTCCTGTCTGTATCCTCATAGCTATGGATGTATATAATCTATTATATGGACAAACAGGTGATAGGAGGATACACCGGTCCTGTCTGTATCCTCATAGCTATGGATGTATATACCCTATTATATGGGCACACAGGTGATAGGAGGTTACACCGGTCCTGTCTGTATCCTCATAGCTATGGATGTATATACCCTATTATATGGGCACACAGGTGATAGGAGGTTACACCGGTCCTGTCTGTATCCTCATAGCTATGGATGTATATACCCTATTATATGGGCACACAGGTGATAGGAGGTTACACCGGTCCTGTCTGTATCCTCATAGCTATGGATGTATATACCCTATTATATGGGCACACAGGTGATAGGAGGTTACACCGGTCCTGTCTGTATCCTCATAGCTATGGATGTATATACCCTATTATATGGGCACACAGGTGATAGGAGGTTACACCGGTCCTGTCTGTATCCTCATAGCTATGGATGTATATACCCTATTATATGGGCACACAGGTGATAGGAGGTTACACCGGTCCTGTCTGTATCCTCATAGCTATGGATGTATATACCCTATTATATGGGCACACAGGTGATAGGAGGTTACACCGGTCCTGTCTGTATCCTCATAGCTATGGATGTATATACCCTATTATATGGGCACACAGGTGATAGGAGGTTACACCGGTCCTGTCTGTATCCTCATAGCTATGGATGTATATACCCTATTATATGGGCACACAGGTGATAGGAGGTTACACCGGTCCTGTCTGTATCCTCATAGCTATGGATGTATATACCCTATTATTTGGGCACACTGGTGATAGGAGGTTACACCGGTCCTGTCTGTATCCTCATAGCTATGGATGTATATAATCTATTATATGGACAAACAGGTGATAGGAGGATACACCGGTCCTGTCTGTATCCTCATAGCTATGGATGTATATACCCTATTATATGGGCACACAGGTGATAGGAGGTTACACCGGTCCTGTCTGTATCCTCATAGCTATGGATGTATATACCCTATTATATGGGCACACAGGTGATAGGAGGTTACACCGGTCCTGTCTGTATCCTCATAGCTATGGATGTATATACCCTATTATATGGACAAACAGGTGATAGGAGGTTACACCGGTCCTGTCTGTATCCTCATAGCTATGGATGTATATACCCTATTATATGGGCACACAGGTGATAGGAGGTTACACCGGTCCTGTCTGTATCCTCATAGCTATGGATGTATATACCCTATTATATGGGCACTCAGGTGATAGGAGGTTACACCGGTCCTGTCTGTATCCTCATAGCTATGGATGTATATACCCTATTATATGGGCACACAGGTGATAGGAGGTTACACCGGTCCTGTCTGTATCCTCATAGCTATGGATGTATATACCCTATTATATGGACACACAGGTGATAGGAGGATACACCGGTACTGTCTGTATCCTCATAGCTATGGATGTATATACCCTATTATATGGGCACACAGGTGATAGGTTACACTGGTCCTGTCTGTATCCTCATAGCTATGGATGTATATACCCTATTATATGGGCACACAGGTGATAGGAGGATACACCGGTCCTGTCTGTATCCTCATAGCTATGGATGTATATACCCTATTATATGGGCACACAGGTGATTGGAGGATACACAATGTGTCATGATTTGTAGTTTTGCCCTGTCCTGTATTTTGTATAATATGTCATTTAACTTTCCTCTGGTTCATTTGCTGTAAATTAACCATGTCTCCTTCCCCCAATACTTTGCAATGTCTTGTGATGTACCTGGACCATAATCTAATTTAGGCTTGTGTCAACAGCTAGTGGAACTGTGGCTATTGTTTTCCTAAGCAGAAGATAACCTACAATACACATCCTGTAGACTCAGAGGAGCCCTTACATTTCTAGAATCTTCTGTTGGACCAAACCATTGAATAGTAGGTGTGACCCCTACCCCCCCTTCAGATGGGCTGATCCCAGGAGCCCTGACAATACATTCTTCTTTTAAGATCAGTTGTGATTTGAGTGCGGATGTGGAAGGAGTCACGAACTGAGTTGAGGCCAGCTCCTGCCGTCCGTGGGATTGTGTGGAATCCTGTGGACTATTGCAAGGATTATTGTTATCGTATCTGGCACAAGAACTGTTGTGAGGTGCCCGGATTTGTTTCCATTGTGTGGACTTATTGTGGACTTCTCATGGACTCCAAGGACATTATGGAAATTTGATGTTGTATGCTCCCTGCCTTAATAAATCTCGTTGGATCGTCCCTCGGCCTTTTTTCCCTTCTTGCTCTGTCGTATACCCCGTCACAAACTGGTTGGCAGCGCTGGGAACAGAGCAGAAGGAATGGAGGACAGCGGCCCATCAACATCTGGAACCAGCACCGCAGAGTACAAGAACTGGACTGCGGTGAACCTACAAACAAAGGCCCGTGAACTGGGAGTCAGCTACAAGGGACTCTCCAAGGAGCTGCTGATTGAGGCTTTGGAAGGAGTTCGCCTGCAAGATGACGCGGAGGAAGGATCCCCACAGCAAACGGAGAAAAGACTGCAGCCGGAGGTAAATACCCAAAAAAGTCAGTGGGTTGTGTGGTACGAGGAGTTGGCATTGCTGGGAGAAGAGGCTACCATAGAAGATAAGAGGGAGGCCATTCATAGAGCTCAAGAGAGGGCATTGCTGGAGAGGCAGCTCGCTGTGGAAGCAGCTAGAAGCTCCAGACAGACTGTAACCCCAGCATCCACCATGAGGGAACTCCCCAGAGTGTCCCGCAAAGACTTCAAGCCGTTTAATGAGGCTTCAGGTGACATTGAGGGCTTCTTCCAGGACTTTGAGCATCAGTGTCGATTAATGGAAGTCCCGGAAAGGGAGCGAGTCCGACATCTGGTGGGGCTCTTAGAGGGTGGAGCTGCCGCAGCCTATAGAGCTATGGACCCTCGGTGGAACTGTGAGTATGCTGAGATTAAACAGACTATTCTAGAACATTATGCTGTGACCCCAGACACTTACAGGACCCAGTTCCGTACTTTAGCCTGTGATGAGGAAGTGTCCTTCAAGATGTATGCCCAGACTCAAACAAATATGTCATCGCTGGCTGGAGGGAGAGGAGGCCTTAACTTGGGAGACCTTCCTCAAAGTCATCCTAAAAGAGCAGTTTTACTTCAAGTGCCCCGCTGAGATCCGGGAATGGGTGCGTGAAAGGAGACCAGCCACTGTGGAGGAAGCTGCAGCTCTAGCTGATGAGGCTCTCACCATCAAGCCTCAGTGGAAAAAACTACTAAGTGAGAAAAAAAACTACCAGCCCCTCAACGCTGGTGGCCCCTGGTCCTTCGGCCTCCAATATTCACCATCCCACTAGACCATCAACTCATGGTGACCTTCGTGTGACTGTGCCTCGCATTACTCCTGCTCCACCTTCGGGACTACGACGTGGAGGAAGAATCCCAGAGCGCAGATGTTATAGATGTGGGCAGCCTGGGCATCTGGAATTCCAATGTCCAGGTGTTCGGAGGCAGGACAGCTACAGACTGCCTTTGCCTGTTCATTATCTACAGACCCCCTCACAAGGAGAAGAGCTGGATTCAGTCCCTGCAGACGTTCTTCTAGGAAATGATGTGGGAAATCTTCATTGCCACTTTGTCGGTGCGGTAACCAGAAGTCAAGCCAAGAGAGCAGCAAATGTGGACGTGTACAACCCATCCATGGAAATGAGGCCACCAGAACTGCCGTCACAGCCGGTGATTCTTCTTGTGGGGACAATGTGTTACTTGGGATAAAGTTCAGTTTAGACAAGAGGTAGATACTGACCCCACCCTAGCTAGTTTTAGAGCTCGAGCTGAGATAGGGCAGTTGGGGGAGAATGGGGAAATAATTATCAGAGAAAATGGACTTCTGTATCGAGTTACCAATGCTGACTCCCTAGATAAGCCCTGGACTTATAGCAAACAGCTGATTGTTCCTCAGAAATACAGAATTCCCCTATTACACCTTGCTCATGACATTCCTACTGCTGGCCATCAAGGCAAAACCTGCAAAGAGACGATTGACTCAATCTTTCTATTGGCCTGGGATTTTCCAAGCCGTAGCGCATTTCTGCCGAACTTGCGACATATGTCAGCGTAGAGGGCGACCCGGAGATCACCCAAATGCACCCCTGCAACCTCTCCCTATAATAGAAGAACCCTTTCAAAGAGTAGCTTTCGATATCATTGGACCTCTGGCTAAACCAAGTAAAACTGGAAAGCAGTACATTCTCACTGTTGTGGACTATGCCACCCGATATCCAGAAGCTGTGGCCTTGTCAAGTATTTCTGCAGCCAAGGTGGCCGAGGCCCTGCTTACCATTTTCACCAGAGTAGGATTCCCCAGTGAGATCTTGTCAGACCAAGGCTCCCAGTTCATGTCAGAGCTGGTCCAGTGTCTGTGGCGCACCTGTGGAGTACGAGCGATCCGAACGACCCCGTATCATCCCCAAACAAATGGACTTTGTGAACGATTCAATGGCACTCTGAAGAATATGCTGAGGGCCTTCACTGACAGAGATTCAAACTGGGAGAAGTACCTACCCCATCTCTTGTTTGCCTATCGGGAAGTTCCCCAGGAGTCCACCGGGTTTTCCCCCCTTTGAACTACTCTATGGAAGAAAGGTCCGAGGACCCTTAACCCTGCTAAAAGAATATTGGGAGGGACAAGTTGAAGATACAGAAGCCCCTGTTGTCCCTTATGTCTTAAAGCTGCGAGAAACCCTGGCTCAACTCGCTAGTTTAGCCCAGAGTCATGTGCGTATGGCTCAAACCAGACAGAAGGCATGGTATGACCGTAAAGCACGCTATCGGGAGTTTGTAGAAGGACAACAGGTCTTAATGATTGTTCCCCATCGGCAGAATAAACTGCAGACAACATGGGAGGGTCCCTTCTGGGTTCTCAGAAAACTAAATGATACCAATTATCTTCTTGCTTTAGATGATCAGGGGCTAAGACAAAAGACTGTCCATGTGAATATGATTAAGGAGTACCATGACCGGAACCTTCCAATGATAGCAAGCTGTCGGCTAGCTTCAGAAGACGGTCAAGAGGATGAGGACTCCCTACCTGATCTCGTGGAAGCAGCGAGAGCCCCATCCACTGTGGAACAGGTTCCTCTGGGAGATCACCTGGATTCTTTGCAGAAAAACCAGATGCTGGGAGTGCTTCAACAGAGACGGGCTGCTTTCTCATCCCAACCAGGTTGAACCACCGTCACCCAACATCATGTGGACACTCAGGGTATCAGTCCCATACAACAGGCTCCTTACCGGGTACCTGAATCTGTTCGAAACACCATGCAGCATGAACTGGAGATGTTACAGCTTGGGGTAATCCAGGCCTCCGCTGTGGTGTTAGTAACCAAGGATGGGAGTACTCGATTTTGTGTGGACTATCGACGACTAAACGACCATACCGTCAGCGATCCTTACCCAATGCCCCATATTGACGAACTTCTAGACCGACTAGCTGGTTCCCGATATGTCACTACCTTGGATCTCAGTAAGGGATACTGGCAAATCCCTCTCACGGAGGAAGGGAGAGAACGGTCCGCTTTTATAACCCCCTTTGGTCTGTATGAATTTCTAAGCATGCCTTTTGGAATGAAGAATGCATCGGCAACCTTCCAGAGAATGGTGGACCAGATCCTCCGGGGATGTGGTGACTTTGCTTGTGCCTACTTGGATGATATCGCCATCTTCAGCCAGACGTGGGAGGAACATCTGAATCAAGTAGCCATTATTCTTGACCTGATTCTTGCAGCCGGCCTAACCATTCGACCCGATAAATGCCAATTGGGGATGGGTGAAGTCCAGTACCTAGGGCATAGAGTAGGAGGAGGGAAGCTCCATCCTGAACCTGCCAAAATCCAGGCTATTAGAGACTGGCCTGTACCCCAAACTAAGAAACAAGTTACGGCTTTTTTGGGCACTGCCAGTTATTACCGAAAATTTGTTTCTCACTTCAGCACTGTGGCCAAGCCTCTTACCGACCTGACCAAGAAAACGATGCCCCAGCTGGTGATCTGGACTCCAGCCTGTGATGAGGCTTTTAACCGGCTGAAGGACACCCTGGTCTGCGACCCTGTTCTGGCTGCTCTAGATTACAAGAGGAGATTCATTGTGCAGACGAACACCTCTGCTTATGGACTGGGAGCTGTCCTCAGCCAGGTGAATCGCCTACCTTAGCAGGAAACTGCTGGACCAAGAAGTGGCCTATGCAACTGTTGAAAAAGAATGTCTGGCTGTAGTGTGGGCCATTAGGAAACTAAGGCCGTATCTGTATGGACGAGAATTCACTGTCATTACTGATCACAATCCCCTCACCTGGCTGAACCGAGTCTCTGGGGACAATGGACGCTTACTACGATGGAGCCTGGCTCTGCACCCTATAACTTTACCATACAGTATAGAAGAGGCAGCCAACACCAAAATGCAGATGGACTGTCCAGGCAAGAGGAGCCCTGACAGCCATGCCTGTGTGTACTTAACAAGCGACCTGTAGAGGTCCCTAGTACGTACACAAATTGGGAGGGGAAGGGATTGTCATGATTTGTAGTTTTGCCCTGTCCTGTATTTTGTATAATATGTCATTTAACTTTCCTCTGGTTGTATTTGCTGTAAATTAACCATGTCTCCTTCCCCCAATACTTTGCAATGTCTTGTGATATACCTGGACCATAATCTAATTTAGGCTTGTGTCAA